>NW_006921934.1:244025-245464 GCF_000298275.1 Orycteropus afer afer
CAATCAGGATGTGTTAATTATCACTGGTGACTGGAATGCAAAAGTTGGAAACAAAGAAGAATCACCGGTAGTTGGAAAATTTGGCCTTGGTGACAGCAATAATGCTGGAACTTGCATGGTATATTTTGCAAGACCAATGACTTATTCATTGCAAATACCTTTCTTCAACAACACAAATGGCAGCTCTACACGTGGACTTCACCAGATGGAACACACAGGAATCAGATTGACTACATCAGTGGCAAGAGGTGGTGGAAAAGCTCAATATCTTCAGCCAAAACCAGGCCAGGAGCTGATTGTGGAACAGACCATCAACTGCTCATATGTAAGCTCAACTTGAAGTTAAAGACAATTAATACAACTCCAAGAGAACCAAAATATGATCTTGAATATATCCCTCCTGAATTTAGAGACCATCTAAAGAATAGATTTGATGCTTGAACACCAAGGACCGAAAACAAGAAGAATTGTGGGAGGATATCAAGAACATTATCCGTGAAGAAAGCAAGAGATCACTAAAAAGATGAGAAAAGAAGAGAAGACCACAATGGATGACAGAAGAGACTCTGAAACTTGCCCTTGAGTGGAGAGTACCTACAGCAAATGGAAGAAATGACAAGATAAAAGAGCTGAACAGAAGATTTCAAAGAGAAGCTCGAGTAGACCAAGCCAGTTACTATAATGAAATGTGCAAAGACCTGGATTTTGAGAACCAAAAGGGAAGAACACGCTCAGCATTTCTCAAGCTGAAAGAATTGAAGAAAAAATTTAAGCCTTGAGTTGCAATATTGAGAGATTCTATGGGCAAACTATTGAATGATGCAGGAACATCAAGAGAAGATGGCAGGAATACACAGTGTCACTGTACCAAAAAGAACGGGTCGATCTTCATCCATTTCAGGAGTGGCATATGATCTAGAATCAATGGTACTGAAGGAGGAAGTCGAAGCTGCAATAAGAGAATTGGCAAAGAACAAGGCTCTGGGAATTGATGGAATACCCATTGAAATATTTCAACAAACAGATGCCCCTTTGGAGGCACTCACTTGGTTATGCCAAGAGATTTGGAAGACAGCTACCTGGCCAGCTGACAGGAAGAGATCCATATTTGTACCCATTGCAAAGAAAAGTGATCCCGAAGAATGTGGAAATTATAGAACAATATCATTAATATCGCACACAAGTAAGATCTTATTGAAGATAATTCAAAAATGTTTGCAGCAGGATATTGACAGAGAACTTCCAGAAGTGCAAGCTGGATTCAGAAGAGGACGTGGAACAAGGGATATCGTAGCTGTTGTGAGATAGATCTTGGCTCAGGGCAAAGAATACTGCAAAGATGTTTACTTATGTTTTATTGACTATGCAAAGGCATTTGATTGTGTGGATCATGACAAATTATGGATAACATTGAGAAGAATGGGAATTCCCGAACACTT
>NW_006921934.1:245564-246937 GCF_000298275.1 Orycteropus afer afer
TGGAATACTATGCAATGCTGAAGAATAATGTAGAATCTGCAAAACACCGCATAACATGGATGAACTTGGAGGACATTATGCTGAGTAAAATAAGTCAATCACAAAAGGACAAATATTGTATTAGTTCGTTACTGTAAAAGTCAAGGTAATGCTTATCTGTGGAAGGACATTTTCTTTGTTGGTTACCAGGGGTGGGAAGGGAGGGTAGAGAATATCTATCTTAGATAGATAGAGATAAGTAATGATTTGGGTGAAAAGAAGGGCAATGTACCAAATGTGAGTGATCAATATAGTGGCATTGAGGAAGGGAAAGACTTAGAGAGGTACGTGGGAAGTACAGACCACAAAGATGAACCCTTTTGCACATATAGTACAATGTAGTCAGTGAAGGCAAATATAGGTATATGGGTGGATAGATGGGTGGACACGCTGAACTATTAGCTATGTCTATTTGGTGAGGAGTGCACCTAAGAACATGTATAGGGTTGGCAGACAGTGGTCCAATAACTTTATTTGTATGATCTGAATTCCCAGGTGTATAATGGCGCTGACAAGGGGCAAGGTTGTGGTCACAGCTTGGTCACAGCCAGCTACCCAGAGGGACCGAGTAGTTGAACCTGTGGTCTCGGGACCATAGTCACAGGGGACATCAAGCTCATTTGGCATAACATACTACACAAATCATTGTTCTACCTCCTACTGTGGTGAGTAGTGACTGGGATCTTAAAAGCTTGCAAGCTGCCATCTAGATGCAATGATGGGTCTCTCCTCATCCAGGCCCAAGAAGAATGAAGAAAATCAAAAATTCATGGAAACAATTAGTCCTTGCGCTGGTACACCATCCGATCTGCAGCCCATACGACTATGAGACCAGAAGAACTAGATGGTGCCCGGCTACTACTGTCAATCACTTGGAAGAGGATCTATGTAGGAGATCCTGGATAGACAGGGAGAACAATGTGGAACAAAACTCAAAATCATTTTGGAAAAAAAAGGGGGGTGGGACCAGGTTTGCTAGTCCGATTGAGCCTGGTGGAACCACTGAGACTATGGCCCCTAGCTGCCCTTCAGGTCTGGAGTTGAAAGCATGCCTGTGACTTCCAGCCAACCAGTGGACAGGCATATGAGTTGAACATTTACCTGAGGTAGGTACACTCCTTGGAGAGAACAATCATGGGAGAAAGAAGGGCTGCTTAAGCACAGGGAGACAGCTCAGGAGGCAGAAATGCATGGAGAGATGGACACAGGGAAGAGGTAACTGTCAAGAGGAAGTGGGAGGGGAGATGTTGCATTGTGGTAAATTGTGGTCAATGTCATGAGACAAAGTGTGTGAACTGCTGTATGGAAAGTGTATGTGCTCTGTAAATTTTCAC
>NW_006921934.1:247037-249752 GCF_000298275.1 Orycteropus afer afer
TCAACTGCGAAGGAACTGTTTCAAGTGCTGAGGAGCAAGGATATCTCCTTGAGGACTAAGGTGTGCCTGACACAAGCCATGATATTTCCAATCACCTCGTATGCATGTGAGAGCTAGACAATGAATAAGGAAGACCGAAGAAGAGTTGATGCTTTTGAGTTGTGGTACTGGCGAAGAATGCTGAAAGTACCATGGACTGACTGCTAAAAGAACTAACAGATGTGTCCTAGAGGAAGTGCACCCAAAATGCTCCTTGGAAGCAAGAATGGCCAGACTTTGTGTCACCTATTTTAGTCATGTTGTCAGAAGGGACCATTCCTTGAAGAAGGATGTCGTGCTTGGTAGGGTGGAGGGTCAACAGAAGAGGGGAAGGCATTCAGTGAGATGGATTGACACGGTGGCTGCGATTATGGGCTCAAGTAGAGGAGGGATCATGGAGCTGGCGTGGGATCGGGCAGTGTTTCATTCTGCTGTGCATGGGGTTGCTATGAGTCGGAAACGACTCGATGGCACCTAACAACAACAATAACAGTCAAATCTTAGTAGTTTACCTGCTCAGTCATCTTATTTAAGTGAATTGGTGGTTTTTCCTGTCAACATTTTCACCTTTGCCCTGAGGATTTACCTCATGGCTCTCAGCATTTGCTTCTACCAGTCAACTTGAGTGAAATTTGAGATACTGTCTTTTTTCTTTTCATATTTCCTTGTTTATTTTCGTTTTGCAGTATAGAGCAAAAATGCATCTTATGTCTGATGCTATAAAATACCATTGCATAGAACATACAATATACCCACTAATAAGATTATTATTAAATAAAATAATTGTTTTATCTTCTCCTTGTTGAGTTGAATCCTTGTTGTTATTGTTATATAAGTAGGTAAAAATTTTTGTATGCTATTTTGAGGAAATTTGTTGCTGTGTTTGGATGGTCTGAGAATACATTTTTATTTCCTTTATTTAAAATAATAGACTATTTCTAAAAAAAAAAACCAGACTCACTGCCGTCGAGTCCAATCTGACTCATAGCGACACCTCCTTGAGTTTCTGTGCCGACATCACTATGGAAATAGATTGCCCAATCTTCCTTTCAAGGAGAGTTTGATGGATTTGAACTGCCAGCCTTCTAGTTAGCAGTCAAATGCCTTAGGTACTGAGCTACTATAGGTGCCTTGGTATTTAATGTTCACATTCTACAGCACTTTTGGAAACAGATGAGATTTGTACAACAAAAATTATCATTAGTATGGCTTCTGAAAGTCAAAGGAGTAATCAGAATTGATAGTTTAGATCAAGGCCAACAAACCAGATCTACCTGCATGTTTTTGGTAAGATTAGTTTTATTGGAACACTGTTGTGCCTGATCATTTACATATTGTCTGTGGCTGCTTTCACTCCATGGCAAAGTTGCTTTAGTCATGAGTAAGACTGTGTGGCCTGCAAAACCTCAAATATTTACTCTCTAGCTTTTTAAAGAAAATGTTTGCCAACCCATGCTCTAGAACTAAGCAGATAACCAAATCATCAAGGACCTTTGTATCCCATGATGAAAAGTTTGGGCTTTATCTTGTGGGTAGTGGAAAATCATTGTTTTAAGCAAATGACTGAGATGACAGATGGACTACATTTTTAAAGAGACACTCTGGTTACTATCAGGAGAATGGATTTTAGAGGATATGACTCAAAAGTAGAAGAGTTAAAAATCTGTTGCAATTCAGGTAGTCCTTGACTTATGTCAGATTTCTGTTCCAGTGACTGTTGTAAATCAATTCTGACATAAATAAAATACTTATTTTTTTTTTTTTACTTTTCATTATTCTTGCCTTTTATTAATGTCTTTATAAATCTGATCTTTGAACATCTGCAAGTGAACATCTGAGAGTGGTAACATCAGCAAATTACATGCTTCAACATTGTCGTGCATATTATAGTGATAAGTTCCTCCCCCCCCCAAAGGGGGCAAGAAACAGTCATTAAGCACAGTCCATCATAACATAAATACATTGTAAGTCAGGGGACTAACTCTCATCTAGGTCAGAGATGATGGTGAACTGAATTAGCAGTAGTGTCATGCTATAAGAATGGTCAAGTAAACTGAAGACTGAAAAGTGACCACTAGATTTAAAGGTTTGTTTTTGTTTCCTTGATTTTTCTTAAAAAAAAAAAAAGGAAAGAAATTAACAGCTGTATTGAGATATAATTCACTTACTACACAGTTCACTCAATTAAAGTGTACAAATTAGTGGGTTTTAGTACATTCAGAGTTGTACAACCATCACCACAATCAATGTAAGAACACTTTCATCACCTATATCTATTAGTCACTCTTCTTTCCCTCCTAGCAACCCCCTAGACCCTAGCTGTAACTACCAGTCTACTTTTTGTCTCTGTAGATTTGCCAATTCTGGACATTTCATATCAGTGGATTCATAGGATAGGTGGCCTTTGTGACTGACTTTCACTTGGTATAATATTTTTAAGATTCCTCTGTGTTATAGCATACATATATTAGTACTTATTTTCAAGTAATATTCCATTGTGTGTCTATACTGTTGTTGCTGTTAGGGGCCATTGCGTCAACTCTGACTCATAGCAAACCTATGTGCAGCAGAACAAAACACTGCCTGGACCCGCCCCAGCTCCGCGATCCCTGCTATATTTGAGCCCATTGCTACAGCTACTGTGTCAAACCCTCTCATTGAGGGCCTTCGCCTCTT
>NW_006921934.1:253258-258721 GCF_000298275.1 Orycteropus afer afer
TTTTCACCCAAATCGCAATAAAAAGAAAAAAAAAGTCTGGCCATTCTCGCTTCCAAGGAGCATTCCGGCTGCACTTCCTCCAGGACAGATGTGTTAGTTGTTTTAGCAGTCTAAGGTACTTTCAGCATTCTTCGCCAGCACCACAACTCAAAAGCATCAATTCTTCAGTCTTCCTTTGTTCATTGTCCAGCTCTCACATGCATATGAGGCGATTGAAAATACCATGGCTTGTGTCAGGTGCACCCTAGTCCTCAAGAAGACATCTTTGCTCCTCAGCACTTGAAAGAGGTCCTTTGCAGTTGACTTGCCCAATGCTGTACATTTTCTGATGTCCTGGCTGCTGCTTCCATTGGCGTCAATTGCAGAACCAAACAATGTGAAGTCTTTGACAACTTCAGTCCTCATTTATCCTGATGCTGCTTATAGGTCCAGTTGTGAGAATTTTTGTTTTATTTATAGTGAGATGTACTGCATCTGCAGACTGTATTCTTTAATCATCCTCAGTAAGTTCAAGTCATCCTCACTTTCAGCAAGCAAAGTTGCATCATCACCATATCACAGGTTGTTAATGATTATTCCTTCAATCTTGATGCCACATGCTACTTCATATAGTCCAGCTTCTCGGATTGTTTGTTCAGCACATAGATTGAATAAGCATGGTGAGGGGATGCAACCCTGACACACTCCCTTCTTGGTTTTAAACCATGCAGTGTCCCCTTGTTCTGTTTGAACAACAGCCTCCTGGTCTATGTATAGATTCCTCATGAATACAATTAAGTGTTCTGGAATCCCTATTCTTCTCAGTTTTATCCACAATTTGTTGTGATCCACACAATCGAATGCTTTTGGATAGTCAATAAAACAAAAGTAAACATCTTTCTGGTATTCTTTGCTTTGAGCCAAGATCCATCTGACATCAGCAATGATATCCCTTGTTCCACATCCTCTCCTCAATCCAGCCTGTACCTCTTGAAGTTCTCTCTCAATATACTGCTGCACCTGTTTTTGATTTATCTTCCATAAGATTTTACTTGTATGTGATATTACTGATATTGTTCTATAATTTCCAAATTCTGTGGGATCTCCTTTCTTTGGAATGGGTACAGATACACATCTCATCCTGTCAGTTGGGCAAGTAACTCTCTTCCAAATCTCTTGGCATAACTGAATGAGTACCTGCAGTGGGGCATCTGTTTGTTGAAACATCTCAGTGAATATTCCATCAGTTCCTGGAGCCTTGTTCTTCATCAATTCCTTCAGGGCAGTTTTGACTTCTTCCTCCAGTACCGTTGGTTTTTGATCATATGCCACATCCTGAAATGGATGAACATCAACTGGTTCTTTTTGGTACAGTGATTCTGTGTATTCCTTCCATCTTCTTTTGATGCTTCCTGCATCATTCAATATTTTGCCTATAGAATCTTTCAGTATTACAACTCAGGCTTCAATTATTTCCTCAGTTCTTTTAGCTTGAGAAATGCCAAGTATGTTCTTTCCTTTAGGTTTTCCAACTCAAGGTCTTTGCACATTCCATTATAGTAATTGGCTTTGTCTGCTCGAGCTGCTCTTTGAAATCTTCTGTTCACCTCCTTTATCTTGTCATTTCTTCCATTTGCTTCAGCCACTCTCCATTCAGGGACAAGTTTCAGAGTCTTCTCTGACATCCATTTTGATCTTTTCTTCTTTTCTCGTCTTTTTAATAACCTCTTGCTTTCTTGGATAATGTTCTTGATGTCATACCACAAGTCCTCTGGTTTTCAGTCATTGGTGTTCACTGCATCAAGTCTGTTCTTTAGATGGTCTCTAAATTCAGGAAGGATATATTCAACATCATGTTTTGGTTCTTGTGGACTTGTTTTAATTGTCTTCAACTTCAAGTTGAACTTTCATATGATGATCTGTTCCACAGTCAGATCCTGGCCTTGTTTTGGTTGAAGATATTGAGCTTTTCCCTTGCCTCTTGCCGTATAGTCATTCTGATTCCTGTGTATTCCATGTGATGAAGTCCATGTGTGTAGCCATCATTTATGTTGTTGAAAATGTATTTGCAATGAATAAGTTGTTGGTCTTGCAAAATTCTGTCATGCGATCTCCAGCATTATTTCTGTCATCAAGACTAAATTTTCCAACTACCGGTGATTCTTCTTTGTTTCCAACTTTTGCATTCCAGTCCCCAGTGATAATTAACACATCTTGATTGCACATTTGGTCAATTTCAGACTGCAGAAGTTGATAAAAATCTTCAATTTCCTGATCTTTGGCTTTGGTAGTTGGTGCATAAATTTGAACAATCTTTTTATTAACTGGTCTTCCTTGTAGGCATATGAATATTATCCTATCACTGACATTATACTTCAGAACAGATCTTGAAACATCCTTTGTGATGATGGATGCTATGCCATTCCTCTTCAAACTGTCATTCCTGGCATAATAGATTATATGGTTGTCTGATTCAAAACAGCCAAAACCAGTCCATAGTGCCTAAGGCACTTGACTGCTAACCAGAAGGCTGGCAGTTCAATCCCACCAGCCACTCCTCGGAAGGAAGGTTGGGCAATCTACTTCCGTGTGATACTGCCTCAGCAACCCAAAGAGGGGGTCGCTATGAGTTGGGTACAACTTGATGGCACATAACAACAACAACAACAATGCCTAGGATATTAATCTTTATGCGTTCCATTTAGACAAAATAAAAATGGAAAGGAATGTTGATGGTGTTTTCAGAAGGCATAGCTCTGAAGGGAAGGAAAGAAAAGATACAGGTTTCCCCTGCTGTCTAAAAGTAGAGCATTCCTATGAAATCTTTCATAGGCTGAAATGATGTAAAGGCAAAAAGGAATTACCATTAATTTATATGGGAAAAATATTTAGGGTTCCAAGAAACGAAAAATAACCTACTGAATCATACCAAGTGACAACTTCCAATTTTCCTAAATTCATATTACTTACATTGCATGTTCCTATTATTAATGGATGTTTGGAGCTGTTTCTCCTCAATTTGAGTTGTGCCACGTCAGCAAATGGAGATCTTGAAAGCTTTACTTGATCTATACAGTAAGGTTGGTTCTACTCTGATGATGCAGCTCTTTCCCAGTCGTATTTTCAGAGCCTTCTGACCTAAGGGGCTCGTTCTCCTGCACTGTATCGGATAATGGTTCCAGGCTATTCATAAGGTTGTCTAGTGATGTATCAGACAGTGTTTCTCTGCTATTCATAAGGTTTTTCCCTGGCCAGTTCTTTGAGAAGTGGATGGCCTCTTCCTTCTTTCTAGGCTGTCTTAGTCTTTAAGTTGCATTGAAACCTGTGGACCATGTGCATCACTGCCGGCACTTGAAACACCGGTGGCACAGCCTCAAGCCTTATAGCAATGCACAAGCCACCACAGTACAACAAACTGACAGACAAGTTTGTCTCCTTTAGCTGTTCAAAACCTCTCTGCTCTCTGCTTACCTGGACCCCTGGCTGCTGCTTTGCTCTGTTGTCCCCTCTGGCTTCACTTTCCTCATTTTCCTGCCTGTTGGGGATGGGGTCTGGGTCCCTCCCCTTACCTGGATCCCTGGCTGCTGCTCTGCTGTATTGTCCCCTCTGGCTGTGGCTGTACTACATTTTATTTATCAGTTAGTGGACATTTGGGTTGTCCTTGGTGATGTTTTAGTGGATTGACATCAAGAAAATTCTTTTGCTTAGGGGTGAGGGAGAAGAAATAGACGAAATAAAAATGGAAAGGAATGTTAATGACATTTTCAGAAGGCATAGCTCTGAAGGGAAGGAAAGAAAAGATACAGGTTTCCCCTGCTGTCCAAAAGTAGAGCATTCTTATGAAATCTTTCATAGGCTGAAATGATGTAAAGGCAAAAAGGAATTACCATTAATTTATATGGGAAAAATATTTAGGGTTCCAAGAAACGAAAAATAACCTACTGAATCATACCAAGTGACACATAAAACCTGAACTAAAACTGACATATAGTATTCATAGACATAGTTCAGAGCTGTGACCCCTTGATGCTGAGATACAGAGGACTTCCTAGGAAAGGAGCTTGGTGACACAACATGCTTAAAGAGGGTCCACACTGAGTTTTTAACTGGTTACTGCAAAACAAACACCAAGCACTAGTTTTGCTTTTTACTTTTTTCGTAAAAGCAGAAATCCTCTTCAGTTTTCTTTTGGTTAATAGAAACAGCTACTAAAGTAGGTGTTTCATAAAAGCCAAGTGGTGAAAAGCTAACTTTTGGAAAGTGGAGGATACATGTATCTAGAGGAGGGGGAAGTTGCTGAAAAAAAATGGTGGCTAGGTGGGGTAGGTTGGTTGGTTTTCAAAAGTAGGATAGCTTTGTGTAGTTAAAATGTCCATGATAAAGGATCAGTAGAGAGGGAAGGTTTAAAGTACTGAGGCAAAGAATATAGTGACCTCAGAAGTAGGTACAATCTATAACAGCACTCTTCATTAAAACTTTTACAATGATGGAAATGTTTTATAATTGAGTTAATACAGTAGCATCTAACCATGTGTGGCTTGTGATCAACTGAATGTAGCTGGTGCAAAGAATAAATTTTTTAATTAAAGTTTTATTAGTTTAAAATTTATAAAGAGCCACTTGTTTTCTAGTGGCTGCCTTGTTGAGCAGTGTAAATCTAGAGCACAGATGGAGAGGTTTGCTTTAAGCAGAAGGAAAGTAACTCTTTCATGAATGAAAGTGAACAAGGATGCAAATGAGTTTGCTTTATAAGTGTTTTATTTAGAATAGGGTGAGTAAGAAAGATCAGAAAGGTGGCAGTTTACTTGAAGGAGTTTCCTGCTGTCAGAATAGGTACTTTTGCATTAAGAGCACTTTGACTATTTCTGAGGAACTAATAAAGGAGACTGCAGAGGAATGGCCAGATTGGTAGAAAGTTGAAAGAGGATGACATCTTAGAAGGCAAATGAAGAAAGTGTATCAAAGAAATGGGATGAAAAATTTGTGTTAAATACTGCTGTTAAGTCAAGGAAGATGAGGACGCATTATTGACATTGGAGTACTTGCACCAGATTCAGGATCAATGGGAATAAAGCCATACTGGCATGGGTTTAAGAAAATAGCACAAGATAGAAGTAATTTATATAGTAAGATTATAGGTAATTCTTTGGAGACATTTTGCTGCAAAGAGCAGAAAAGACATACTAACACATGTGGGGCAACAGTAGTGATGGTTGTTCAGCATGATGAAAGTAACTAGTGTTACTGAGTTTTACATGCCAAAAAAAATGTTTAAAAGGCAAATATTTTGTTATATTATGTTTTACTACATTAAAAAGGGAAAAAAGATGATGATGTGGGGCCAGTGGAAGAATGGACAACAGACTGGGACTTGCACTTTAGAGGAAATATAAATGACAATGAGCATTTGAAAACATGTAACTTCGTTAATAATTTCAATTACTAAAGGCACAGAGAAGAATTACTACATACTCTTAGACATAC
>NW_006921934.1:258821-259540 GCF_000298275.1 Orycteropus afer afer
TAGCAGAAGAATTTGTGTGAAAATACCCAAAAAAGGAGACAAATGGCGCTGCGGTCTGGCAGCGATCTTAACAGCACAGCACAGACAGCTTGGAGATTCCCGAGTGGTGCTAGGACCTAAGAATTAACCTAAAAATCACCCTGCTAGCCAGGGACTACACGGAGGACTGTGCATGGTGGCTGGGGAACAAACGGAGAAGGTGAAGAGAAAGGTGGGCTGAGCTGTGGACTTTTGCCAGTCTGGAGGACGCCACCATTTTGACGGTTTAAAAAGCAGCTTCACTATTTTGGATATTTAAAGAGACAGCTCTTTCGCAGATTCCGGGGCCTTAAGAACACGTTCTGCTTTCCAGCAACCCCAAGGACACTCGGGACCTGCAAGACTGAAAAGGTACGACATTCCTCTTGTTACTCATGTACCTTACACCCACTTGGTGAACGGAGGTGTGGCCATCCCCACTCCCACCTACCTTCTGGGCCTATAGCAACTCCCTCACAGTCTGTGTGCTCAGACGGAGCCTGTGTGCCCTACCCTGTCCTCCACCGATTTTTTTTTCTGTTTTTTTCATTTCTATTTTTTAATTTTTCGCATTCTTTTTTCTGGTGATTAGTTTGCTTGTATTTGTCTGTTTTAAAACAACCAATATTATTAATACTTTTGTCTTTTTTATTATTATTCTTAATCTTCCCCTACCAGGTCCTAGTTTTCAGCATTTTTTC
>NW_006921934.1:262658-263203 GCF_000298275.1 Orycteropus afer afer
CACCACTCAAGAGACAGAGAGTTGCAGATTGGATAAGAATAAACAACCCATCAATATGCTGCCTACAAGAGACAAACCTTAGGGATAAAGACAGAAGTAGGTTAAAAATCAAAGATTGGAAAAGGATATACCAAGCAAATGGCAACTGTAAGAGACCAGGAGTGGCAATATTAATTTCTGATTAAATTGACTTTAAGACAAAACCCACCATATGAGACATAGAAGGACATCATGTAATGATTAAAGGATCAGTTGAACATGAAGATATAACCATAATAAATGTCTATGGACCCAATGAAAAAGCCCCAAAACACATAAATCAGACTTTAAGAGTTGAAAAGCCGAATAGATTACTCCACAGTCACAGTGGGAGACTTTAATACACCACTTTCTTTGAAAGATAGAACAACTGGAAAGAAACTCAACAAAGATGCAGAAGAGTGAAACAACACAATCCACCAACTTGGCCTTACAGACATCTACAGAGCACTTCACCCAACAGCAGCACAATATACATTCTTCTCCAGTGCACATGGAACTTTTTC
>NW_006921934.1:267653-290509 GCF_000298275.1 Orycteropus afer afer
ACTGTGGTCAATGACATGAGACAAAGTATATGTGAACTGCTGTATGGAAAGTGAATTTGGTCTGTAAATCTTCACCCAAATCACAATTAAAAAAAGTAAAATATTTACTGAGTATTTACCCTGTGCCATGGACTGGACTGTTTAAATTACTATAGATATGTTGTTCCTGTTAGGTGCCATTGAGTCAACTCCAACTCAGCCACCCTGTGCCCAACAGATTGAAAACTGCCCGTTCCTGTGCCAGCCTCACAGTCCTTCTTTTGCAGCCGCTGTGTCAGTCCATATTATTGAGGGTCTTCCCCTTTTTCATTGACCCTCCACTTTACCGAGCATAATACCCTTCTCTAGGGAATCATCCCTTCTGACACCATGACTGAAGTAAGTCAAATGAAGTCTTACCAGTCTTGCCTTGAAGGAACGTTCCGACTGCCCTTCTTCCAAGACAGATTTGTTAGTTCTTCTGGCACTCCATGGTACTTTTAAGTATTCTTCCCCAACACCACAACTCAAAAGCATCAACTCTTCTTCTCTCTTCTTTATTCATAGTCCAGTTCTCACATGCATATGAGGTAATTGAAAATAACATGATTTGGGTTAGACACACCTTAGTCTTCAAAGAAACTCTTCATCACTTTAAAGAGGTCTTTTGCAACAGATTTGCCCAGTGCAATACATCATCTTAGGTTTTGACTGTTCCTTCTGTTGGTGTTGATTATGGAACCAAGTAATATGAAATCTTTGACAACTTCAGTCTTTTCTCCATTTATTGTCATGCTGCTTATTGACCCAATTGTAAGGATTTTCATTTTCTTTATGTTGAGATGTAATTCATACTCCAGACTGTATTCTTTAGTCTTCCTCAGTAAGTGCATCAAGTCATCACTCTCAGCAAGCAAAGTTGTGTCATCAGCATGTCACAGGTTGTTAATGAGTCTTCCTCCAATCCTGATGCCATGTTCTTCTTCATAGAGTCCAGCTTCTCGGATTATTTGCTCAGCATATAGATTGAATCCGTATGGTGAAAGGATATAACCCTGATGCCCTCCCTTCCTGATTTTAAACCATAAAGTATCACCTTGTTCTGTTCGACCAACAGCTTCTTGGTTTATGTACAGGTTCCTCATGAGCACAATTAAGAATTCCCATTATTGTCAGTGTTATCCTTAACTTATTATGATCCACACAATCAAATGCCTTTGCATAGTCAATAAAACACAAGTAAACATCTTTCTTGTATTCCTTGGCTTTCAGCCAAGATCCATCTGCCATCAGCAATGATACCTGTTGTTCCACATCCTCTTCTGAATCCAGCTTGCATTTCTGGAAGTTCTCTGTCAATATACTGCTGCAACTGTTTTTTAATTATCTTCAGCAAGTTTTACTTGTATGTGGTATTAATGATGTTTTTCCATAATTCCCACATTCTGTGGGATCATCTTTCTTTGGAATGCGTACAAATATGGATCTCTTCCAGTCAGTGGGCCAGGTAGCTGTCTTCCAAATTCCTTGTCATAGATGAGTGAGTGCTTGCAGTGTGACATCCATTTGTTGA
Source organism: Orycteropus afer afer (assembly GCF_000298275.1). Taxonomy (NCBI): domain Eukaryota; kingdom Metazoa; phylum Chordata; class Mammalia; order Tubulidentata; family Orycteropodidae; genus Orycteropus; species Orycteropus afer. The sequence goes on from NW_006921934.1 coordinate 269,206, forward strand.
AACATCTCAGTGGGTATTCTGTCATTTCCTGGAGCTTTGTTCTTTACCAATTTCTTCAGTGCAGCTTCAACTTCTTCCATTAGTACCGTTGTTTCTTGATCATATGCTACCTCCTGAAATGGATGAACATCAACCAATTAATTTTGGTACTGTGATTCTGTGTATACCTTCCATCTTCTTTTGATGTTTCCTGCATTGCTCAATATTTTGCCCATAGAATCTTTCAATATTGCAACTCAAGGCTTGTTTTTTTTTTCTCAGTTCTCTCAGTTTGAGAAATGACAAGCATGTTCTTCCCATTTCGTTTTCTAACTCCACATCTTTGCACATTTCATTATAATAACTTTATCTTCTTGAGCTGCTCTTTGACATCTTCTGTTCAGTTCTTTTATCTTGTCAATTTTTCCATTTGCTTTAGCTGCTCTCCATTCAAGGGCAAGTTTCAGAGTCTTCTGTCATCCATTTTCGTCTTTTCTTCCTTTCCTGTCTTTTTAATGAATGACCTTTTGCTTTCTTCATGGATGATGTTCTTGATATTATCCCACAATTCCTCTGGTTTTCAGTCATTGGTGTTCATTGCATCAAATCTATTCTTTAGATGGTCTCTAAGTTCAGGGGGAATATAATCAAGGTCATACTTTGGCTCTCATGGACTTGTTTTAATTGTGTTCAGCTTCAGCATGAATTTGCATATGAGCTATTTTTGATGGTCTGTTAAACAGTCAGCTCCTGGCCTTGTTTTGGCTAAACATATTGAGCTTCTCCATCACCTCTTTCCACAGATGTAGTTGATCTGATTCCTGTATACTCCATCTAGTGAAGTCCATGTATGTGTATAGCTTCCACTTACGTTGTTGAAAAAAGGTATTGCAGAGAATAAGTCGTTGGTTTTGCAAAATTCTATCATGCAATCTCCAGCATTATTTCTATCACCAAGGCCATATTTTCCAACTACTAGTGATTCTTCCTTGTTTCCAACTTTTGCATTCCAGTTTGCAGTGATAATCAACACTTATTGATTGCATATTTGGTTGATTTCAGACTGCAGAAGTTGATAGAAATCTTCAACCTCCTTGTCTTTGGCTTTGGTGTTTGGTGCATAAATTTGAATGATAGTAGTGTTAACTGATCTTCCTTGCAGGCATATGGATATTTTTCTATCACTGACAGCATTGTATTTCAGGCTAGATCTTGAAACATTCTTTGTGACAATGAATGCCACACCATTCCTCTTCGTCATTCCCAGCATAGTAGATAATATCATTGTCTGATTCAAAATGGCTAAAACCAGTCCATTTCAGCTCACTAATTCATAGGATATCAATCTTTATGCATTCCATTTCATTTTTTATAACTTTGAATTTTCCTAAATTCATACTTCATACATTCCATGTTCTGATTATTAATGGATGTTTGCAGCTCACTAATATCAATTGTTTTCTTCTCATTTTGAATAAAAATCCTTTCTCATGGTAATTATATCTCAGGGCAATGGAAATAGTAAACAAGACAAATATATAAAATATATAGTAGTTCCCAAGAAAAATCAACAAAGAATTTTGAATGGAAAACATATCCTATTAATGTTTCTTAATTCCAGATGAAGAATTCTTTGGGCATGTAGGCAAAAGATCAAATCACATTTATGGTTCCAAAAGAGACTTTTAAAAGCTAAATGTTTCATGCTATCACAGTCTGGCAAACTTTTCTGGAAAGGACTATGAGTAAATATTATAGGGTTTGAGGGCCACATACAGTCTCTATTGCATATTCTCCTTTTTCACTCCAAACTTGAGTAGCCTTTTAAAAATATATAAATTATTCTAAGCTCATAGTATGCTGACTGCTGCCCTAGAACATTGCTTAATAACAAGGGAAGATGATCCATACTGATAATGCTGCTTGTTGTAAGCTTTCTAATTATAAGGAATGTAAGCAATTATAAGATATTGTTCACTCTACAACAAATTTCCTGTTACTTTTCTTCCTAACCTCTAGATTATGTTATTGAAAATTCTTCTGTGATTGTAAGGAAATAAGTTTTAAAAACGTTCTTTATCACCACTCGTATTCAATATTGTATTGGAAGTCCAAGCAGAGCAAGAAAGATAAATAAAGGCATCCAAACTAGCAAAGAAGAAGTAAAACTTATCTCTATTTGCAAATGATATGATCCTATACCTAGAAAATTCCATTGACTCGGCAAGAAATTTACTGGAGCTAGTTGAAAGTTTCAGCAAAGTGGCAGGGGTATACAATCAACATCCAAAAATCAGTTGGATTCCTTTCCAATGATGAATGGAATTCCCAAAAGAAAACTACTGGTAATTTATAATAACCACCCAAAATATAAAGTACTTTGAAATAAATCTAACCAGAGACACCAAAGACCAATACAAAGAAAACTACAAAACACTACTACTAGAAAGCAAAAGAGACCTACATAAATGAAAGAATAAACCATGCTCATGGATTGGGAAACTTAACATTGTGAAAATGTCAATACTACCCAAAGAAATCTACAGATATAATGCAATCCTGATCTAGATTTCATCATCATTCTTTAAAGAGATGGAAAAACTAATCATCAAATTTATATGGAAAGGAAAGAAACCCCAGATAAGTAAAGCATTACTAAAGAAGAAGAGCAAAGTCTAAGGCCTCACACTCCTCAATCTCAAAACCTACTATGTAGGCACAGTAGTTAAAACAGCCTGATATTGGTACAATGACAGTCACATAGACCACTGGAACAGAATTGAGAATCCAGAAGTAAATTCATCCACCTATGGACAGCTGATCTTTGACAGAAAGCAAAAACTCATTTAATGAGGAAGAGGTGGTCTCTTTAATAAATTGTGCTGACAAAATGAAATATTCCTTTGCAGAAAAATGAAATAATACATATTTCACACATACAAAACAAACTCAACTTGGATCAAAGATTTGAATGTAAAACCTGAAACTATAAAGATCATCAAAGAAAAAATAGCGACAAACTTAGGGGCCCTAATGCATGGCATAAATGCACTATCAAACATAACTAAATATGCACAAATACCAGAAGACAAAATAGATGACTGAAACCTCCTAAAAATTAGACACTTATATACATCAAAGGGAGCTCTGTTAGTGTAGTGCCTAAGGCACTTGACTGCTAACCAGAAGGATGGCGGTTCAAACCCACCAACCACTCTTTGGAAGGAAGATGGGGCGATCTACTTCCGTGGTGATACTGCCTTGGAAACCCAAGGAGGGGTCGCTATGAGTCGGGTCTGACTCAAGGGCACATAACAACAACACATCAAAAGATTTCACCAAAAGAGTAAAAAGAAGACCCGCAGCCTGGGAAAAAATTTTGTCAGTGACATATCAGACAGGGGTGTCTGAGCTCTAAAATTTATAGAAAACCTCACTACCTTAACAACAGAAAGACAAATAACCCAGTTAAAAAAGGGGAGGGGCAGTGGACCTGAACAGACATTTCACCAAAGAAGACATTCACACAGCTAAGAAATGCGTGAAGAAATGCTCATGATCATTAGCCTTTGGAGAGATGCAAATCAAAACAGCAATGGGATATCATCTCACTCCACCAATAATAGCAAAGTTCGAAGAACCTGAAAACAATAGATGCTGGCAAGTGTATGAAGAGGGTGGAAACCTCATAAACTACTGGTAGGACTGTAAAATGGTGTAGCCACTGTGGAAAACTGTATGTCACTTCCTTAAAAAGCTAGAAATAGAAATACCATATGACCTAGCAATCCTACCATTAGGTATATATCGTAGAGAAATAAGAGCCATATATGCATACCCATATCCATATATGCACACCCACTATTCACAATAGCAAAAAGACAGCAACCGCCTAAATGCCCCTCAGTGGATGAATGGTTAAGCTGACTATGATATATATACACAATAGAATGAATACTGTGCAACATTGAAGAACAACAATGAATCTGTGAGACATAACATGGACGAACCTAGAGGGCATTATGCTAAGTGAAAGTCGTCAATCACAAAAGCACAAATATTGTGTGAGGTCACTATTGTAAAATGTCAAGGAAAGAGTTTCACAAAAAAAAGGAATATTTTTCTTTGATGGTTGGCAGAGGTGGGAGCGGAAGAGAGGGTAGACCTAGAGGATAGACACATACTAACTTGGGTGAAGGGGAAGGCAATAAAAAGGATTAAAAAAAGTTTAAAGACATCTTTTGCTGCTCTTTAATGTTTTAATCAGTATTTTCTTGATCCAGTATATGTCCAGGCTTGTAAGACTTACAAGATTATGAAATATCTTCTGTAAACCCTAATTTTAAACTATTCTGTCCATTAAAAAGTCTTACTATACTCATTGATCAATAGTTAGCACTGTTACACATTGGAGCTTATAAAATACATTTAAGCTAATAAAGTACTATTTTTCATGTTTTATTATTAGAGCTTCCTATAAAATTTTATTTCAAAAGTATTTAGTGTGCCTTAAAAAAGTAGTTGGTAAATATTTGAAAACCTTAATAGTAACTAGAACTAAGCTGTTTCTCATTTTTTGGTTATGAACTAAGTTACTACATAGTGACATTGATCCAAGTTGTAAATTGAATGCATGTAATACATAAATTTAAATATTCAGTGGTTGTTATTAACTCGTTCTATAATAATCAACTTGGTAATAAAATTCTTTCATGCACTACACATGTAATTCTTTCTATGGTATATATTAAACAATCTCTGCTGCTATTCACCTTAGAGTGTGGTACATGAAGTTGCTCATTTTACACTCTTGTTATTTTTTAAAAAAAATTTTATTAAAATATAATTCACGTTCCATAAAATTCAGCATTCTAAAGTGTACAGTTAAGTGGTTTTTAATATATTCACTGAGTTGTGCAATTATTACCACTATCCAGTTTCATCAGTCAAGAAAGAAACCCCATACCAATTAGCAATCATTCCCCTTCCCCCTAAGCCTCAGCCCTAGGTAACCACTAATCTACTTTCTGTCTCTATGGATTCGTTCATTGCACATTTCATATCAGTGGAATCATTATAATATGTTGCCTTTTGCAATTGGCTTCTTTCACTTAGCATAATATTTCCGAGGTCCAACCATGTTCTAGCATGTATCAGTAGTCAGCCCTCTGCATCCCTGGGTTCTACATCTGTACCTCTGATCAAAAATATTCAGGAAAAAAATAAAAATAATTAAATGGTCAAAGCAATCCCTCAACGCCTAAAAGGGAGCATATGTAATGCCATTTACATATCATTTATATTGTGTTAGGTATTATATATAATCTAGAGATGATTTAAAGTATATGTGAGGAATTGTGCATAAGGTATAGCATATACTACACCATTTTGTATAAGGTACTTGAGCATCTGTGGATTTTGGTATCCATGAGGGTCTTGCAACCAGTCCTCCATGAATACCAAGGGACAGCTATACTTTTATATGTGTGTGTGTGTGTGTGTGTGTATGGCTGAATAATGCTCCATTTATATAGACATACCACATTTTGTTTATCCATTCATCAGTTTATGGATATTTGGGTGGGTTCCAACTTTTGGCTATTTTAAATAATGTATCCATGTACAAGTTTTGTGTTGACATATGTTTTTCATTATCTTAATTATAAACCTGGGATTGGAAGTGCTGGGTCATATGATAAATCTATGTCAAAGTGTCTGTACCTTTTACAGCCCCACCAGCAGTGTATAAGTGTTCTAATTTCTACACATTCACCCCAACACTTAATTGTCTGTCTTTTTTATTATAGCATAGCTATTCTTGATGTTATTATGTGCCATTGAGTCGGACTTGATTCATAGCGACCCCTCCTTGGGTTTCCAAGGCAGTAACACTACGGAAGTAGATTGCCCCATCTTCCTTCCGAGGAGTGGCTGGTGGGTTTGAACCGCCAGCCTTCTTGTTAGCAGTCAAGTGCCTTAGGCACTATACTATACTCTACCAGAGCTCATAGCTATCCTAGTGGATATGAAATAGTATCCCATTGTAGTTTTGATTTGCATTTCCTTGATGACTAATAATGTGAAGCATCTTTTCATGTGCTTGCTGACCATTTGTATATCTTTTTTGCAGTGAAAGTCCTTTGCTTTTGAATTGCGCTGTTTGTCTTTTTTATTATTGAGTTATAATTCTTTTTATACTGTGCATACAAAACCCTTATTTGGTAGATGATTCCCAAATATTTTCCTATTGTGGTGTTTGTCTTTTCAGTTTCAGTTTCCTTTGAAGAACAGAAGTTTTTTAGTTTGATGGAATCCAGTTCATCTATTTTTTCTTTTGTTGCCTATGCTTTTGATGTTTTACCTAATACAAAAGCATTGCCTATTCCAACGGTCACAAAGAGTTATGCCTATACTTTCTTCTAAGAGATATTGCATGTATTTTTACATATGGTATGTGGTAATGGTCCAACTTCATTCTTTTCATTTGGCTATCCAGTTGTCCCAGCACATTCATTGAAGAGACACTTCTTTCCCTTTTGAATGGCTTTGGCACCCTTGTTGAAAACCAGTTGACCGCAGATGGATGGGTTTACTTCTGGACTCTATATCATTGATCTATATGTGTCGCCTTATGCCAATATCACACTATTTTGATTACTATAGCTTTGTTATAAGGGTTTTGGGTTTGAGGTTTTCTATTACTTTATTAATTTGTAAATAATAACAAATTGATATTATTAGTAATAAATTAGTTTATTAATAGCAACTGGTAATGGAACCCTAGGGCTCAGAAAGTAAAGGGGTAGTGAAGAGAATTACTGTGTCCTGGGGATAAAAACTCATTCTCCTTCATTTGCATCTCTTTGAGATGCATTGTTATAGGTCCCATTATTATTTATTTATTCAGATTCCAGTGTTGTGTCTTTAATAATACAGACTATAGTGGTTCTTCAGGTTTAATAATGGGCTCCAACTTGACCTCACCATTAAAACAATATTTATCTTTATGCTCACCCTATTATTTCTGTGACAAATTCCAGACATTATTGGCCTGTTAGAGCCCTTTGCATAAATTTTAAACAGATAATTTCCTAGCTTTAATTTATCTTACCGAAAAAAAAGCCAAACCAAACTCACCACCGTCAAGTCGGATCCTCACTCATAGTTACTTACCTCTCCTTTGGTTTCCGAGGTGGTATCTCTACTGAAGTAGATTGCCCAGTCTTCCTTCCAAGGAGTGGCTGGTGGGTTTGAACCACCCGCCTTCTGGTTAGCAATCAAATGCCTTAAGCACTACACCACCAGAGCTCCCTAATTTATTGTAAGACATGTAATATTTCTCTCTGAGCTGGAGCTATGCACTAGCTTTGGTTTAAATTCTCAATGAAGTAACATATCTATCCCTGTCATTGGTCATTCAGATTTCTTATTGAAACTTCATTTCAACTCCTCTAGAGGATGTGAGTTTCTTAACCTTTTTTTTTTTTTTTGGCTTGAAAATGTTTTAAATGATGTTCTACAGCTCTTTCTATTAAGGTAAGCCCAAGAATCTTCTCAATTAAGATGAGCCTTGTTAATTTTGCTAAACTAACCTGAAATACTCACCACATCAAGATACCTGGTGGTACAAATGGTTAAACAATGCTAATCGAAAGCTGGTAGATTGAACCCACCCAGTGGCTCCATGGGAGAAAGACCTGGCCATCTACTTCCATAAAGATTACAGCCAAGAAAACCCTATGGGGAAGTTCTACTCTGTCACATGGGATTGTTATAAATCAGAATTGACTCCACACCTGACAACAATAACAAGCTAGATTCCAGAAATTTGGGATCTAATCCTTTCTCTCAAAAATGTTGTTGTTGTTGTTATGTGCCATCCAGTTGGACCCAACTCATAGTAACCCCTCCTTGGGCTTCCAAGGTGGTATCAATATGGAAGTAGAATGCTCAACTTTCCTTCCGAGGAGTGGCTGATGGGTTTGAACCACCAGCCTTCTGGTTGGCAGTCAAGTGCCTTAGGCACTACTCCACCAGAGGTCCTAAAATGAAGTTTATATAAATTATATCTCAGTAAAGCTATTTCTAGGAATCCCTCGTTGGCCTAAATGGTTAAAAGTTTGTCTACTAACTGATGGGTTGGCGGTTTAAACCCACTCAGACATGCCTAGGAAAACAAGACCAGCAGTCTGCTTCCAAAAGGTCACACATATGTGATTACCTTGAGTCAGAATTGACTAGTCAGCAACTAACAACAACAGGAAGCTATTTATAAAAATGTCCCTTAGATAAAAATATTAACAAAACCACAGCTAATTGAGGGTGGCAGTTAATTTAATTGCATATATTTAAGGTTTTTCTTTATATCATTTTCTGCGTAGTGATTCCTAAGGGAGTACTTGCAGTTTCTAAAATACATCTGATTATCATCTGATTACAAATGGTTAAACTGTACCAACATGTAAAAAATTGTCCAGATCTAAGTGTGTGTAATAATATAACACTAATAGTGTGGTATCTAAGCATTAAATCTTTAAGAGAAGAAAATTGTATATTGATTGATTATGATATTTATTGGGTCATAATGTATTTAAATTTTCTTTAATGCATATGTTAGTGATTGTTTACTGTGATAAAGTGCAAAGAGGTCTTCAAGAGCGATCTTACATAGGAAGAATTACCTCATGTCACTGGTCACTTCTCAATTAAAAGTTCCATTAGCCGATGATTCCTGCTTCTGGTTTGTATAGTGATTGCATTTTCTTGCCTGTAAATCAGGCTTTCAAACAGGGAATAAATAAACAGCTAAAATATGTGGTAATGTCATCTTAAATTTTTTTATACTTAGAAGCACCTTGGTCCATTTAAACCAATTAAGTTCAGAATATTTATTGAAGCTAATCCTTTATCATATTTGAATTCTATTTGAAAATGGCTCCTTTTTCTTCTTCAGAATATTGATTTAATTGGAACAGAATGCCTATAAATCAGAATATTTGATAATATTATGGTTATATATTTTTAAATTTTAATCAGCAGATTATGAAACTTCAGCATGGTTTGTAATTTTCTATTTTAGTAGACTTCAGTGTAAACTTCATGTATCATGTAGTATAATTTTTGACAGTTAACAATTTATCTGAAATTTTTCTGGTGTTGGGAAAGTTTATTCTTCTGTATCATTAGAGGCCTTTTATAAAATACAGAATTTGCTGAGACTTTAAAACTGTAGACTGAAGTGAGTACTAGCAATTTAAGTTACTTTGGTCCTTAAAATAGCAAAACTTCCCTTTTGTAGTACTTAAAATTACAGGGTTTTGAACCTTATAAGCCATTAAGGATTAGTGCAATTGAGTTTCTTTATCTGACTCTTTTCAGAACAAATGCTTTAATTCTAATGATACATAAAGTTAACATATCTTTTCCCTTAGATTTTTCAAACATGGTATTTAGAAAATAGTTGGTCATTCTTTGATTCGCAGCAAATTTCACAAACAAGCTTTCTCTGAATCAACCAGTTATACAGTCAACAATTCTTTATGAATTTGCTCTTGTTGATACTCAACTATTTTAGTAAGCAGAAAAATAAAAGAATGATTTTTGCATGATTGTTTAATTTTACCCTTTCTGAGAATTGTACGTGCTTTTATAGCATTCTGATAATAACAAATGACATTCTTTTTCATTAAAATAAAAAGTATTCACAGCTCTGCAGATTTTCCTTCTTGTAAATTAAGGTCATAGTCAAGTTTTTGTAGGAAGTCCATCTTATTTCTTTAAAAGTAAACATGAAAAAAAAGAAAATTCAGTTTGTGTTGTAAAAAATGACAGGTTTATCCTAGATTTCAGTTCCTAAATTCTCATTGTAGTTTTAGTCATCTTGAAATATTCACAAAAGTTCTTTCTGCCCCTGGATTACAGTAAATAGATCTTGCTTAGTGTTGAGATGCTCCTTCCCATTTCTATTTTAAGGACTGCCATACAACAGTAGAATTGGTGAAGAGAATGGATCAATATTGTTTCAAGGCCTTTTTCCTTTTTTTAAACCATGTCAAATTATGATAGGTTCTTGCTGGTCCAATTTAATGTTTGCTACTTATCTTCAACTGGCCTTTATTTCTACAGTAAAGATACCTGAAAATAAAACATAGACTATTCAAGTTCTTCCAAACTTTTATGTACTCATTTAGACTTAGTAAATTTGGCTTTATGAAAAACAAACCAAATGAAAGTATGTATCGTTATTTTTTTCCTCCTAAAGTTGAAAGCAGCTTTGTTTGGGGAACAGCAATAGGTAGTTAGGCTCAAGCTCTAAAATAAGACAAATGAGGCTGAGACTCCTGGTTCTACCCATAGAGGGATTTGAGCAGAGGAATGACATGATCAGAATTATGTTTTAATGTATCTCCTTGGCTTTGTTATTACAAACAGCTTGGATAGGAGCAAGGACTCAAATAGGGGACCCACGTGGCGTATTTATAGTAATTCATATTGAGTAATGATAGTATCTTAGTTCTGGGATGGTAGTGGTGGTAAGATGTAGTCAGAATCTGAAAGAAGATACAAGAGAATTTGCTAGTGAGTCAGATGATGGGATATGAAAGAAAGATAGAAGTCAAGGGGTTTTATTCTGAGAACTTGAAGGGTGGAGATGTCATTTACTAAGGTGGGAAAGATTCAAGCAGGAGCACATTTGGAGAGGGACAATGAGATATTTGGTTTTCCATAAGTTTGAGATGTCTATTAGACATTCATGTGGAAACTTTAGATAGGCAGTAGAATTTGTGGATCAAAATGTATGCAGAACCATCAATATTTAAAATGTATTTAAGTCATAAAAACTGCTGATAGCACCCAGGGAGTAAATATAGCTAGAGAAAAGAAAAGTCTTAAAAACTGACCATAGATTATTCCAAGAGTTCAGGGAATTAAGGAGAATTTAGGAGATCAAGGAGAAGTTAGCAAAGGAAGTTTAGAAGTGGCTAGAAAGCTAGAAAAACAGATGATATAAATATTATAGTACCACATATCTTAAAACCCAAATAAAGACAGTGTTTCAAGGAATAAAGGATAATAAACAGTGTAAAATGCTATTAAGAGGTCAAATAAGAACTGAGAATTGACTATGTCATTCAGCATTGTGGATAAGCAGTTATTAAGGATGAGTGAAGGCAAAAGCCTCACTTGATAGGTTGAAAAGAATGGGAGCAGTATCTTACCAAAGTATCTCATTAAAGGTGAAAATATTCATATCCTACAACCCTGTATGTGTAGGTATATGACAACATATGTGTGTACATATATTCACCGATATACATGTTAAAGAATGCTTGTAAAGTCCACAAGTGGGAATTAACCAACTGCTCATCAAAAGTTGTTGTTGTTGTTATTTGCCGACGAGTTGGACTCGACTCATAGCGACCCCTCCTTGGGTTTCCGAGGCAGTATCACTATGGAAGTAGAGTGCCCAACCTTCCTTCCGAGGAGTGGCTGGTGGGTTTGAACCACCAGCCTTCTGGTTAGCAGTCAAATGCCTTAGGCACTACAGTACCAGAGCTCCTTGCTCATGAAAAGTACATTGGGTAAATGTGTGATATTAATGCAGTAAAATAATTTGCAGCTATTGCATAAGAAAAAAAAAATACTGCAACTACACATAGCAGTATGGTTGAATGGCACAAGCCTAATGTTGAGTGAAAAAAGCCAAACACAAGAGTACATGCTGTATGATTCCATCTATATAACATTCAAAAACAAGCGGAACTAATTTATGTTGTTGGAAGTCAAGATAATGATTACCCTTGGAAGGGTAATGACTGGAAGAGGGCACAAGGGGGGCTTCTGGTATGCTAGTAATCTGTTTCTTAGACTAAGTGCTTTTGCAGGAGTGTGTCCACTTTGTGAAAATTAATTGAGTTGTACACTTAGGATTGGTGTACTTTGCTGCAGATTATTTGAATAAAATTAAAAAGGGAAAGAATAGAAGGAGGAGAATTGGGGAAGCAATTATAGATGACTGTTTTTGAAGACTTTTTGCTGTAAAGAAAACTTGAACAGTAGCTTAAGGGATGTGGCTTTAATAGTTTTTGTTTTAGAGATGGGAGAAATAACAGCATACTATGCTGCTAAAAAGAGTCTGTGAAGTCAATGCAGAAGAGAGGGAACAATTGCTAGAGCAGTGTCTTGAGAAGGCGAAAGTGTCTATTGCATAAGTAGACGAGTTGGCATATGCAGTTCCTGAGAAACGAGGAAGAAGAGAATATGGGGACACAGCACATTTGGTGGACAGATGTGGTTATAGGAGAATATGAAAGATCTTTCCTGTTGCTTCTTGTTTTCAGTGAAATATGGAATACGATTGTGAGCTGAGGGTGAAGTTGAGAGAAGAAGGATTAGAAGTTTGAGGTGAGATAAGGAAAACAGAGAGCTCATAGATACAACCATTCTCAAAATTTGATTCACAGACCAGCAATATCAATATCACCTGGATATTGATAGTAATGCAAATCTTTGAGCTTCCACCCAGACCTACTGAATCTAAAATTATGGACCTGGGGCCCCATGAATAGATATTTTAACAAGCCCTTTAGGTAATTCTGATATATGCTAAATTTGAAAATTTCTGGACTAGGGAAATAAAATAGGATTGCCAGCTCTAGCCTTAGGGTTCACTTATGGTTAGCATCATAAAATTTAAGTGAGATTGTCCAGCTGGGTTAATAAGTAGTTTTTGTCCTGTCACACATTCAGCTGCACAGGTACAGGCAGACTGTGATGTAGAGTTAGATTTAACCAGGGGTGGTGTTTTGCCAAATGACTGTAATAAAGGAAAAATGAGGGCTAAGTGAATTGAGAGTGTATGTGTCTAGACTGGGTTCTCTAAAGGAACAAAACAAGTGGAACATAAATATAATTATATAGAGAAATTTATTTTAAGAAAATGGCTCACTGAGTTCTAGAGGCTTGTAAGTCCCAGATCCATGGGCCTGACATAAGCTAGAGGCTTCTCCTGACTCAGCCTGGTTGCAGGGGGTGACAGATCCATAATCTGCAGGAAAGGCAGAAGGCTGCTGGCTCATGGGACTAGGGGAGCTCTCAAATCCCAAAATCTGCACGTCAGATGGCAGGCTGCTGGTTCACATCCCAAGAACTGGAGGTCAAAGGATGATGAGTTGGACACAGGATAGGAAGAGAAAGAGAGACAGAAAGGGAGAGAAAGAACTTTGCCACACATCCTTATATATTGGATGCAGACCACACCCCCAAGAGAACTCCCTTTTCAACTGATTGGCTGCTCACATCAGATCACAAAATGGAATATTGTATAATATCTGCACAACCACTGAGAATCATGGCCTACCTAAGTTGACATAACATTAACCATCACAGTTTATGAGAGTGATTATAACAGTGAACTGAACCTTTACATCCAAAACTATTTACAGAGGAAATTAATCAATGAATGAACAACTGAGGGGGTCACAACTTGAAAGGTGATAGGAGGAGTATGTAAATGTTAAGGAATTGTTAAAGTTGGGGTACTATGGGGAATGAATTATAAAGGCAGAAGAGGATCAATGTGTGGGATGCTTAAAAAATTAAGATTATGGACAGGCTCAGTTATTGGTAGTGACAAGTTAGAGTATAGGACCAAAAGATAACTGAGGTGGAGTACAGAATAAGGCATAGAAGTAACCCCACTTTGCGCCATAGATAAGGGACTAGGAAGTCCCTCCCTCAGTCAGTGTTACGTTGCAGGGGCTATGTGACTCACTGCCTGGAGTTTCCAGCCTGTCCACTGGAGGAGGAGGCTGGGTAGACATATGAGTACCAAACTGGAATTGTATCTCTATCCTTGCTAGTCATAAGGCTTCCAGGAGGTGATAGTTTATCCCAAAACTTAAAAATACCATCAGGGGGAGGAACTGTAGTCCATAGGTCATCCAGAGGATTCCTGCCTCTCAGGATCTGATTGGCATTTCTCTAATAAAGATTTATAAATGTCCAATGTCCAATTGTTGTTGCAGTTAGTTGCTGTAGAATCTGACTCATGGCAACCCCATGTGTACAGAGTAAAACAACACTCCATAAGGTTTTCCAGGCTTTTTCAGAAAGAGATTACCAGACCTGTCTTTTGAGGCACCTCTGGTCAGTTTGAACTGCCATCCTTGTGGCTAGTTAGTTGAATCGTTACTTAAATGTTTTAACCATTTGCACACCCAGGCACTACAAAAAGGTCAACAAGCACATGAAAAGTCATCAGGGGAAGTACATATCAAAGCCACAATCAAATATCACTGCATACCCACTAGAATGACTATAGATTTTTTTTTTCCTAAGTAATAAATGTTAGCAAGGATGTGTAAAAGTTGGACCTCTCATGCATTACTGGTGGGGACGTACAATGGTACAGCCACTTTGGAAAACAGTCTGACAGTTCCTTGAAAAGTTGAACAGTGTCCATTTGACCCACCAACCATATATCCACATAAAAACTTGAATTCAGATGTTCAAAGCAGCACTGTTTGTAAAAGCCAAAAGTTAGAAACTATTAAGATGCCCGTCAACTGTTGAATGGGATTTTTTTAAAAAAACGGCATATTCATATAAATGGAATATAATTTAGCCATAAAAAGGCATGACATACTGAAGGTTCTTTTGAAAATAGAAAAGGAAAATTAAGGTCAGGATAGATGTATGTTGCCTTCTGGAAGTGCCAAGATCTCAAACAAGAAAACATGGGGAGCTCGAGTGAAATCTGGACAGCCCTACTTATTTGGGATTGTGGCAGCCTTATAGAGAAGAGGAAGAGAATCTTGGAAAACATTCTTTGTGCAAAACTGGAGATCCATTTGCAGAAAAATGAAACAAGATCTGTACCTCACACCACACACAAAAACAAACTCCAGATGGATCAAAGACTTAAATGTGAAACCTAGAACTATACAGTTTCTCAAGGAAAATTTAGGCTCAAACTTAAGGGCCCTAATATTTGGTATAAATAGACTACCAAGCATAATCAAAATGCACCAACAGCAGAAGAGAAGCCAGATGATTGGGACCTTCTAAAAATTAAATGTTTATGTGCTTCCAAAGACTTCTCCAAAAGAGTCAAAAGAGAACCTACAGATTGGGAAAAAATATTTGGTAATAACATATCTGACAAGGGACTTATCTCTAGAATTTATAGAACACTCCAACACCTCAATAACAAAAAGACAAACAATCCAATTAAAAAATGGGCAGAAGACATGAATAGACACTTCACCAAGGAGGATATTCAAGCGGCCAACAAACATATGAAGAAATGCTCACGATCATTAGCTATTAGAGAGATGCAAATCAAAACAACAATGAGATACCATCTTGCTCCAGCACTAGTAGCAAAGTTCAACAAGACAGAAAATAACAAATGCTGGCGAGGTTGTGGAGAGATTGGGACTCTCATACACTGCTGGTGGGACTGTAAAATGGTACAACCATTGTGGAAAGCAGTATGGCGATTCCTTCAAAAGTTGGAAATACAAATACCATTTGATCCAGCCATCCCATTACTAGGTATATACCCTAAAGAAGTGAGAGCCATAACAAGAACAGATATATGCACGCCGATGTTCATCGCAGCACTATTTACAATAGCCAAAACTTGGAAACAACCTAGATATCCATCAACTGAGGAATGGATAACCAAACTTTGGTACATTCACACAATGGAATACTATGCAACGCTAAAGAATAATGTAGAATCTGCAAAACACCGCATAATGTGGATGAACTTGGAGGACATTATGCTGAGCGAAATAAGTCAGTCACAAAAGGACAAATATTGTATTAGTCCGTTATTGTAAAAGTTAAGGAAAGGTTTATCTATTGGAGGACATTTTCTTTGTTGGTTACCAGGGGTGGGAGGGGAGGGGAGGGAATGCTGTTAGATAGATAGAGATAAATATTGATTTGGGTGAAGAGAAGGGCAGTGTACCAAATGTGAGTGACCAATATGGCAGCATTGAGGATGAGAAAGACAGAGAGAGTTACATGGGCAGTACAAACAACAAATATGAACCCCTTTGTAAATACAATACTGAGTTGTCAATGAAAGCAAACATGGGTATAGGGACGGATAGATGGGTGAACAAGCTAAACAATTATGTATGTCTAAATGGAGAGTGTATCCAAGATCATATACAGGGTTGGCAGACAATGGGCCTCTCGAAGAGTATGAAGGGATGGACACTGGGAGGAGGTAACTATGGGGAGGAAGTGGGAGGGGAGCTGCTGCATTGTAAATTTTGGTCAATGACATGAGACAAAGTATATGTGAACTGCTGTATGAAAAGTGAATTTACTCTGTAAATCTTCACCCAAATCCTAATTAAAAAAAAAAAAAACATTCTTTGTGAAAGGCTGTACCAACTTAGTGTGGTATTTCGGGATTTCCAAGACAAGTGAAGTATTCCTTTACTTTATGCTTAATTATGTTTAGAATGTTTAGTGAATTAATGAATTAGACTAGAGCTAATATTTACAGACATACTAGTGTGCACTCAACATTATTCTAACCACTTGGTTTTATCAGGGAGCTGTGAAAGTGAGGATGGCCTAAAAGAAATGAAAGCAGTAGCCCCTGCACTCCAGAAGCTTCTTTTCTTGGGTGACAATAAATGTATATGAAGCATATAAATCACCCTATGATAGCACAGATTTTTAATTTAATGTTAGGGTAACTCGGTAGACAAAAGAGTTAAAGGAGTTTGAAAGGATAGAAAGATCTCTGGAATAGAATTGTGAAGATAAAACATTGAAAGTGAATCTTGAAGTGCACATATGTTTTTTATATAACCTGGAAAGTCTGAAAAAAGAGTAAATACTTCTGAAAACTAATTCATGAATGCAGAATTCCAGTGTGAAAGGTAGCCCTGGCTGTGGTACAGGGAATTATTTAATATGGCTCTTCCAGCTGTGGTCTTTGTGACTCCCACCAGATGACTAGGTGGAACTATGCAAATGTGAGATGATAGTGGTCCACCAAGGGGATTGGCTGGCTTGCTAATAATGTAAATAAAGTACATGGCACCTTTGTGGGGGTGGGGCCATCCAGATAATGTATATGGAGCCTTACATGGGGATTGGTCAGTTTTGCCATCTCAGTAGTCTTAAAATTAGCCATTCCAGAGACGGAAAGGAGGAATCTCGTTACCATCAAGAAAAGAGAGCCAGGAATGGAACATATCCTTTGGACGCAAGATTTCTGCACTGGACCTCCTCAACCCAGGAGACAGACAGAGAGCTGTAACTCTTTGCTGAAATGGCAGGAAGCAGCGACAGAGAAACTGTGGCAGCAGAGACAGCGAAACCAAGAGACTGGCACAAAACAGAGCAGTGGGCTTGCAGGCCATGGAGTGAGAACGCTGAATGCCTTCTGGCAGGAGTCTTGCTCAAAGAGTGGGGTGCCTCTTTGGTATCTATTGGCAGAGCTAAACCAACAACAACAAAAAAACTTTGTAACACTTGCCTGAGCAGAGCAGAGGCCAAGGGGCCACAGAGCCAGCAGGCACTGGCCAGAGAAAAGTGTGCCTGTTGCCAACTGAGAAAAAGCTGTCTTGATCAAAGAACTGTATCCTGAATTGTTTCTGATCCTAAATTGTAATCTGTTACTTTTCTAATAAACCCCATAACTGGAAGAATTGTCTGTGAGTTCTGTGTGGCCATTGCAATGGATTATTGAAGCCAGCAGAGAAATGTAGAGAGTGTCATGGGAGGGACAGTTGGTATCAGAATTGGTATTAAAAACAAAAAAGGTTGGAAGGGTGGAAGCATGTCTGCATGTCTGACCTCTACTTCATAGGAATCAGCCTTGGCCTGTTGATCTTGATCCTTCTTACTCCTTGTGAAGTTAGAGGAGGTCAGATCCTGCTACTCCCATGCTCTTTTTGCACTGGCATGTACAGGTATCCCTTGCTTTTCAAAAGTTTGCTTTATACCATTCTGCTTTTACAGAACACTTATATTAGTACCTTTTTTTTTCCTAATCAAAAGAAATCCAAAGAGGATTTTCACTTTTACGAAGAAAGATAAAAATCAAAACTAGCATTCTACATTTGTTTTGCAGCGAGCTGAAAAGAGACCGGTATGCACCCTGAGTAGTGAGAGTGGTGTCACCAGGCTCCTTCCCTAGAAACTGCACTCAGCATCTCACTACCAAGAGCCCGTAGATTTGAACTGTCTGTGAACACTTGATGTTAATGTTATTTTAGGTTTTATGTGTTAGTTGGTATGATTTGGTAGATTATTTTTTGGATCTGGAAAACATTCAAAAATTTTTCCTATATAAATTAATGGTAATTACTTATTTGCTTTATATGATTTCAGCTTTTGAAAGTTATCATAGGAATGCTCTACTTTCAGATAGCAAGGGAAATCTGTAATTGTAACATAATAAATATTTGTTCAATGAATGAACACTATATGTTGTATTTAAGATTCATGCGTTAAAGATTAGATGTCTCCTGCCCTAAAGGATCTTACAGTTATAAAAATTTCTAATAGTCCCAGTTGGGAGAGCATGTTTTTCTGTTTCCACTTATTATTTCTAGAACACAACTATTAAATAGCATATGACTATCAGTATCCATCCTTTTTATATTACTTTTTATTTTTTAAAATACATCTTTTGGACCTGAATTAATTAGAATTATTATCTTCATGCTCAACTAGAGTGGCTTTAAAGCAAGATATCATCTCTTATATAGTTTTTAGATTAAGTTATAACTGTTCACTTTGGAACTACCTGAAGATTGATAGAGATGCATTTGAAAAGCATTATTTTTTTATTGATTCTTAATGTAGTAAATTACTAAAGTTATTTGGCAGCAAACAGAAATAGCCTGTGATGTGGTTCACATTTATTCTCCTGATAATGCCACAATTTGCATTAATTGCATTGCTACTGCACTCACTTATATTAAAAGCCTTCTACTATAATTAATCCTTTTTATTTCAAATCATTTTGGCACAATTTCTGGCTATAAACACTCATAAAAGACAGACAGTTGAAAAATATGTTACAGGTTTTTTCAATATACCTATTGCTATTTTTCATGACAAGTAGTTATTGATATGCTTCTAGGAACAAGTACAGTGCAACTGGCTGAGAAGACCAATATGAAAAATGCTAAGTGGATTATTTTGCATAAAAAATAGGCAGGTTTTGAAGTTGTATAATTAACCTGTGTTTAGAAAATACCTTGATTTATGCTTACATTTGTATCTCAATTGCATACATTATGGAAATTTAATTTATAATCCATTTAGCTGATGCAATCATAGTTTTTAGTGCTATCATTTGTTAGTGCTTGTATATTAAATGCTCTAAATGTTTAAACCTGCCTTATGTAAAAAATTGTACCTATGCATTTACATTTTATGAGTCACAGTTGGACTTCTGTTTAAAATTCAGGTAGCTCTGATATATTTAACAAATTTTATTGGCTTATTGTTAGTAATGCAGAAATGGCAAACAATGACCTTATATATTGAACATCAAATGATTTACACTTCTAGTTTACTTTTAAAAGTCCACGGTACAAATGAGGGCTTTTCTTCAACACCTTGAATCAATCATGTAGTTTTATGCAGAATGTTCTCCTTGACTTTGAACTCATTATTCATTTAGAAGTAATGGTACTTATAAATGTTCCAGGTTGATAGTATTAACCATTCTTAATTTTAAGTAGCTTGAGGCTTTGTTGAAACAACTCTTTCTTTAGATTATCAGCCGATGACTAAATGCTCCTCATCATTTTACTACTTGTTTTCTCATTAAGAAGTTCTTTTTCACTATCTTTTAAAATTAATTAATCATTAGTCTTCATATCACAAGTAAAAACACAGGGACATAACCCTTCAGTTTACTTGGCAAAGAAGATCTACAATCTTGGGTAAAGGGGAAATGTTATATATAGTTAGATAGTGAACCTGAGTGCCTTAGATTAACCTTGGAGTGGAATATGTGTTATTTAAAATGTGTGCTGATTGTTGTCTAGGATTGTATTTTACTTATTTATCAAATATCATAACATGTCTTCATAAATATGTGTCTCAGCATCTCACTGCCATCAGGTCGGATCCGATGCGTAGCAACCCCACCTTGGGTTTCCCAGGCAGTATCACTACAGAAGTAGATTGCTTAACCTCCCTTCTGAGGAATGGCTGGTCGGTTTGAACTGCCAGCCTTCTGGTTAGCAGTCAAATGCCTTAGGTACTACACCACCAGAGCTCCCATG
Organism: Orycteropus afer afer; assembly: GCF_000298275.1. Classification (NCBI taxonomy): domain Eukaryota; kingdom Metazoa; phylum Chordata; class Mammalia; order Tubulidentata; family Orycteropodidae; genus Orycteropus; species Orycteropus afer. The sequence goes on from NW_006921934.1 coordinate 289,467, forward strand.
TCTCAGCATAGTGTACATTTATAAAATAGTTAAGTGTATAATATTTCATACATTCAAAAATAATTAAGGAACACATGACTGGTTAAATACTTGTTATGTGCAGTCGAGTTGGACCCAACTCTTAGCGATCCTCCTTGGGTTCCGCAGGCGATATCACTACGGATGTAGATTGCCCATCCTTCCTTCTGAGGAGTAGCTTGTGGGTTTGAACTGCCAGAGCCTTAAATAATGCATTTTTTCCCAACCTTTCCCCCTGTACGTTATTTTCATAAGGACACGATGCCTTGTTTGTTACTTGTTGCTGACTTCAATTTCTGTTTCTGATCACAAAAGTGAAGTGAACAAGATGTCTAAGGTGAATTATGATCCTTGATCAAAGATACTGACACTAAGAAGACATAAGTAAACTATGAAATAAGCAGAGCTAATATAACCTAGTAGTTTCATTTAAGATGGTCTGATAAGGTTTTTGCATTCAACTGTTGAGCTAATGTGCTGTAATTATCAACTTAATAGACACAGTTTCTTGTTCATTTTCCAGTTACCAGGCAACTATCAAAACTTGACCCATAACTTCTTGACTATGGCTTATGCTTTTATTATACCATTATAAAAGTAACACTTTTTTTTAACATAAACACAAGATTAAAGAAAAGGAACAATGAGAAAAAAAGAGCAAAACAATATAATTTACCTATAATACAGGTGAATGAGACTGCAGCTTACTTCTGGAAATGTCACAGAATATGCACAGTATATGCTAGTCTAGTAATGTTTTACTTAATTTCATTATTATATGTTTTGGGCACATTATTTGAGAAAATAAGAGCAGTCAGCCCCAGGGTTACAGGTGAGGAGAGGAAACTCAGGCCCGCCCAGAGTAGCAGGACCAGAGAGCAGGAGAAAGGGGATAAAAGCCAGGAACCCGGACAGAGGAGCAGTCAGCCCCAGGGACAACTCAGGGACGCCCAAAACAGCAGGCCAGAAGAGCAGGAGAAAGGCGATTAAAAGCCAGGAAGCCAGACAGAGGTACAGTCAGCCAC
>NW_006921934.1:293409-296835 GCF_000298275.1 Orycteropus afer afer
CACCTATTTTGGTCATGTTGTAAGAAGGGACCATTCCCTGGAGAAGGATGTCATGCTTGGTAGGGTGGAGGGTCGATGAAAGAGGGGGAGGCCTTCAACGAGATGGATTGACATTGTGGCTGTGATGATGGGCTCAAGTATAGCAGGGATTGTGGGGCTGGCGCGGGGTTGGGCAGTCTTTCGTTCTGCTGTGCGTGGGGTCACTATGAGTCAGAAATGACTCAACAGCACTTAACAATTTGAGAAAAAAATATGATATTTACTTTTAGAAACATGTTTAATAGCTATTTTTTAGTTTCCTCCAGTTGTATTAATGGGTAAGTCTTTAAAATTTAGAACTGAACCAGTTCTGATCATTCTTCCTAATTGATAGTGTAGAAGGAAAAGGGAGAAACACTCATCTGAGTGTGTAAGTTGAATCATTGAGTATGTAAATGTGTTTAAGAATCAGTTATTTTATAGACTACAATACATAGTAAAGTACACCTACTCCTCACTTACCAACCATCTCCTTGCTGACATTTCACATTTACGATGTTAGTGTTAAAACTCCGGGTTAGGTCAGCAGGAGACAAGTAACTGGCCAAGTAGAGGTAGGTAAATGAACGAACTCGGCACTTTTCTTTCTTTGGCCAGAAGAAAGGAACAGCTGGGGCTAATTGCCTACCAGGACTGCTCCTGCAGGACAAGCAGTGCAAGGTTTTACAGTAGGCTTGGAAACTAAAGAAACAAAGAAGTGATCAGTGCTTATACATGGTGGCAATAATTAGTGGCTTTGAATGAGGGTCTGTGCCCAGGCACATGGAGGAAGGGAGGTGATTCCAGTGGAAAGACTCCTTACTTCTGATACGGGCCCGGGATTTTATGAGGCAGCCTTTTGGTTCTGCTGGAGGGTGACATGTTCCTGCCAGTCTGTAATATCACTTGAGTATTTTTCTGCTTTCCCAGCATCAGCCTGAGACGTCATCTTGCTGATGAAACACAGATTACTCCTGACCCCAGGTGCCATTATCTACATGACATCCTTAAAAGAGAAAAAAGTTGTATATTTAAAACATCTGTCTCAAGAACATTAGTAAGAAATCTACTATCTGACTATTTAATGTTTTAATGATACACCTCTGGCAGTAACAAACACTGAGGTACTAGGCAGGAGTAACATTGCCTGGGATGGTTAAGGTTATATATCAGCTCGGCCAGGCTATGATTCTCAGTGGTTAGGCAGTTATGTACTGATATAATTTGGCAAATGTGTAATGATGTAGTCTTCTTCCGTTTTGTGATCTGATGTGATCATCCTCTATTTCTGCATAACATTGATGATGTTTCACATGATGACCTGGTCTTTGGAACCTAACCACATTGATAAGTGAGGACTTGGTATAGTTGAATGCTATAACTGTGATGATAACTGTAACTGTACAAAGAATTCACTCCCAAGTTGAGTGATGCTACGTCAACAAAAAATTTTGTATTTGCTGGAAAGATTGCAGAAGCATACTTCTAGCTCTTTAGAGACTGTTTACTCTCATATTAGTTAATTCATATAAATTTATTTTATGAAACTAAAATTTCACATTTTATTTACTTGGATATAGTTAGATGCAGGGCCTCTTGGTTGGAAAAGTGACTTCTGAGTTTATAGTGTCATGTGGAGTAAGTGAATTGTTTTTATTTTAACATTCCCTAAGTAGCATAATAAGGAGTTCTGACGGTATAGTGGTCAAGGCATTTAGCTGCTAATCAAAACGTCAGTGTTTTGAACACACCAGCTGCTCCACGGAAGAAAGATGAAGCAGTCTGTTTCTGTAAAGATTTACAATGTTTGAAACCCAATGGGGGTTGCTATGAGTTAAAACTGACTCGATGGCAGTGAGTTTGGTTCTTTGGTAAGAAGCATAATAGCACTCATTTTAAAACAGTATGTTAAAGAGGATTTGGATACATCAAAACATATCTTCTAAAGCATACCTTATTATAGTAGTTTGTAAAGTGGAGGCCCTCATTCCATCTTTGTTTCTCCTCCTACCTGTCACACAGTCTCAGGTAAAGAATACAACACTGCATGGCCCCAAACAAGAAAAATGTTCATAATCACTTAAGCTGAGGAGGGCATTTTACTGAAAACTATATCTCAAGGTCTCCATTACCTGGGAGTTACTACTTAATTACTTGCAGCCACTCCTCGGAAGGAAGATGGGGCAATCTACTTCTGTAGTGATACTGCCTCAGAAACCCAAGGAGGGGTCGCTATGAGTCGGGTCCAACTTGATGGCGCACATAACAACAACATAACATCTCTGTTTTATGTTCTTTTTATCTTAGCATTTCATAGGATCAGGGTAAATGAATATCTCTTGGAAAATTAGAGGTGTTTAAGGAAAAATGGCATTTGTAGAGGAACTTCAGATTTCCTATAGGCTTCCATATATGACTCTCTTTTTAACTTGCAACTAAAAAATTTTCCAAATGGGCCAATTGGAAGCAAAATAATATATAACAAGTGCTTAAGCACAGTGCCTGTCACATGGTAAGTGTTCAGTAAATAGTACCTATTACTTTTATAAGCAAAAGGTCATTAAAAAGAAAGAAAAGACCAAAATGGATGTCAGAAGAGACTCTGAAACTTGCTTTTGAATGTGGAGTAGATAAAGCATATGGAAGTAAAATTTTGCTAAAGGTAACTCAAAACCAGTTGCAGCTATACATTGATAGGGAACTGTCAGAAATTCAAGCTGGATTCAGAAGAGGATGTGGAACAAGTGATACCAGATCGATCTTGACTGAAAGCAGAGAATACCAGTGTTTACCTATGTTTTATTGTGTTTACCTGTGTTTTACCTCTGTCCACCTGTGTTTTATTGACTGTGCAAAGGCATTCAGCTGTGTGGATCATAACAAATTATGGATAACATTGTGAAGAACAGGAATTCCAGAACACTTAATTGTCCTCATGCAGAACCCATACATAGACCAAGAGGCTGTCCTTGGAACAGAACATTTATCATGATGTTGAATGTTGGTCCAGTTGTGAGGATTTATGCTGAGGTGTGATTCTGAAGGCTGTAGTCTTTGATCTTCATCAGCAAGTGCTTCAAGTCTTCTTCACTTTCAGCAAGCAAAGTTGTGTCATCAGCATATTGCAGGTTGTTAATGAATCTTCCTCTAATTCTGATACCACATTCTTCTTCATATAGTCCAGCATCTTGGATTATCTGCTCAGCATGTAGACTGAATAAGTATGGTGAAAGAATATAACCCCGACACACAACTTTCTTGATTTTAAACCATGAAGTACCTCTTGTTCTGTTCCAAGGACAGCCTCTTGGTCTATGTATGGGTTCTGCATGAGGACAATTAAGTGAAATGAATAATCTACACAAAGACTTACATGAGTGTTTATAGCAGCTTTTTTTTTTTTTTTTT
>NW_006921934.1:298640-306012 GCF_000298275.1 Orycteropus afer afer
AATATATAGCAGCTTTTTTCACTATATCCCCTAAGTAAAAAGTCCAATGTCTCTCATCAGATGAATAAGGAAGCATATTTTGGTATATTCATGAATACCAAGTAACAATAAATAAAAAGAACAAACAGTAACTTGAATGAATCTGAGAAACATTTTGTTGAGAGAAGATGGATATAAAACTGTACATACTGAATAATCCCACTTACAAAGTTCTCGAACTAGCAAAGCTCATCTATTGTGATAGCAGTCAGAATGGTAGTTAGCCTGGGTGGGAAGAGGATATTGACTGTGCATGGAGGGGACATGAGGGAAATTTCAGTCAGAGGGGAATGTAAATCTTGATCTGAATGGTCATTACTGGGTATAGTCAAATTAAAAATTCTTTAGTTGTACGTGGAAAATTTGTACATTTGACTATATGGAAACTATAATATAAATAAATAGTAATTGTACATTGCAATCCTTGGAGAGAAAGGTAAGTGAAAACATATAGTAAAAAGATCATTGAACTAGCAATCAGAACCTGATTTTTTTAATACCAATTTTGCCACCTGCTAACTCCTGATATCTAGGCCCCAGTTTTTTTCAGTTTAGAACAGGTATCAGCAAACTACAGCCTGTAAGCCAAATGTAGCCTGAGCTAAGAATGAATTGCATTTAATGGTTGGGGGCAAAAATGTAGTCAAAAGACGAGTAATGATTCATGACATGGGAAAATTATAGAAAATCAGATTTGTGCCCATAAATAGTTCTCTTGGAACACAAACAAATTTATTCATTTCATATTGCATATGACTGCTTTTGTGCTCCAAAGGCAGAGTTTAGTAGTTTTGACAGACTGTCTGGCCTGCAAAGCCTAAAACATTTACTATCTGGCCTTTTCCTGAAAAAGTCTGTCACCTTCTATTATACATGAAGTATTTGACTTCAACATTATCTTTGGCACTAGCATTCTAGGATTTCACCTCTCAAATTCTTTGATGGTAATTTGTTCTAGAGTTTTCCACATAATGAATGCGTGCATTGAATACTTAAACTATGGCCTGTCACATGGCATATGTTCACAAATTTTAACTACCAGCATCCCATCATTATTATGAAGAAAAATATCTGCTATCTTAGGATTCTGTTAAAGATCAAAATGATCTTTTATTTGAGGAAAGAGAGAAAAGTTTATATCAAACGCTAATCATTGTGCATTGTCTCATTAGGCTCTCTATGAAAATATGCTGGTGGAGCTTCCTTTTGCTGGCTTTTTCCTCTCAAAGTTGCTGGGAACTAGTGCAGATGTGGACATTCATCATCTAGCTTCATTAGATCCTGAAGTATATAAGAATTTGCTCTTTCTTAAGAGCTATGAAGGTGATGTGGAGGAACTTGGGCTGAACTTTACTGTGGTGAATAATGATCTCGGAGAAGCACAGGTAAGGAGAAAATTTGGTGTGGGGGTGATGGTATATCTTGATTTTCATACCTTTACCAGTTTAATTATTAATTCTCAAGTTTAATTCACAAGGTAACAAGATCATTCATATTCGTATGTACAAAGTATCCATTTGTGTGTAATTATATTTTCTTTATATGTTGGTGGTTTTGCACATTTTAGTTAGAATGAAAAGCCCTTTTTTAAAGAATTATAGTCAGTTTTCACTAATAATGGATTTCATATTTGCAGATTCTCCTTTGAGAATTGCCATTGAGTCAATCCCTACTCATAGTGACCCCTTCTTGGGTTTCCAGAGATATCACTACAGAAGTAGATTGCCCAGTCTTCCTTCTAAGGAGTGGCTGGTGGTTTGAACCACCAGCCTTCTGGTTAGCAGTTAGATGCTTTAGGTACTACACCACCAAAGTTCTCACTAAAATTTATTTGTAATCCTAAATAAAGTTTTAAGACAAAGTTAATACTTTCAGCACTTCATTGTCATTTGTAGCCATGTTTCTAATCCAGTCTTTCCAAGTTCATCAGTTTTGCCTAGTTTAAAATTAACTGTGTATTAATTAAATATATACTTCAATCAAAACACCATTGAAAATTTATTAACCCACACAAGATATTTTTTAACCTGAACCTCCAGATTGCAAACACTAACATTTTTTTTGCAGGTGTTATTTTATTTATTTGTTTGTTTGTTTTTTTAATTGTAATTTGGTTGAAAGTTTACAGAGCAAATTCACTTTCCATGCAGCAGTTCATATACACTTTGTCTCATGACATTGACTACAATTTACCATAGTGCAACAGCTCCCCTCCCACTTCTTCCCCATAGTTACCTCTTCTCTGGGTCCTTCCCTCCCATGCACTCCTGCCCCCTGAGCTGTCTCCCTGTGCATACACAGCCCTTCTATTCTCCCATGGTTGATCACTCCAAGTAGTGTATCTACCTAGTATAAATGTTCAGCTTATATGCCAGTCTTTTGTTTGGCTAGAAGCCACAGGTGTGGGTTCAATTCCAGACCTGAAGGGCAGCTAGGGGCCATAGTCTCAGTGGTTCAACCAGGCTTTATCAGACCAGCAAACCTGGTCCCTTTTTTCCAAATAATTTTGAGTTTTGTTCCTCATTATTCTACTCTATCCAGGATCTCCTAGATAGATCCCTCTTCGAGTGATTGACAGGAGTAACTGGGCACCATCTAGTTATTTTGGTCTCATATTCATATAGGCTGAGGATCACATGGTGTACCAGTTGCTTGGACTAATTGTTTTCATGAATCTTTGGTTTTCTTCATTCTTCTTTGCTCTGAACGAGGAGAGACCCATCATTGTATCCAGATGGCTGCTTGCAAGCTTTTAAGATCCCAGTCACTACTCACCAAAGTAGGAGGTGGAACAATGTTTTGTGAAGTATGTTATGCCAATGGAGCTTGATGTCCCCTGCGACTGTGGTCCCAAGCCCACAGGTTCAACTACTTGGTCCCTCTGGGTAGCTGGCTGTGTCCAAGAAGTGACAAAACCTTGTCCCTTGTCAGCTCTACTATATACTTGGGAATTCTTCCAGAACATACAAATACACTTGTAGAAACATTGCCTCCCAACCCTATCCATGATCTTGGGCACACTTCCCCTCCACATAGACATAAGCACTAACATTTCATTTGGTAAATGCCCAGATTGAGTAAGTTTGCATTAATGCAGTTTTGGTTATCTTTTCATATCAAATTACCTACTTGCTTATTCATTATTTTTTCATTCATTCATGAAATATATATAGCTCTGTGTACCAGCCACTGTGCTTATGCACTGTTGTTGTTATTACTTGCAGCCAAGTCATCTAACTCATGGTGACCCTGTGTATAAGGTGAAACTGCTCCATAAGGATTTCAAAGCTGTGACCTTTCTGAAACAGATCTCCAGGCATGTCTTTTGAGGAAGCTTGGGATGGGTTTGACCCACCATCCTTTCAAATGCTTAACCTTTTGTGCCACCCAGAGATTTTAAAAAATAAGAGCACACATTCTTACTAGCAAGAGAGACTGATAGATTTATAAAAGTATGTGATATATATCGTGATAAGAGGTATTGTGGTTAACTCCAAATAGGTTAGGGAAGGCTACCTGGAAGAAACCCTTGATGAGTGATTAAGAATTCACCAAATAGGTCCTGCAAATTTGTAAGTGGGTGCAATTTAGAGTGCATGTATGAGAGCAGGTAAAATGATATACAGGGCTCTGACTTTTGCCAAGAGGTTTGGGCTTAATACAGAAGTCATTTAACCATTTAAGGATTTAGGTTTTATAAGAGTTAAAAATACATCCAGAAAGAGATAAAAAGCTTATTTTGGACACTTAAGTACTTTAGTATAAGATGTCCTAAAGAGAGATGCCTTTCAGATCTAGTAGGAAACTAAATAACAAGAAAATATTCACATGTATTGTCAGACAAAACCGAGATTTCAATTTAGTAACTCACAGTTAGGGCCTAGAAGTACCCTGAGTGTTTTCTGAGTCAGGTGGTTCCAAAATATACTGTTGAAAAGCAACTTGATGATTATAAACAATTGATTTTAGTTAGACAGATAGATCAGTATCGATCTAATCATGTTGAATGGGAGGATTTATGTAATCTTAATTATGAACTAATTATATTACATTTGAATCAGAGAAGGGTTAAGGGAAGGACATTCTTATTCTAAATTTACATGCAGTCTTCTTTCAAAAATGAATATTTCCGTATTCTTTTACAATAACTTTGAAGTCCAAGAAGACATTTGTTTGACACATTTATATTAATCTGGAATTTTCTATGCCAGGGTCTCCTCTAGAAAGAGATAGCTTCCAAGTAACCAATTATAAAATCTACTTTATGCATTTGGTTTCTTTTAGAAAAGTCCACATGAAACTCATTGACCCAACCATATGTACATGCCAAAATATAGTTTAAAATGCAGTTTCAAAAAGAATTTAGGGAGTTCCAGTAAGATGGCGGAATAGGCAGAAAGATTGCACAGACCCTCTTCAACAAAGAAAAGGGGAACCAATTAACACAGATACAGAAGATAATCTTGGACCCCTGAGCCTTGAAGTGGAGGATATAGAAGTGGACTAAACTCCATCTAGCAGAAGAATTTGCGTGAAAACACCAAAAAAGGAGACGTGAAGCTGCAGTCTGGCAGTGATCCTGGTGGCACAGACAGCTTGGATATTGCCGTGTGATGGTAGGACCTAAAAATTAACCTAAAAATCGGCCCTGCTAGCCAGGGACTGCTTGGTGGACTGCTCTGTTGGCTGGAGAATAAAAGGGGAAGCGGCAAAGACGAAGGTGAGCTGCGCTGTGGATTTTTGTCTGTCTGGAGGGCACAGCCATTTTGAATGTTTACATGCTGCGGCTTAACCACTTTGGATATTTAAAGCGATGGTGTTCTCCCAGATTCCAGGTACTTAAGAAGAGGCTCCACTTGCTGGGAATACCAAGGACATTCCACACCTGAACTACTGGAAAGGTACAACATTCCACTTGTTACTCTTAAACCCCACACTCTCTTCATGAACGGAGGTGCAGCCATCCCTCATCCCCTCCACCTTCTAAGCTGGCAGGAATTCTATCCCAGTCTGTGTGCTAGGATGGAGCCTGGGTGCCCTGCCCTGCCCCGATTTTTATTTTTTATTTTTCAGTTTGTTTCTTTTTGTCTGTTTTAAAACTACTATTTTTATAATTACTTTTGTCGTATTTACTATTATTCTTTGTTCTTCCCCTCCCAGGTTCTAGTTTTCAGCTTTTTTTCTTTTCCCTGTTCCTGGTTGCAATTTTTTTTTCTTTCTCTTCATTAACCCCATTCCTTGGGGTTTTTTGTTTTTGTTTTTGTTCTTATGTTTTTCCCATTTTTTCTTCATTATTCTCCTTTCCTACCTTTTTTCTATTATTGCCCTCTCCCCTAATATTGCAGGTTTTTTCTTTTTTTCTTCTATTTCCCTTTTTTTTTCTTTTGGTCACAGTTCTTGTGTGATTACGTGATGTATTTTTTGTCCATTTGCTTTTACTTTTGATGGTATTCAGTTGTTATTTTTGTCTGATTGGAAGACAGCAACAGTCCCCATATTACACACTACACTCACATCTCCTGCAGCTTCACTTACTAAATGAGAGCCACCACTTCCTTCTCCACCAATGAGCCATCAATAAACAACCACCAAGAAAAGTCTGACTCACCTTTGGCTGCTCTTCACATACAGTTAAAAGAGATCTAAATACAGCAACACCACAATGTCTCAGAGACAACAGACCATCACAGTCCACACAAAGAAGCAAGATAAAGTGGTAGAACAAGGGAGCAGGATACGGACCCAGAACACATCCCTGAGGAATGCACAACATTGGAACTCTCTGATAAGGAATTCAAAAGAATTATATTTAGGTATCTTCAAAGTATTGAGAGACAGACCAAGGAAAACACAGACAAAACCCTAGTAGAATTTTGGAAGAAAATGACAAAATAAATGAAAAATTAGAAATGATTCTAAATCTACAAACAGAAATTCAGAAGATTTATACTAAATTTTCAGAAATAGATAACACATTGAAAGGGCAAAGGAGTAGAATTGATGCAATGGAAGACAGAATTAATGAGATTGAAGACAAACCTGAATACTTCTTTGGAAAGGGATCAATCAGAAAAAAGATTGGGAAAAAAAAAAAAAAAAAGGGAAAGCCTGAGGTTTATGTGGGGATACCATCAAAAGGAATAACCTATGTGTCATTGGAATTCCAGAACAGGAAGAGAAAAATAAAACCACTTAGAAAATTGTCCAAGATTTGTTGGAGGAGAACTTCCCTGATATGATGAAAGATGAGAATATATCCATTCAGGAATTCCAGTGAACCCCAAACAGGATAGACCCCAAAAGAAAATTACCAAGCCATATCATCATCAAACTCATCAAAACCAAAGACAAAGAAAGAATCCTGAGAGCAGCATGGGAAAAACAGAAAGTTACTTACAAACGAAAACCAGTAAGAATAAGCTCTGATTTCTCAGCAGAAACCATGCAAGCAAGAAGGCAATGGGATGGTATATATAAAACCCTGAAAGAGAAAAATTTTCAACTAAGAATTATGTACCTGGCAAAATTGTCCCTCAAATATGATAGTAAAATTCGAAGATTTCCAGATAAGCAGCAACTAAGGGAATTTGTTAAAACCAGACCAGACTTACAAGAGATACTACAGGGAGTCCTTTAAACAGAGAACCAAAAATGGCAAACAACCAACCATTAATACACAAGATGACATAACCCAGAAACTACAGCTCTGAACATATCCAAAGTAAAATAAGCTTACAAGATTGTAAACAGGGAACCAGAGACATCAGTTGGCAAGTGAGGACAATTACAACAAAAAGAGGGAAAATACTATGTAGTTACAGAACTTCTAAATGGTGAGGAAATCAAGAGAGTTGCAAGATAGGATGGACTGTTCTAATCTCAGGGAGAACATTATAAATCACAGGATAATCTCAAAGAAAAAAATGATAAACCTTCACATCACAATAAAAAAGAGGAGAAGCACAAGTATTCAGCAAATAATAAAACAACAGCAACCAAGGAAATGATAACGTGATTCATAAAAATAACGAGCTCAGCACAGAAAATAATATGGAACAAAGAAACTGGGCATGCCATGAAAAAACACATAACAGAATGACAGCAACCAATTCATACCTGTCGATAATTAAACTGAATGTTAATGGGTTAAATGTACCACTCAAGAGACGGAGAGTTGCAGATTGGATTAGAAAACAAAATGCATCAATATACTGTCTACAAGAGACACAACTAGAGACAAAGACAAAAATAGACTAAAAATCAAAGGTTGGAAAAAGATATATCAAGCAAATGGCAACTGTAAGAGAGCAGAAGTGGCAATATTAATTTCTGA
>NW_006921934.1:311657-326638 GCF_000298275.1 Orycteropus afer afer
AAGAATGTTTGTTTAATAAATGGTGCAGGCAAAACTGGATATCCATTTGCAGAAAAATGAAACAAGATCTGTACCTCACACCATACACAAAAACTAACTTCAGATGGATCAAAGACTTAAATGTGAAACCTAAAACTATAGAGTTCCGCAAAAAAAACTACAGGGAAATTTAGGGGCCCTAATATGTGGCATAAATAGACTGTCAAGCATAACCCAAAATGCATAAAGAAATGCAGAAGAGAAACTAGATGAATGGGACCTTCTCAAAATTAAATTTTATGTGCTTCCAAAGACTTCTCCAAAAGAGTCCAAAGAGAACCTACAGATTGGGGAAAAAATTTTGGCATATCTGACAAGGGACTTAGCTCTAAAATTTATAGAAAACTCCAACACCTCAATAACAAAAAGACAAAGAATCCAGTTTAAAAATGGGCAGAAGAGATGAATAAACACTTCACCCAGAAGGATATTCAGGTAGCCAGCAAACATGAAGAAATGCTCACGATCATTAGCCATTAGAGAGGTGCAAATCAAAACAACAATGAGATACCATCTTGCTCCAGCACTAGTAGCAAAGTTCAATAACATGGGAAATAACAAATGCTGGTGAGGATGTGGAGAGATTGGGACTCCCGTACACTGCTGGTGGGACTATAAAATGGTACAGCCACTGTGGAAAGCAATATGGCGATTCCCTAAAAGGTTGGAATTAGAAATACCATTTGACCCAGTCATTCCATTACTAGATATATATCCTAAAGAAGTGAGAGCCATGACAAGAACAGACATAGGCACACCGTGTTCATTGCAGCACTATTTACAGTAGCCAAAAGATGGAAACAACCTAGGTGTCCATCAACTGAAGAATGGATAACCAAGCTATGGTACATACACACAATGGAATACTGTGCAACCCTAAGGAATAACATAGAATCTGCAAAACACCGCATAACGTGGATGAACTTGAGTATATTATGCTGAGTGAAATAAGTCAGTCACAGAAGGACAAATACTGTATTAGTCCATTATTGTAAAAGTCAAGGAAAGGTTTATCTGTGGAATGAAATTTTCTTTGTTGGTTACCAGGGGTGGGAGGGTAGGGTAGGGAACACTATTAGATAGGTAGACATAATAAGTATTGATTTGGGTGAAGAGAAGGGCAATGTACCAAATGCGAGTGAGCAACATGGTGGCATTGAGGAAGAGAAAGACAGAGAGATGTATGTGGGAGGTACAGACAACAAAGATGAACCCTTTCGCACATACAGTACTGCATTGTCAGTGAAAGCAAACATGGGTATACAGGTGGATAGATGGATGGACAGGCTGAACTATTAGGTATGTCTCTGAAGCCAGAGTGTACCCAAGACCATGTATAGGGTTGTGAGACAATCGTCCTGTAAGTATATTTGTAGGATCTGAATTCCCAGGTGTATAGTATAGCTGACAAGGGACAAGGTTGTAGTCACTTCTTGGTCACAGCCAGCTACCAGAGGGACCGAGTAGTTGAACCTGTGGGCTCAGGACCATAGCCACAGGGGACATCAAGCTCAATTGACATAACATACTATACAAAACATTGTTCCACCTCCTACTTTGGTGAGTAGCAACTGAGATCTTAAAGAGCTGCCAGCAGCCATCTAGATGCAATGATGGATCTCTCCTCATCCAGAGCAAAGAGGAATGAAGAAAACCTAAGATTCGTGGAAACAGTTAGTCCTCATGAGTAGTATACCATGCGATCCTCAGCGTGATAGACTATGAGACCAGAAGAACTATATGGTGCCAGGCCACCACTGTCAACCGCTCAGAGGGGGATCTATATAGGACATCCTAGATAGAGAGGGAGAACAATGTGGAACAAAACTCAAAATCATTTGAAAAAAAAGGGGTGGGCACGAGGTTTGCTGGTCTGATAGAGCCTGGTGGAACCACTGAGACTATGGCCCCTAGCTGCCCTTCACGTCTGGAATTGAACCCACACCTCTAGTTTCCAGCCAAACAAAAGACAGGCATATGAGTTGAACATTTACATGAGAGAGATACACTCCTTAGAACAATCATGGGAGAAAGAAGGGCTGCTTATGCCCCAGGAGACAGTTCAGAGGGCAGGAGTGCATGGAGGGATGGACACAGGGAAGTGGGAGGGGAGCTATTGCATTGTGGTAAATTGTAACCAATATCATGAGACAAAGTGTATATGAACTGCTGTATGGAAAGAATTTGCTCTGTAAATTTTCACCCAAATCACAATTAAAAAAAACAATTTAGACAATAACAGTAAAAAAAAGTGCATAAAATTATTTTTCTTTCCAAGTGCTTGAATCCCTAGCTATTTAAAAATCACTTTGAGAGGGCAAAGTCTCCACAGAAAGTTCCTTAAAAATTTAGATGCTCTATGATTTTTCTATTTCTTTTGAAAATATTTTAAAGTATCTCTCACTTTGGGTCATGAATATATTGGTCAGCCCATTTAGTATTCTCTTTCTGATCATATGAGTATATAAGTTGTCCTGTAGGAAAGGTAGGTTATTATCTAGTATCAACCTCAAACCTCAACAAAACTGGTACAAGTTAATGACCACTTGCATTGCAAAAATTAGATCTCATAATTATGCATTTTCAGTCATGGCAGCAGGATTTTTACACAAATTCTGACTTTAAAAAAAACTAACATGAAGTGTACATAATAAAAATTATGAAAATGCTGTGATTTGATTTTGAAAATAATTAATTTTCAGTTAAGCAAATTTAATTTAGTATTCATATCAGTGAGTATATGTACTAATTTATCTGGATGTATAAGTAATGATTGTGGCTCTTGAGCCAAGCAGAAAGAATATTTTTTATACTATTAAAGCTTTCCATTTTATGTTAAATTTCTGTTGCCAGGAGTGACTTGTTAATACCGTTTCTATCATTAATAATAAGATTCTTTGCTTAGAATTTCTCAAAGCCACTTTTCTCATGTTATACATACTCTTATTTTAAAAAAATACTATTACTGCCTCACAGATAGACTTTTTTAAGATTCATCACTGTTCAGAAAGATGAGACTGAAAAATAGCTATAGTTGAAAAAAAATTTTAGCAGTTGACCAAATCCTTTCCAAATTAAATTTCTGATTATTTGTAACATTTAATTGTTCATTAGTAATCAAAAACATTGCTCTTCCAATGTTCATAGAATGATTGTTCTTAGTAGCCCAAACTAGAAAGCCATATGGTTGGCCCCAGTGAGTGGATGAACAAAAAGTAGTGCATCCATACAATGGAATACTTCTTGGCAATAAAAAGGAATGAAATATGAGTACACACAAGAACATAGATGAATCTCAAAGACATTATCCAAAGTGAAAAACTGCAAAGTGTATTATTCTTTTTATATGACATTTACAAAGAGAAAACTGTAGTAATGTGAAGTAGATCAGTGTTTGCACGGGCCAGACATGTGGCAGGGATCCACTGCAGAAGGCATGGGGAAACTTATCAGGGTGATGGGGCTGTTGTATATATTGATTGTGTTGAAGTTTTGTGTCAGACTATAAACTCAAAATAAGTGAACTGTATGTATATCTTCATAAAGGTTAAAATTAAGTAGTTCTCAAATCAGAGCTGAGAGATTATTTTAAAACTCTGCCTAAGTACACATATTGTATAGTCCTACTTATAGGTAATACCCAGAATAGAGAAATACATAGCGACCAAATATATTAATGCTTGCCAGGGAGAAGTAGGAGGGGCAAATGGAGAGGTAAATGCTCAAGGGACAATGAGTTTCTGTTAAGGGTGATGAAGGAAATTGGAAACAGATGATGATGATGATTGCACAACATGGGGAACATAATGTCACTGAATTGTACATGTAAAAATGGTTGAAATAACACATTTTGTGGGAAAAAAACACCTACCTAATATGATTAATTGCTTTCTTAACCACTGTTACTTTAAAATTCCTTTTGATAGCTTCATTAAGGAATGTAGAACTGTATAGACCATAACTAATAACCAGCTTTCTATCCAGTTCTGTAACTGTTAAGCGTTTTTCAAATGAGAGAAGGATTCAGTTACTTTGGGAGAGTTTATTTCCATTCTTTGAAGGCTTCCTGTTTGCTACCTATCACACCAATCTCTCTTTTATGTAGTATCATTAACTACATACTTTTGTTTCATAACTTACCAAGGAAGCTTTTTATTGTAAGTATTTTGAGAAAATGTTCTGAAATGTTGCACACTTTCTTTCCATTTAAAAAGAGAACCCAATAAATGTAATTTACGTATTTCTTCTTGACTCAAGATTATTACTAGTCATTTTAATTACAGTGCTGTGCTATAATATTGAGGGTCCCTTAGGAGTATTAAGAGATTTAGTATCTTTTTATTGACCTCCTCCCTAGACTGCAGAACTGCTGTATAGTTTGTACACACCACAGTGATATCCTCAAAAACTAAAATACAAAGTGCACACAAAGATGCATACATCTTAGTATCTATACCTTCTGGAAATTCTTTTAAATGATCATTTTTTATGAAACTTGAGTTTTCAGTCTGTTTCTTAGTCTTCACAGATACATATTTGAGATTTTTTTTTTTTTTTTTCAAATCAAGATTTCTGTAGTAACTATTGAGGTATGAAATAAATCCTTGATAGGAACAAATGAGATAAGACCTTCAGCTTCTTCCTACTATTTGGTAGTCATCAGTCATTTCTGAGAACTGACATCTGCACCGTAAGTAGTTGTTTTTGTGACCCATGGAGTCAGTTTTTAACTCATAGCAACCCCATGTGGCGGAATAGAACTTTCCCGTAGAGTTTTCTAGGCTGTAATCTTTGGGAGCAGATTGTCAGATTTTTCTCCTGCAGAGCCACTGGTTGGGTTCAAACTTCCACCCTTTGGTTAGCAGTGGAACACTTAACCACTGAGTCACCAGGACTTTCTTAAGATAGAATAGGAAAGAAATACAGAACTATATTTTACTTGGTTCCAACTTATTTAGTTGCTTTTGTTTCAGCCTCTACTTTCACACCGTTGTGCTAAAGTTTCAATCTTGGAAAATTCAAAATTTTTTTAACACTGAGATTTTTTATTGTTCTAAGGAAATTGTCCAATTATAGATGGTAAGAGAGACTTATTATTGTTGCCTTATGCCACCTAGTGGCATTATTTTGAAATAAAAGCTTTAGGGCAGCCAGTTTTTAAATGAACTGTCAAAGAGAGTTTCTAATGGGAGTATTTCCCATTCTTTCATCTGAAATGGATGGTAATAGCAAAATGTCACATATGCAAGAGTTCCATTAAAGTGCTACTGTAATATTGGAATCTGTTAAAAGCAAAGTGTGAAGTTGAGATGTTCCAATTATTCATAGAAATTTCAACTGTATAAGAGATTATAGATGATAATGCTTAACAATAATTACATTAAGAAGTGTAATTATAAATATTAAGATAGTCACTAGTGAAGTACCTAATTTGAAGGAAAGATCTTACGGATTTCTGTAGAAGTAGATATAAGTGGGTAGTCAGGTTTACATTTATAAAATACCATGATTTAAAGATTCATAATATAGAAAGACTTCATTACTTCGGCAGGCTATGTTAATTAATCTTCCGTTTTAAAATAGTGATGTTGGTCTTAAATTTGTTTTTTTGTTTTGTTTTTCATTATAATCAATATGGGTGCTTATTAGTCTGTTTAAAAATGAACATGAAATTTTAGGATGCTAATTTATATAGCTCTGGTAGCATAGTGCCTAAGACACTTGACTGCTAACCAGAAGGCTGTCGGTTCAAACTCACCAGCCACTCCTCAGAAGGAAGATGGGGCAATCTACTTCCGTAGTGATACTTCCTCGGAAACCCAAGGAGGGGTCGCTATGAGTCGGGTCCAACTCGATGGCACATAACAACAACAACAACAATTTATATAGACACATCTGCACACACACAACGTACACACGCACACACACATTTTCCTTGAGGAAAATGCCAAGGGTTTAAGATAGATCCATAAATAATCATCTGTTATGTAGGCTACCAAGCATTCAAATCCAGGTTTTGCTGCTTTGTTAAACATATGTGTTAAATATAACCCCTTCCTACTCTTCAAAATGATTATAAGTTGTTATGAAGATTAAATAAACTAAGTAGGTAATGTAATATATGTAGACTATACAGAAGATGCAGAGAAACTGTTCTAGTTTATGAAAATTATGATGCGATATTTAAGGAGATTTTAAATATGCTCCTCAAAACTGAAGTTTTAGCACATGGCATGATTTTTGTATGTATAGCTTATTAGATTTAGCCTAATAGAATTTTAAATTAAAAATAGTGTAACCATTTTAAAATTATTAGAAATGTCAATTTTGTTTGATTAGGAAGGGTAATTGGGAGACTTTGTAAGTTCCTTTAACTGATCACTTCACTGTCCTTTGTCTTCTGAATCACAAAAGTACATCCTCATTTATTACCTAACTTTAATTCATTTAAAGAAAGAGGGTTGTAGCGACATATATGGTGTTTTATATATTGAAATATAATAGCTAGCCTCAGGAGGCTTAGTTAACAGATGGACTGTCAGCCTAGTACAAGCAAAGGAATTAAGGTAATGAACACAATCTTTAATCAGCATGAAGACAATGGATTTGAAAGCCCAATCTCAGTCTTGATGGTTCCAAAACTAAGAAAGTGAATTAGTAAGAATAATTAATTGAATCATCACTTTAAATGTGAAATATTAAAAGCAGCAAATCTGACAAATTTAACACTCAACTTTAAAGCTATATAACTTAAAAAATGAGAAACAGCAGGCCACTCTGATGTAACCATTTGAGGATTTAAATAAAGCCCTTAAGTAAATTTTAAAATAACCTTTCTATAAAGTGGTAAAAAACTGGAGTGTAACTACAGTTGCTCAGTGGTAGTAGTATTATCTTTGTTACCTCAAGAAAATAATAATTACCAAGAGAACTAAAGTCTACAGGGAAAAAAAAATCACAGAAGGACATTACTAATAGTTTTCTCATTATCCACAATCTAAGCATCTTTATGTTTTTACCCTGCTGCACACATACATATACACACATAAAGAACAGCTCTTAAATTTGCGATCTACTTAGTAGGCATACTAAATCTATTTTGTAATGTTACTTGGTTTTTAATGTGGTCACCCTGAAGTATCTTTGTCCATTTGTTTTGGGTTTATTTTATACTTCCGTTATCTATGGCAGAGATTACCCTCCTCCAACCCCCGGACCACTTTTTTTTTTTTTTAAATCCCAACACTTAGAATAAGTAAAATCTAGTAAACAAAGAATTAGAAGAGTATACTCTTTTGCAAATTATGCTGACATTTCATAGTTCTCTGTGATGTTTTGCCAACCCGTTTTGTGTATATGGACTCTTACAATCATATACTTAGAGTTCGAAGATAGACAAAACAAACATCATTGTTTTATTAATGAATTTTATTATACAGATGTGCAGAAGGACTAAGTGACTTGTCTATAGACATGCATTAAAGTGATGGAAAGGAAACTGGAATCTAGGTCTTTTAATTTCTAATTCAGTACTGTTCTCACTAATAACTCCAGTAATGCTTCTGTTACAGATTTCCTTCTGACACCTGTATAAACTCTTTCACAGCAAATAGGAGGATGGGTCTACACACATCAAATTATGAAATCCTAATTATTTTGAAATTACATGTAGATGCTGTGTCTCAGTCCAGCAAGAAGCATCAATGTTTCCCCTAGAAAAAGTCAGTCATCTTAGGGGACAGCCTTTTAGAAGCTATGGATCAAATACTTGCATTTTGAGGACCTGTAATTTTTTTTAATTATAGTTTTATTGCGTTAAAGTTCATATAACAATGAAATATGTGGCATCTTAACCATTTTTAATTGTACAATTCAATAACATTAATTACATTACCAATGTTGTGCAGCCATTACCATTCTTTCCAAGTTTTTTATCCCCAGCAGAAACTTGGTCTCACTTAAGTAATACTTCCATTCTTCTCCCACCCTCACCAATCCCTGGTAACTGCTAATAAACTTATGTCTCTGCATTTGCCTGTTCTGGATATTTCACATAAGTAGGGTCATACGATATTTTTCCTTTTGTGCCTGAGTTATGTCATTCAGTATGTTTTCAAAATTCATCCATAGCATTGCAGGTATGAAAAGTTCATTTCTCTTTATGGGTGAACAATATTCCATTATTAGGTATATACTAAATTTTGTTTATCCTTTCATCTGTTGATGGACAGTTGGATTACTTCTGCCTTTTAACTATTGTGAACATTGTTATACAAGTGTCTGAGTTCCTGTGTTCAGTTGTTTTGGGTGTATGTTTCTAGGGGTGGAATTGCTGGGTCATATAGTAATTCTTTGTTTAAGTTTTTGATGAACCACCAAATTGTTTCTGACAGTGATTGTGTCATTTTTTATTCCCACCAGCAATACTCAAGGGTTCTAATTTCTCCACATTGTTGCCAACACTTGTTATTTTCTCTTTTTCTAATAATAGCTATCCTAGTGGATGTGAAGTGGTATCTCATTGTAGTTTTGATTTGGATTTCCCTGATAACTATTGACTTTCAGCATCTTTTCATGTGCTTACTGACTATATATCTTGTTTGGGGAAATGTCTATTCAAGTCCTTTGCCATTTTTTAATTAAATGGTTTGACTTTTTGTTGTTGAGTTGTAGAAATTCTTTATATATTCTAGATATTAAGCTCTTACAAGATATGTCTACCAAATATTTCTCCTATTCTATATGTTGTCTCTTTTCTTGATAAAGTCCTTTGATGGACTAACAGTTTTTTGGTGTGTATGTTTTTAGGGTTTTAGTTTTTGTTTTTTTTAATTGTGTTTTAGGTGAAAGTTTACACAAATTAGGTTCCCATTTAACAATTTTTATACAAATTGTTCCATGACATTGGTTACATTTTTTTCACAGTTTGTCAACATTCTCATTATTCCTATTCTGTTTGTTCTGTTTCCATAAATTTAGCTTCCCTGCCCCTCCTTAGCTTCTTATCTTTATTTTGCTATGGTATAGTTGATTAAGGAGCTCTGGTAGCATAGTGCCTAAGGCACTTGACTGCTCACCAGAAGGCTGGCGGTTCAAACCCACCAGCCACTCCTCGGAAGCAAGGTTGGGCAATCCTACTTCTGTAGTGATACTGCCTCGGAAACCCAAGGAGGGGTCACTATGAGTCGGGGCCAACTCAATGGCAAACAACAACAACAACAACATAGTTGATTATTTAAGAGAGCACAGTACTCACAGGTGATATAGTTTATAGGCCAGAAAGATGGCCATCGAGAGTGGCTTCAGTTCTAGATCAAAGGGTATCTTAGAGCAGTAGTCTGTAGTCTCAGGGGTTCCTCTAATCTCTTATCAGTCCATTAAGTCTGGCCTTTTTTAGGAATTTGAATTTTGTTCTGCATTTTTCTCCCATTCTATCCAGGACCTGTATATTGTGTCCCTGGTCAGAACAGTTGGTAGTGGTGGCCAGGTACCAGCTAGCTCTTCTTGTCTCAGGCTAGGTGAGGCCATGGTTCATGTGGACTTTTAGTCCTATGAATTAGTTTCTTCTTTGAGTCTTTGGTTTCCTTCCTTCTCTTTTGTTCCAGATGAGTAGAGACCAACAGGGGTATCCTAATTTGCCACTGATGAGCTTTTAAGACCCCGTTCACTGCTCACCAAAATAAGATGTAGAACATTATCATTATGAACTATGTTATGCCAATTGACTGAGTTGTCCTATGAGGCTGTGGTACCAAGCTTTCAAACCCAGTAAACCAATCCTGTGAAGTGTTTGTTTATGTCTAAGAAGTATCCACAAGTGTGCCCTCATGTGATTTATTATATATATGAATTTATATGCTGTGCACACAAACATGTATATGCGTATGCCTACAGATAAACCTATACACATACACTCAAATACACATATATATGTCTTCCTGTACATATATATGCATATCTATCTACCTGTGTACCCACACACATTTTTTTTTTTTTTTTGGTTATTGCAGGATAATATGTTACAGCCTTTACCAAAATTGTCCCTTATTCTTGCATACTTCTTACTATCTTCATTTACTTTGGACATGTAGTACAGACTTCCCCCATACTGAGTATTACCTTTCCCTTCACCAAAAATAACAAGTGCCTACTATCTAGAAAGTGATTCCCTCTCCCTCCTCCTCCTCCTATCTCTGCCCAACTATGAGAGAATATTGCTTTTTGTATATGTACCTGTTCTTGACTTTTTATAAAAGTGAGACCACGTAATACTTGTTCTTTTGTGATTGACTTATTTCACTCAGCATACTGTCCTCTATGTTCATCCATGATATGTTCCACAGACTCATCATTATTCATTAATTTGTTATTGTTAATAATGCTGGAGTGAACACAGGTGTGCATGTATCTATTCGTGTTCTGCTCTTACATCTCTAGGATATATACCTAGCAATGGGATTGCTGGATCATAAGGTATTTCTATGTGTAGCTTTCTGAAGAAGTGCCATAAGATTTTCCATAATGGTTGTACCATTTTATAGTCCCACCAGCTGTGTATAAGAGTTCTGGTATACCCACAATCTCACTAGCATTTTTTTTTTTAAATCAGTGCCATTTTTATAGAATTGAAAGCCCTGACAGTGAAACAAAAATAGATATGTGTGTAATAATAGATTTTATATAAAAACCAAATCAAACTCACTGCTGTCGAGTCAATTCTGACCCTCATTGGGTTTCCAAGGCTGTAAAGTTTTATGGACTGCCTCATCTACCATGAAGTAGCTGGTGGATTTGAACCACTGACCTTTTGGTTAACAGCCAAATGACTTAACCACTACACCACCAGGGTGCCTGTGTTGTTGTTGTTGCTATTATGTGCCATCGAGTCAGACCCGACTCATAGCGACCCCTGCCTAAAGTTTATTATAAAAACTAGTTTCTGACTGAGACTCTTGTTATCTGTAAAATAGGAATAATTATAAACTATACCTCATATAGTTGTTAAGATGATTAAATGAGTTGATGTATACAAAGAGCTTAAAACTGCCTCCCTTAGAGTAAGCACACAATAAAGGCTACCTATCATTATTATTCTGATATGCTAGGGCAGGGAATGTACTATATAGCAAACCGTAGCCCAGCAGGTCCAATCCTGCAACCTGTTTTTGAATGGCCAGTGACATAAAAATGTGTGTTACATTTTTAAAGACTTGTTACATGAACCACAAAGCCAAAAATATTTACTATCTGGCCCTTTGCAGAAAAGTTTCCTGACCTCTGCACTTACCAGAACTATGCTCCATAGGATTTTCATTGGTGACTGATTTTTTGGTTGTAGATTGCCCAAGGTTTCTTCAGAGGCCCCTCTGGATGGATTCAAACCAACCTTTTAGTTAGCAGTGTAGTACATTAACCATTTGCTCTACTCAGGGACTCCATCCCCATATATACTGACAAATTTTGTGGGTATGATGATGTAATAATAAAAACTTGTTCTTTCTAACTCTGTTCATATACATAAGAAATAAGCTGATCAATTTCTATAATTATGGCTACTCTCCTTTAAATAATATTTAAAGTACTTCACAGTAATAATAATATTGTAGAAATATAAAGATGTTGCTTATACCTACAAATATGAATAATCCTTTTACTACAGTCTACAACAATACAGTTGTATTTTTTCCAAAATGAATTCCTTTATTCTCTTCTGACTTAAATTTGATCATTTGACTAACATCTTTGCCTTTTGTGATTTGTCACTTTTGTAAATGAAATTGCATGATTCCATTGCTACATCATTCATTAGTACTTTGGACAGAGCAGATGGGTTAATGGTCTTAACGATAGAGTAAAATGTCATACTTATAAAGATCCCATTAGAGAAACTTCTTTAAATTTATTATATATTCTGGTATATATGTACTAGTTGTACTACTTTTTACTTAGACTTCTTTATAAAGCAACTCAGTCATGTTTCCTTGAAATGTTTGTTTCTTGCTTTTGTTTTACACTTTTAGTCATACTTTTGAGAATTTTAAAGTCTCTCTCCCTTTATATTTTTTTTAATATTCACAGGTAGTAGAACTAAAATTTGGCGGAAAAGATATTCCTGTTACAAGTGCTAACCGAATTGCATATATCCATCTTGTAGCCGACTACAGACTAAACAAACAAATTCGCCAGCATTGTCTGGCTTTCAGACAGGGTCTGGCCAATGTTGTTAATCTTGAATGGCTCCGAATGTTTGATCAGCAAGAAATCCAGGTATAGTGCTTACTGACACTTTTGGAGATGTAGTTGTTTCACAAATATCAAAAAGTTCTCTTTAAAATCTACCTCAAATTTTATGATTTGAACTTTTCTTTTCCCCAGGTGTTAATTTCTGGTGCCCAAGTTCCCATAAGTTTAGAAGACTTAAAATCCTTTACAAACTATTCAGGTATGTTACCATTTTGTTGTTGTTAGTTGCCATCTAGTCTGCTCTTATGCCAGCTATTTATCTACTCCTGGAAATACTGCAGATGGCCATATTTCCAAAATAATGTTTACTTTAATTTTTTGTATGAGTAATTCATTTACTTGATTCAAAAATTCAAAATGTGTATGA
Organism: Orycteropus afer afer; assembly: GCF_000298275.1. Lineage (NCBI taxonomy): Eukaryota > Metazoa > Chordata > Mammalia > Tubulidentata > Orycteropodidae > Orycteropus > Orycteropus afer. The sequence goes on from NW_006921934.1 coordinate 324,307, forward strand.
GGTATCCTTTTTCCCCCATTTGCCCCATTCCTTACCACCCCCTCCCTGCCACTGTTCTTCATTCCTTATGCAACTTTCCAGAATGTCTTTTATAAGTGAATACAAATTTAGTTCTTATTTTTGCCATTTTCACACATCTTCTGCATCTTGTGTTTTGCTTCTTTTCACAATATATCTTAGAGATTTTCCACATCAGTATATGAAGCACGTTCTCATTGTTTTACACTGTTGCCTGGTACCGTATTTCATTTAACAAATCTCTACTTATGGACATTTGGCTGCTTCTAGGCTTTTGATACTGGTTTGTTTTTTTTTTTTAACTTTTGCTAAGTACAATGCTAGCAAAAGAACAACAACAAAAAAACTAGTGCTAGACAAAAAAATATAAACAATAAAAGAAAAGACTAAAACTTAAAAAGCAAGTTATAGGCGGGACAAAAATACCCAGAATACATAACCTCTCTCCCAAAAGCAGCTATGTGGAGTGCTGAGGTTCAGGTTACAGTGATGGAAAAATCACATTCATAAAGGCTAGGATTGAACACCTGATTAGTATAATTGCTTTCAATAAGTTGTACAGCTGTATAAAGTTAAATTGGCAAAAGTTGTGTGATAGATCTACAGCAATAACCAAAAAAAAAAAAAACAAAGAGTAGCTGCTAAAGCTGCTTATGTACAGTCAGACACCTCATGGGATTTGATTCTTTGATTTGGAGGTTTAGGGTCATGGTTTCATGAAACATTCTAGTTAATTAGCCTAAAACATGTTTAGTGCTTCTGTTCTGCCTCCTAGTTCATTATATAAGTGCCTGTTGTCTTAAAAGCTTGCAAATAGCCATCCAAAGCATAGCAATTGATCTCTATTCACCTGGAGCAACATAAGGAGAGTCAGGAATAGGAGGAACATATGGACAGTGTGGCAAAATGCTTCCATGAAGAACTATCCCCTTTGCCATAAGACTAGAAGAACTGGATGGCGGTTGGCTACCAGAAAATCCCCTGAAGTCTTATTAAAACCAAGCAATAGTTTATCTTAACTGGTAAAGAATATCTGTCCCAAGCATGGGATTAAATTGACAACAACAACTCGAAAGATTAGCGAGGAGCCTTTGGAGGCATTAAGTTTATGTTAATAGGAGGAACAGCTCAGAAAAGGAGAATGAGAAAGGTTATATAACTCAAAGAATGTTATCACTGGCACTAAACTGTACACGTAGAACTAGAATTAGTGTAGTTTTTTGCTGTGTATATTCTCAACAACAAAAAAAATTAATTAATTTAAAAATTTCTTCTTGTTGTTGTTGTTATGTGTCGTCCAGTCGAACCTGACTCATAGCGACCCCTCCTTGGGTTTCCGAGGCAATATCACTACGGAAGTAGATTGCCCCATCTTCCTTCCAAGCAGTGGCTGGTGGGTTTGAACTGCCAGCCTTCTGGTTAGCAGGCAAGTTTATGCATCAGAAGACATCATTATGAAAATGAAAAGACAAGCCACAGATTGGGAGAAAATATTTTCAAGTCACATATCTGATAAAGGATTTGTGTCCACAATATGTAAATTGTTATTATAATTATATACATAAACAATCCAATTTTAAGAACATGAGCAGAACAAAAGGATATTTAACAAAAAAGATACTGAATGACCAGTAGGCCAGTAAGCACCTGAAGAGATGCTCAATACCACTAGTCTAGAGAAATGTAAATTAAATTCAAATTAAATACCCCTACACACCCACTGGGGAGCTCTGGTAGCATAGTGCCTAAGGCACTTGACTGCTAACCAGAAGGCTGGTGGTTCAAACCCACCAGCCACTCCTCGGAAGGAAGGTTGGGCAATCTATTTCCATAGTGCTACCGCCTCGGCAACCCAAGGAGGGGTTGCTATGAGTCAGGTCCAACTCGATGGCAAATAACAACAACACACACCCACTGGAATAGCTATAATCAAAAAGATCAACAATTCTAAGCATTAGAGGGGCTGTGGAGAAACTGGAACTCTCATGACTGATAGGAATGTAAAATCATAGAGCCACTTTGAATAAGTTTACCAGTTATTTAAAAAGTTAACTTAAAAAAAAAAAAAAAAAAACCCTCACTGCCATCTAGTCGATACTGACTCATAGCAACCCCCACTGGGTTTCCGAGGCTGTAAATCTTTATTGAAGTAGATCACCCTATCTTCCTTCCAAGGAGCAGCTGGTGGATTTAAACTGCTGAACTTCTGGTTAGCAGCCAAATGCCTTATCCACTTACCCCCAGAGCTCCTTAAAAAGTTAAACTTGGAGAGGTTCCGGCAAGATGGCAGACTAGGCAGAAGGACTGCACAGAC
>NW_006921934.1:330492-339481 GCF_000298275.1 Orycteropus afer afer
GATGGTACATAACAACAACAACAACAATGCATATATTACACCTTTTTGTAATTCATTTGTATTGCTCTAACTCTGGACTCTAGTCTTTATGTAAAGGCAAATAATACCTAAGGTCACGTTGTCCCCACTATCAAGTCATAAGTTTAAAAAATGAAACCAATCTAACCTTCCTTTGCCAAGAAATTGTCTTGAGTTGTTTGCATTACCCTATCCATGCTGAAAGCTTATACCTTTAATGATTTTATCTGTTCCAGTAAATAGGTTTAAAATATTATCATATTCATTTTGATGCCAATTAATGCACTTAAGGTTTTTTTATCGATGTTATTTCCGTAGTATATTAACATTGAGGGGACAATATATAGCAATTATTTTAGTTTTAGGAAGCACTTAACTAGATTAAGAACTGTAAGTAGCAGTATCTATTCAGTGTCTTTTGCTGCCAGTGTTCATCTTGGTAACTACAGTATGCCCCTTATTCTGGCCTTTGTCTACTTTGATCCTTCGTTAGTTTCTCCTTCTTGTGCTTTGCCTCTCATATCCAAGGGAGGGAGGTTAGTTCTTCAGAATTGGCTTTTGGCTATGAGCTGCCCTCCATCACTGTGACAAGCATGAAAAACGTAAATGAGACCATCTTCTAAGTTCGTTGCTCTAGTGCCTTTAGGAAAATTCTGCTTTTGCAGTTACCTTGTTTTTAATAAATTATTGTTCATTTTGTCATAGGAGGCTATTCTGCAGACCACCCTGTAATTAAAATCTTCTGGAGAGTTGTAGAAGGGTTCACTGATGAAGAAAAGCGCAAGTTGCTCAAGTTTGTGACAAGTTGCTCTCGACCGCCTCTCTTGGGATTTAAGGTATACAACTTTCATGCCATTTGCTTTAAAAAATAAATTGAAAGTAAGTTGCAGACATCGTATTCCTTTGTCCCCTAAATATTATAGCACATATTTTCCAACTTCCAATGAATAAAAACATTCTCTTATGTAAACAGTTAAGTAAGCAAAAATAAGGAACTTTAACAATGATAACAATGTTATTCTCTAATCCATTGGTTCTTGAAGTATGGTCCTGGGACCATCAGCTTCAGCATCATAGGAGAATGTTAGAAATGCACCTTTCAGGCCCCACAGAGGCCTCTGAAACAAGAAACTCTAAGGGTAGGGCTCAACAGCGTTTTAAATGCTGTTCAAGTATTCTGAGAGCCACGGATCTAAATCTTTAAAGAACTTTGGTGGCACTGTGGTAAGGCATTGGGCTACTAACCAAAAGGTCAGTGGATCTAACCCACCAGCCGCTCTATGGGAGAAACATGAGGCAATCCATATAATTTACAGCCTGGGAACCCCTGTGGGGCAGCTCTACTTTGTCCTATAGAGTGGCTATGAGTAGGAGTCAACTTAATGGCAATGAATTTGGTCTTGGTTGGGCATAAGAAGCTATTCCAGACTCATCTTCTGTTCCTCTTTCCAGCCCTGGAATCTGCATTTTTCTAAAGACTTTGGTATATGTTATAGAAGAACAGTATTAGGAAACCCAGTCTGGATCCCAGGTGTGCTTCCTCCTGGATCAACTGCCTCTAGCCCTTTTCAGCACACAAAACTAGGAAAGTGTGTGTGTGTGTGTGTGTGTGTGTGTGTGTGTGAATATTTTAGTTCTTACTGATGCTTCCATTTTAATGCCACTGAGTTGTTCCTTATCTCCTCTCTCCCCCCATTTCTGTCTTGTGTCCCTAACAGTAAGAACCCTGGCTCCCAGTATCATCAACATATTTACTCATTTGTTCAGTCCTTCAATATACAGAAAGAAATTTCAGAATTCTTGCCACTGTAAAAAACAAGCTTAGTAAAGTTGAAGCTGTATTTGCTCTCTTTGTGTTTAGACTGATAGTATATTATCAAAATATTGTTTTCAGAGGTTGCATGGACTAGTTCTTTTTATTTGTTTGGTTTTTCCTTAGTATAGTTATATAGTATATTTGAAATAGAGTTAAATTCAATTGTTTCCATTTGTATTCAGATTGTCACTCCTTCCCCCTTTTCCTTCTATATCGTTCTCACCTACCTTGTATAGATACGTAAACCAGTGACATCTCAATCCTGATTTGTAGGAAATTTTTGTCATCCCAGTGTGAGAGATTTTTCTTAGTAACAGCTTATATAACAAAAAAAAAAAGTGTGAAGAAAGAAGAAAAACTCTGAAACCTTGAGCTACAGCAACTTTCTCAACTAAAATGGGGAATTAGACTCACTGGTTCCCAGGAATACTTTCCCCAAAATTATATGATTAGTATTAGCAAACATTTATCAGCCATCATTCCAAATTTTAGGAGTTCTGGTGGTGTAGTGCCTAAGGCATCTGACTGCTATCCAGAAGGCTGGTGTTGGTTCAAACCTACCAGCCACTCCTTGGAAGGAAGATTGGGCAATCTACTTCCATAGAGATACCACAATACCACGTCGGAAACCCAAGGAGGGGTCACTATGCGTCAGATCTAACTCGACAGAAGTGAGTTTGGGTGGGGTTTTTTTTTTTTTTTGATATTCCAAATTTTATCTAATCCCCTAATAATAAAGTAATGTTAGGATATGCTACAATTCTAACCTAGCTTTGATCTTAAATTTTAAAGGAAAGTTTTAGCAAAATGTTGTTTAGTTAGCTGTGGGAGCAAAGACCTTAGACTTAATCCCTGTGCAGGCCAGTTAACATAATTATGTTTAATAATGCTCCCTTACTGTGTCACATATGTATGATGTTAGTTGAAAAGGTGACCAGGTAAAAGAATCTGGGTGAATCAACACAAATGAGTTTTAATGCTGATGGATTCACAGAGAGTACATTCCTTAGTAAAGATGTGTCAGTGGCATTATCTTTCAGTATGTAAAGTATTTTTTACCAATTTGTTGTTAAGAAATTGGTTTGTGGGTTTGTTTTTTTTTTTTTTTTGGTTCCATTACTGATAGCTGTCACATTAGATGTTGGTAGTATCTGAAAAAACTAGACTCGCATCTGTTTGATGTTGACAGTTAATGTGGTCACGTCTCTCCTATTCATGTATAAGAAAGAGGAAAAAACAGAGCATCCCTAGAATAACTTATAAGACAGAGAACTGCCCCATAGGGTTTCCAAGTCTTTACAGAAACAACTGACACATCTTTCTCCTGCAATGCAGCTAGTGAGTTTGAATTGCCAACTCTTTAGTTGGCAACCGAGTGCTTTAACCACTGTGCCACTCAGGCTTCTCTACATTAGTCATTAAGGAAATACAATTTAAAACAAGCATCAAATACCACTCTCTACCCATGAAAATGGCTATATTCAACAGAACAGTGAGTATGTAGAGAAATGGGAACCATTTTAATGACTGCTGGAAAAGTTTGACAGTTATTTTTGTTATGCTGTTAATTGTGGTTAGTTCCTGTTAGGTTGGTTCTGACTTATACCAACCCAATATACAATAGAGGGAGCTCTGGTGGCATAGTGCCTAAGGCATTTGACTGCTAACTAGAAGGCAGGTTGGGCAATCTACTTCCATAGTGATACCACCTTGGAAACCCAAGGAGGGGTTGCTATGAGTTGGATCCATCTCGACTGCAGTGGGTTTGGTTTGTTTGGATATACAACAGAATAGAACACTATCCAGTCCACCACCATCCTCAAAGCATTGGTATATTTGAACCCATCATTGCAGACACTCCATGCCAATCCATCTTATTGAGGGTCTTCCCCTTTTTCACTGACCCTCTACTTTACCAAGCATCCTTCTCCAACAAATGATCCCTCCTGATAATGTGACCATAGTGCTAGAGACAAAGCCTCACAATCCTTGCCTCTAAGAAGTGTTCCACCTGCACTTCTTCTAAGACAGATTTGTTAGTTTTTCTGGTAGTCCATAGTTTATTCGGTATTCTTCGTCAACATCATGATTTTAATGCATTATTTCTTCTGTGGTTTTCCCTATTCATTGTCCAGCTTTCTCATGCATATGAGGCTGTTGAAAATACTGTGGCTTGGGTTAGGCGCATCTTAGTCTTCAAAGTGACTTACTTGCTCTTAAACACTTTAAAGAGGTCTTTTGTAGCAGATTTGCCCTGTGCAATATGTCATCTGATTTCCTGACTGCTGCTTCCATGGGCATTGATTATGGATCCAAGTAAAATGAAATCCTTGACAACTTCAGTATATTCTCCATTTATCATGATATTGCCTATGGGTCTAGTTGTTAGGACTTTTGTTTTAATGTTGAGGTGTAATCCATAGTCTGTAGTCTTTCATTTTCATTAGTCAGTGCTTCTAGTCTTCTTCACTTTCTTTCAGCAAGCAAGGTTGTATAATCTGCATATTGCAGGTTGTTGATAAGTCTTCCTCCAATTCCAGTGCCATGTTCTTCTTCTTATAGTCCAGCTTCTTGGATTATTTGCTCAGCATACAGATTGAATAAGTGTAGTGAAAGGATACAACCCTGATGTACACTTTTCCTGATTTAAAACCATGCAGTATCCCTTTGTTCTATCCAAACAGTTACCTCTTATATATGTACAGGTTCCTCTTGAGCACAATTAAATATTCTGGAATTCCCATTCTTCACAATGTTAGCCATAATTTGTTATGATCCACACACCTGGATGCCTTTGCATAGTTAATAAAGCAAAGGTAAACATCTTTCTGGTAATTCTCTGCTTTCAGATAAGATCCATCTTACATCATCTATAATATCCCTCATTCTACATTCCCTTCTGAATCCAGCTTGAATTTCTGGCAGGTCCCTGTAGATATAGTGCTACAACCATATTTTAATTATTTTGAGCAAAATTTTACTTGTGTGTGATATTAATGATACTATTTGATAATTTTGCATTCTGTTGGATCACTTATTTTGGAATGGGCACAAATAAGGTTCTCTTCTAGTCAGTTGACCAGGTAGCTGTCTTCCAAATTTCTTGACATAGACAGTTGAGTGCTTCTAGTGTCACATACGCAGACGATACAACTTTGCTTGCTGAAAGTGAGGATGACTTAAGGCACCTACTGATGAAGTTTGAAGAATACAGTCTGCAGTGTGGATTACATCTCAACATAAAGAAAACAAAAATCCTCACAACTGGACCAATGAGCAGCATAACAATAAATGGAGAGAAGATTGAGGTTGTCAAGGAATTCACGTTGCTTGGTTCTACAATCGATGCCAACGGAAGCAGCAGTCAGGACATTAGACGACGTGTAGCATTGGGAAAGTCAACTGCAAAGGAACTGTTTCAAGTGCTGAGGAGCAAGGATATCTCATTGAGGACTAAGGTGTGCCTGACACAAGCCATGGTATTTCCAGTCGCCTGGTATGCATGTGAGAGCTGGACAATGAATAAGGAAGACCGAAGAAGAGTTGATGCTTTTGAGTTGTGGTGCTGGCGAAGAATGCTGAAAGTACCGTGGACTGCTAAAAGAACTAACAGATCTGTCCTGGAGGAAGTGCAGCCAGAATGCTCCTTGGAAGCAAGAATGGCCAGACTTCGTCTCACCTATTTTGGTCATGTTGTAAGAAGGGACCATTCCCTGGAGAAGGATGTCATGCTTGGTAGGGTGGAGGGTCAACGAAAGAGGGGGAGGCCTTCAAGGAGATGGATTGATACAGTGGCTGCGATGATGGGCTCAAGTATAGCAGGGATTGTGGGGCTGGTGCGGGATCAGGCAGTGTTTCGTTCTGCTGTGCATGGGGTCGCTATGAGTCGGAAACGACTCGACGGCACTTAACAACAACAGTGTCACATCCATTTGTTGAAACTTATCAGTGGGTATTTGATCAGTTTCTGGAGCCTTGTTTTTCACCATTGCCTTTGGTGCAGCATGGACTTCTTTCTTCAGTACCATCACTTCTTGATCATATGCTACCTGAAATGGTTGAATGACCAGTTATTTTTGGTACAGTGACTGTGTATTCCTTCCCTCTTCTTTTGATGCTTCCTGCATCATTCAATATTTTGCCCACAGAATTCTTAGATATTGCAACTCACAGCTTGAATTTTTTCTTCAGTTTTTTTTTAGCTTGAGGAATGCCATTTGTCTTCTTGCCTTTTGATTTTCTAACTCCAGGTCTTTGCATATTTCATTATAATACTTAACGTTGTCTTCTCGAGCTACCCTTTGAAATCTTCTGTTCACCTCTTTTACATTAACATTTCTTCCATTCACTTTAGCTGCTCTTCATTCAAAAGCAAGTGTCAGAGTCTCTTCTTACATTCATTCTGGCCTTTCTTTTCTTTTCTTTCTTTTTAATGACTTTTTGTTTCTTCACATATGATGTCCTTGATGTCTTTTCACAACTCATCTGCTCTCAAGTCATTGGTGTTCAATGCATCAGTCTGTTTAATTTTCTTTAACTTAAACTTGCATATGGGCAATTGATGTGTGTGTTCCATAGTTAGCCCCTGGCCTTGTTCTGAATGATGATAATGAGCTTCTCCATTGCCTCTTCCCACGGGTAGTTAATTTGATTCCTGTACATTCTATCTGGCAGAATCCTCACGTATAGTTGCCATTTATGTTGTTGAAAAAGCATTTGCAGTGAATAAGTTGCCAGTCTTGCAAATTCCCTCTTATGCAATCTCCAACATCATTTCTGTCACCAAGTCCATATTTTCGAACTACCAATGCTGTTTCTTTGTTTCCAACTTTTGCATTCCAATCACTGGTAATTATCAGTGTATTTTGATTGCATGTTTGATCAATTTCCAATTAAAGAAGTTAGTAAAAATCTTCAGTTTCTTCATCTTTGCCTTTAGTAGTTGGTGCATAAATTTGGATAGTAGTTATATTAACTGGTCTTCCTTGTATGCTTATAGATATCCTATCACTGACAGCATTGTACTTCAGCAGAGATCTTGACATGTTCTTTTTGACAATGAATGAGATGCCATTCCTTTTCAATTTGTCATTCCCAGAATAGTAGGCCATATGATTTTCTGATACAAAATGGCCAATTCCAGTTCACTTCAGCTCACTAATGCCTAGGATATCGATCCTTATGTATTCCCCCCTTTTTTTTTTTTTTGGACAACTTCCAATTTTCCAAGATTTCCACTCTGTACATTCCATGTACTGATTATTAGTGGATGTTTGCAGCTGTTTTTTCTCATTTTGAGTCATGCCACATCAGCAAATGAAGATCCTGAAAGCTTTAGTCCATCTACCTCATTAAGGTTTACTATACTTTGAGAAGGCAGCTCTTTTCCTAGTTATATTTTGAGTGCCTACCAACCTGAGGGATTCATCTTCCTGTACTATATCTGACAGTGTTTCACAGCTATTCATAATGTTTTCACTGGTCTATTCATTCAGGAGTAGACCCCCATGTCCTTCTTCCTAGTCTGTCTTATTCTGGAAATGCCACTGAAACCTGTCCACCACGGTATCTGAAATACCAGTGGCATAGTTCCAGCTTCACAGCAACACACAAGCCACCACAGTACGGCAAACTGATAGACTAAAGTCACTTCTGCATCTTCAAAATTATTGGAGGAAGAAAATAACCACACAAAAAAAGACCAACTAATATATAGAAAACAAAGGTTACATTAAGAATTATGAAATAGAAAGTGTAAAACTAAAAGAGGGCTGAATTCTTCAAACAATGAATGTACATGGGATAAACTCATCTACTAAAATGAAAGGACTTTCAGCCTGGGTCATAGTTTTGAGCACTGACCCACATAACTAGGTATGAAAATTGGCCTCTTTGAGTCTAATGAAAGTCAGGTAACAGTCTTGAAAGAAATGGCTTTGTTTTGGTTCCTCTTAGGCTTTTAGTGAAATCTTTAAGTCTTGCTGTGTTGGAGATCTAAAGAGCAGGAAAAATACAAATGCAAATGTAGTATGAAGATGACACTAATAAATGGAGCCAATAAAATGTTACTTATCCAAACTTATTTTTATCATCCAGTGATTTCTTAAAAAGTCATAAATTAAATTCTTGGATATTAAGATTTCAATCCAGTTAGGTAATTGTATTAATAATACATATTATGAAGGAAATGGCATCTTCTAGCATCTTCCAATTTAAAAAAAAAAAAAAGTACCAAACCTAGAAAAAAGAATATTAAGTGTCAATAAAGGAACTTCGGAGGACCAACACTCATCAAAAACAGTGAAAGACCCAGAGATTTTTGTTAGCTACTGGTTAATTAATGCCAATAATGTTGGCAATGATAAAAATTAGGGACTTCTGGCAAGGTGGCAGAATAGGCAGATGGGCTACACAGACCCTTTTCAACAAAGAAATGAGAAACCAATTGATATAGATACAGAAGATAATCCTGGAGTCCTAAGCTTTGAAAAGAAGGATAAAGAAATGGATTAACATTAACCATTAGAGAGTTGCAAATCAAAACAACAATGAGATACCATCTTGCCCCAGCACTAGTAGCAAAGTTCAACAAGTCAGAAAATAACAAATGCTGGCAAGGATGTAGAGAGATTGGGAATCTCATATAATGCTAGTGGGACTGTCAAATGATACAACCACTGTGGAAAGCAGTATGGTGATTCATGAAAAAGTTGGAATTAGAAATACCATTTGACCCAGCAATCCCATTACTAGGTATATATCCTAAAGAAGTGAGAGCCATGACAAGAACAGATATGTGCACACCCATGTTCATCGCAGCACTATTTGCAATAGCAAAAAGATGGAAACAGCCTACATGCCCATCAACAGAGGAATGGGTAACCAAACTATGGTACACACAATGGAATACTATGAAACCCTAAAGAATAATGTAGAATGGGCAAAACACTGCATAACGTGGATGAACTTGGAGGACATTATGTTGAGTGAAATAAGTCAATATCAGAAGGACAAAAAGTTCCAGCAAGATGGCGGACTAGGCACAAGGACTGCAGAGACGCTCTTCAACAAAGAAAAGGGAAACCAATTAACACAGACACAGAAGATAATCTTGGACCCCTGAGCCTTGAAGGGAAGGATACAAAAGTGGACTAA
>NW_006921934.1:342483-358020 GCF_000298275.1 Orycteropus afer afer
ATGGAAACAATCAGTCCTAGTGACTGGTACACCATCCGATCTGCAACCTATACAACTATGAAACCAGAAGAACTAGATGGTGCCCGGCTACCACTGCCATCCACTTGGAAGGGATGTAGGAGATCCTGCATAGAGAGGGAGAACAATGTGGAACAAACTTCAAAATCATTTGGAGCGGAAAAAAAAAAAAAAAGAGAGAAGGTGAGGACCAGATTTGTCCAATAGAGCCTGGTGGAACCACTGAGACTATGGCCCCTAGCTGCCCTTCAGGTCTAGAATTGAACCCACACTTGTGGTTGCCAGCCAAACAATGTATAGGCATATGAGTTAAACATTTACCTCAAGTAGACACACTCCTTAGAGAGAACAATCATGGGAGAAGGAAGGGCTTCTTATGCACAGGGAGACAGCTCAGAGCGCAGGAGAGTATGGAGGGATGGTCACTGGGAAGAGGTAACTATGGGGAGGAAGTGGGAGGGGAGCTGTTGCATTGTGGTAAACTGTGGTCAATTACATGAGACAAAGTATATGTGAACTGCTGTATGGAAAGTGAATTTGCTCTGTAAATCTTCACCCAAATATAAACAAATAAATTAAATAAATAAATAAAAGAAGGACAAATACTGTATTAGTCTGTTACTGTAAAAAGTCAAGGAAAGGTTAATATTGGGAGGAAATTATCTTTATTGGTTACCAGAGGTGGGAGGGGAGGGAACAGAATACTGCTAGATAGCTAGAGACAAGTATAGATTTGGGTGAAGGGAAGGGCAATGTACCAAAAGTGAGTGATCAACATGATGGCATTGAGAAAGACAAAGACAGAGAGAGGTACATGGGAGGTGCAGACAACAAAGTGAACCCTTTTGCATCTATGGTACTGCATTGTCAGTGATGGCAAACATTGATCTATGGGTGGATAGATGTGTGGCCAGGCTAAATGACTAGGTATGTCTATGCAAAGGGGAGTGTGCCCATGACCATATACAGGGGTGGCAGACAATGGGCCTATAAGTGTATTTGTGTGTTCTGTAAGAATTTCCAGGTATACAGGAGAGCTGACAAGAGACAAGGTTGTAGTCACTTCTGGGCCACAGCCAGTTACCCAGAGGGAGCAAGTAATTGGACCTGTGGGCTCAGGACCATGGTTGCAGGGGACATAAGCTCAACTGGCATAACATAATACACAAAAATATTGTTCCACATCCTACTTTGGCGAGTAGCAACTAAGATTTTAAAAGCTTGCAAGCTGCCATCCAGATGCAATGATGGGCCTCTCTTCGTCCAGAGCAAAAAAGAATGAAGAAAACCAAAGATTCATGGAAACAATTAGTCCAAGTGACTGGTACACCATGCAATCCTCAGCCTTTATGACTATGAAACGAGAACTAGATGGTGCCCAGCTACTACTGTCAACCACTCAGAGGGCGATCTGTGTAGGAGATCCTGGATAGAGTGGGAGACTAATTTGGAACAAAACTAAAAATCATTTAAAAAAAAAAAAAAAAAAGCGAGGGAGAGAACAGGTTTGCTAGTCTGTTAAAGCCTGGTGGAACCCCTGAGACTTTGGCCCCTAGCTGCCCTTCAGGTCTGGCTGCCCTTCAGGTCTGGAATTGAACCCACTCCTATGGCTTCCAACCAAACAAAAGACAGGCATATGAGCTGAACATTTACATTAGGTAGATACACTCCCTGGAGAGATCAATCATGGGAGAATAGAAAGGCTATGTTTCCACAGGGAGACAGCTTAGGGGGCAAAAGTGCATGGGAGGGAAGGACACAGGGAAGAAATGACTATGGGGAGGAAGTGGGAAAAGAGCTGTTGCATTGTAGGAGGTTGCAGTTAATGTCATGAGACAAAGTGTATGTGAACTGCTGCATGGAAGATGAATTTGCTCTGTAAACTATCACCCAGATCACAATAAAATTTAAAAAAAAAAAAAAGCCAACAACAACTGACCATTAACATACATGATGATATAACCCAGACACCAACCCAGCTATGGAAGTATCCAAAGTAAATAAACCTACAAGATTGTAAACAGGGAACCAGAGACACCAACCAACAAATGAGGACAACTATAAACCAAAAAGAGGTGAAAAAAAATCTGTGTCATTACAGAACTTTTAGATGGTAAGGAAGTCAAGACAACTACAAATAGAATGGACTGTTTTAAACTTGGGAAGAAAACTATAAATCACAGGGTAACCTCAAAGAAAAATGATAAAGCTTCACATCAAAATAAAAAAGAGGACCAGCACAGATATTCAGCAAATACTAAAACAATAGCAATGAAGGAAGTGATAACATGATTCATAAATGAAACAAGCTCAGTATAGACAATTATATGGAATAAAGAAATCAACACAATGAAAAAGCACATGACAAAAATGACAGCAATAAATTCATATTTGCTGACAATTACATATCTGGCAAGGGACTTATCTCTAAGTTGGATGGAAAACTCCAATGCCTCAACACAAACAGAATTAACAATCCAATTGAAAAATGGGCAGAAGACATGAATAGACACTTCACCAAGGAGGACATTCAGGTGGTCAGCTAATATATGAAAAAATGCTCACAACCATTGGCCATCAGAGAGAAGTAAATCAAAACAACAATGAGATATACCATCTCACCCCAGCGCTGATAGCAAGGTTCAGTGAGACAGAAAATAACAAATGCTGGGAGCAATGTGGAAAGATTGGGACTCTCATACACTGCTTGTGTGACTGTGAAGTGACACAACCACTGTGGAAAGCAATATGTTGATTCCTTAGAAAGCTGGAAATGGAGATACCATTTGACCCAGCAATTCCATTACTAGGTATATATCCTAAAGAGGTGAGAGCCAGGATAGAAACAGATACATGCACGCTCATGTTCAACACAGCACTATTTACCATAGCAAAAAGATGGAAACAACCTACGTGCCCATAAGCAGAAGAGTGGATGACCAAACGATGGTACATACACATACTGGAATGCTGTGCAGCACTAAAGAATAATGTAGAGTCTGCAGAACACTGCATAATATGGATGAACTTGGAGGACATTATGCTGAATGAAAAAAGTCGATCACAGAAGAACAAATATGGTTGGTATTAGTTCGTTGTTGTGGAGGGTCACGGAAATGTTTATATATGGAGGGAAACTTTCTTTGTTGGCTACCAGGGGTTGGTAGGGAGGGGAGGGAACACTGCAAAAACAAAAACAAAAACAAAAAAATGCATTGACCCATGTCACTTTAGTTTTGTGTATTTCACTGTACATAAATTATATTTCAATAAAATGCATTTAAAAAAATAAGAAAAATAAAATAAGTGTGTGGAAAAAAAAGATAGGAGGACCATTTTAGTTTAAAAAAAAAGAAGAAGAAGAAGAAGAAATGGCTTAAATACCAACTTGTAGAAAACCTGAGTGAAAACAGTGAATAAGGAGACAAATGGAGCTGCACACTATCAGCTATCCTGACAGCACAGCCAGTTTGAATATTTACAAGTGGCATCACAACTGAGGCAGCAACCTATGAATCAGTCCTGCTTGCCAAGAACTGTGGACAAGTGCACTGGTGGATGATAAAAATTAAAAGTCTTGCTGGAGAGAATAGGTACTAGACATTCTGATAGGTAGTAAAAGAGTCCATGGTAAAATGGCATTCTAGAAGTGCTTAAGAATAATCTTTACCTTATTGATTTGGGTGAAGAGAAGGGCAATGTACCAAATGTGAGTGATCAACATGGTGGCATTGAGAAAGAGGAAGACATAGAGAGGTGCGTGGGAGGTACAGACAATACTGTGTTGTCAGTGAAGGCAAACATGGGTATACAGGTGGATAGATGAGTGGACAGGCTGAACTGTTAGGTATGTCTGTGAAGCTGGGAGTATACCCAAAACCCTGTATAGGGTTGGCAGACAGTGGTCCTATAAGTGTATTTGTATGATCTGAATTTCCAGGTATATAGTAGAGCTGACAATGGACAAGGTTGTAGTCACTTCTTGGTCACAGCCAGCTATCCAGAAGGACTGAGTAGTTGAACCTGTGGGCTCGGGACCATAGCCACACGGGACATCAAGCTCAATTAGCATAACATACTACACAAAACATTGTTCCGCCTCCTACTTTGGTGAGTAGCGACTGGGATCTTAAAAGCATGCGAGCAACCATCTAGATGCAATGATGGGTCTCTCCTCGTCCAGAACAAAGAAGAATGAAGAAAACCAAAAATTCACGGAAAGAATTAGTCCTAGCAACTGGTACACCATGCGATCCGCATCCTGTATGACTGTGAGACCAGAAGAACTAGATGGTGCCCGGCTACAACTGTCAACCACTCGGAGGGAGATCTATGTAGGAGATCCTGGATAGAGAGGGAGAACAACGTGGAACAAAACTCACAATCATTTGGGAAAAAAAGGGGAAGACCAGGTTTGCTGGTCTGACAGAGCCTGGTGGAACCACTGAGACTATGGCCCCTAGCTGCCCTTCAAGTCTGGAGTTGAACCCACACCTGTGACTTCCAGCCCAACAAAAGACAGGCATATGAGTTGAACATTTACCTGAGGTTGACACACTCCTTGGAGTCATGGGAGAAAGAAGGGCTGTTTATGCACAGGGAGACAGCTCAGGGGGCAGGAGTGCATGGAGGGATGGACACAGGGAAGAGATAACTATTGGGAGGAAGTGGGAGGGGAGCTGTCGCATTGTGGGAAATTGTAGTCAATGTCATGAGACAAAGTGTATGTGAACTGCTGTATGGAAAGTGAATTTGCTCTGTAAATTTTCACCCAAATCACAATAAAAATTAAAAAAAAAAAAAAAGAATCATCTTTACCTTAAAGCACATGTCTTGATAGCTTCACTGTATGAGCTTTACATGTTTGGAGGGAAAATGTAGGGCTTTACGTTCACTTTTAAAATCCCATATAGAATTACAGCAAAAATTCTTTTATCCCCTGACAATGATAACTTAGTGATTGTTGTACAAAGAATAATACTTTTTTGGAAACCATGAGACAGTCTTTCTATTTTGGATTTTTTTC
This sequence comes from Orycteropus afer afer, assembly GCF_000298275.1. NCBI lineage: Eukaryota > Metazoa > Chordata > Mammalia > Tubulidentata > Orycteropodidae > Orycteropus > Orycteropus afer. The sequence goes on from NW_006921934.1 coordinate 347,528, forward strand.
AATGATTTAACATATATTAAATGTGAAATTTGATTAAGAATTTTCCATAATAAGCATTTTTGCGGCTATCTTAAGTTAGACACCAAATTTGGAAAAATCACCTTAATATTCAGGCTTTCCTGTTAGTCCAGTACGCCTGATGAAAGGGCTGCCAGATTAATTCTGTTTTAAGAGGAGAGAATGTCTTTGAATTGAAGTACTATAAACGGCACAGGCAGGGATGCGTAATTTAAAAGTATGAAACTCCTTAGTGCCAGATTATTGGAGAAGAATAACATTTGCTAAAGCTAATTAAAGTTTAATATGTTTAATAAATGTGATTGTTACAGACAAAAAAATCATTAAAGTGCTATAGAAATTGTTAAGTTGCCATCAGGTCACATAATAAATTGATGATTTTTCTCACTCTGAATTAATGCAAATTCCCATTGTGTTGTATTTAATTATGCACGAAATGGTGCCCTTGACTCAGATTTCAATGAAGAACTTCATTTTTTTACTCTTAAGACTCAAAGTAGAAAATTCAATTAGCATTATGAAAGAAACACTAAAATGGGGCATTTAACTGCAAAATATATTTCAAGCTTTCCATTTACCCAGTAACTTTATCAGCACTCACTGACCTCCACCTTCAGAGGGCCTTTTCTGTTTTAAACATTTGATGCTTTTAGTTTAGTTTATTTAAGCATTTGAGAAAATTATTACCCTTTTGTACTCAAAATGCTTAATAATAAATGTAATAAGTGTTCTTTCTGGTTCTCTTTTGCTTCCTATTCTAAAATTTTTATTAGAGATTTTAAGTAGCGTATAAACTATAGTTAGGAAGAAAAGATAGCCTTTTTTTCTGCGCATATTACAGGTCATATATACATACATTTTAATGTTTATGTTGGACTTAATGGTAGTGAAACTTAGAAAGCTTGATAAGACACAGATGTCTTTAGGTCATTTTGAGGGTAGAACTCTTACTCAGTTTATCTATAGGTTCCACCTTCCTGTTTTATTGTTTCTTGTACTTTATTATTTCATAAAAACTCAGTTGTTTCTTATATACCCTGCATATTTGCTAGTTCTCAAGGTTTATTCAAATTATAAGTTTGACTTTTCCTGTTTTGGGCAATAATATTTCACAGATAATGTTGGGAGCTTTACATTTCCTACCATCAGCTGCTGGAGACAGTGTTTAGCATCTTTGAAATGCTGTGTCCATCTGTGGGTTCAGATGTTGTTAGCCTGATCCATGTATTATAAAATTCTTCATCACCCTTTCACCTGATGATTTTAGCAGTTATTTATGATTACTGCTTATATCCATTATTTAATCAGGGGCTACAAAACAGCTAAATTCCAATTATATATCATGTCCTAATTTATTAGTATAAATTGAAGGAATACACAGAGTCACTGTACCAAAAAGAATTGGTCAGTGTTCAACCGTTATAGGAAATAAAATATGACCAAGGACTGATGGTATTAAGAAAGAAGTCCATGCTGCACTGAGGGCACTGGCGAAAAACATGGCTCCAAGGAATTGATCGAATACCCATTGAGGTGTTAACCAAATGGATGCAGTGCTGGAAGCACTCACTCGTTTATGCCAAGAAATTTGGAAGACAGCTGCTTGGCCACCTGAATGGAAGAGGTCCATATTTGGGCCCATTCCAAAGAAAGATGACCCCACAGAATGTGGAAATTATTGAACAATGTCATTAATATCACACACTGAAAATAATTCATAAACAACTGCAGCAGTACATAGTGAACTTGCAGAAATTCAAGCCAAATTCAGAAGAGGACATGGAATAAAGGATATTGTTGCTGATATCAGATGGATCTTAGCTGAAAGCAAAGAATACCATAAAGATGTTGACATGTACTTTATTGATTATACAGAGGCATTCAACTGTGTGGATCATAACAGATTTTGGATAACATTGTGAAGAATGAGAATTCCCAACACTTAATTGTGCTCATGAGGAACATGTACATAGACCAAGAGGCAGTCATTCAAACAGAACAAGGGAATTCTGCATGGTTAAAATCTGAAAAGCTACGTGTCAGGCTTGTATCCTTTCTCCGTACTTACTCAATCTGTATGCTGCATCAGTAATCCAAGAAGCTGGACTATATGAACAAGAACGTGGCGTCAGGATAGGAGGAAGACTCATTAATAGCCTGCAGTATGCAGATGACACAGCCTTGCTTGCTGAGAGTGAAGACTTGAAACACTTAATAATGAAGATAAAAGACTACACCTCAACATAAAGAAAACAAAAATCCAGAAAGGATTGAAGTTGTCAAGGATTTCATTTTACTTAGATCCATAGTAAACACCTATGAAAGTTGTTGTTGTTGTTATGTGCCGTGGAGTCAACCCCGACTCATGGCGACCCCTCCTTGGGTTTCCGAGGCATTATCACTACAGAAGTAGGATTGCCCAACTTTCCTTCTGAGGAAAGTTGCAGTCAGGAAATCAAATGACATAATATATTGGGCAGATCTACTACAAAAGACCTCTAATTTAAAGTGTTAAATAGCAAAGATGTCACTTTGAAGACTAAAGTATGCCTGACCCAAGCCACTTCCTTTTTAAACCACCCCCTGTGTTGTTGTTGTTGTTGTTGTGTGCCGTCGAGTTGGACCCAACTCATAACGACCCCTCCTTGGGCTTCTGAGGCAGTATCACTATGGAAGTAGATTGCCCCATCTTCCTTCCGAGGAGTGGCTGGTGGGTTTGAACCGCCAGCATTCTGGCTAGCAGTCAAGTGCCTTAGGCACGATGCTACCAGAGCTCCCAAACCACCCCCTATGCATGTGAAAACTGAACAATGAATAAGGAAGACCATGAAAGAATTGATGGATTTGAATTATGATGTTGGTGAAGAATATTGAATATACCATGGTTTGCAGGAACAACAAACAAACCTGTCTTGGAAGAAGTATAGCTGAATGCTCCTTAGAAGTGAGAATGGCAAAACTTGTGTCTCATACTTTGGTCATGTTTTCAGGAGGGACCAGTTCCTGGATCAGGATACGATGCTTGGTAAAGTAGAGGGTCAGCAAAAAAGGGGAAGCCCCTCAGTAAGCTGGATTGACAGAGTGGCTGCAACATGGGCTCAGGCATAGCAACAGTTCTAAGAATGGCACGAGACTGGGCAGTGTTTTGTTCTGTTGTATGTAGGGTACATAGGGTTGCTGTGAGTTGAAACCAACTTAATGGCACCCAACAACAGCAATAATACTTATTAGCTGGTATTTTCAGCAAAGAAGAACTTTCTCTTATCAGCTATTTGGTTATCTCAGGGAATAATTTGTACAGCAAAAGTAGAATAATTCTTGATTTTTTTCTCTCCATTGACCAGTTTTTGGAATAAGGAGTGGTTGCCTAACACCATCCAAAGGCAACCAGTGAATTTTGATTTTTTAAATTATCATTATGAACGCATAGGTTTTACTTTCTGATGTGTTTCAGTCCATGGCAGTTATTCTTTACCATGTGCAACGTGTCCCATCTTTGGACAAGGGCATGCTTCCAAGTTGGCTCATGATCCAAGGGGTTGTGATAGATTTCTTGCTTTCTGGTATGACAAGCCGTTAGTGCTTGTACTTTGTCTTGTACACTTCCTGGCCCACACCTGGAATCAGATATTTTTCTAAGGAGCCTTCATTCCCTTTGTCAGGAAATGTGTCCTTAGAGATCAGTCTGGGCATTCATTCTGTTCATTGCTGCTGGCTTGGCCATTGTTTCCAGGCCTTTTCAGTGGACAGAACTGGGACATAAGTGTGGATTTTTCCTCCAAGTGAATAATAATACATCAAAAGTTCATACTAATATTTCCAATTCAAATTTAGGCTTATAAAGTTTTTATTTCTTTAATGTTATATTTCAATATCTTTTTACCAATTATAATGTTAATTCTTTTTAGCTTGTTAAGCATGCTGGATCTTATAATACCATCTGTTAAAATAGTTACATACTGCACAGTTGTATAATAGTTCCTTATAATACTATAGTAGCTTCAGAACAGTAATACCAATAATTTACTATGGCAACATTTCTGAAATGTTAGTGCTAAGATTTCTTTGCAGTTGTAAGACACTTGAAATATTTCCTTTCTGTGTAATTACTCTACCAACTCCTAAATAGGTTCATTTGTTTCATTTTGCCTTCATTTTATAGAGATTGCTTTGTTAAATAGTTTTTTTTTTAATATATAAATCGACGTGGTACTGAAGTACCATTCATCTCCAAAATTCATTTGGAGAATCCAGTTTACTGCACTGTCCTCTCCATCTTGTTCCTTCCCTCCCTCATAGTTTTTTGTCTCTCCCATTTTTTAATGTAAGAAAATTATATAAATATTTCACCTTTTTAGTTTTTAAGGACAAAAAGCCTCTAGTCTTCCTAATCATTGAAAAGATTGTTCCCCATGAGTGACTTTTTATCTGTGTATTCTTTATGCATGAAGTATATTGTTAGTTGGCATCGAATCAGCTTCAACTCATGATATACAGTAGAATTAAACATTTCCAGGACCTTTCCCATCTTCATAATTGTTGATGTGTTTGAGTCCTTTTTTGCAGCCTGAAAGCATTTTGAGTGCCTTCCAGCCTAGGGAACTCATCTTCCAGCACTGTATCAAACAAGATTTTGATGTGAACCATAGAGTTTTCAGTGGCTAATTTTTGGAATTCTCTTAGTCTGGAAGCTTCACTGAAACCTGTCACTATGGGTGACCCTTCTGCTATTTGAAAAACCAGTGGCAAGCCACCACAGTATGGCAAACTGACATGAAGTGTAATACACACTATTTGGTATAATTTAGAGCAAAATCTTAGTGCCAGAATAAATAAATAGATGACGCTTATACCCTTTTGGGAAAATATGACAGCAACAATACCTTATTGAAGCAAGCAAATTTTGCATGTTTGTTTGGTTTTTATTTATTTAAGGCTATTGTTTCAAAAGCAATATTTCTGAATTGTTTTTCAGGAATTGTATCCTGCATTTTGCATTCACAATGGGGGCTCTGACTTAGAGCGGCTCCCCACTGCCAGTACCTGCATGAACCTGCTGAAGCTCCCTGAATTTTATGATGAGACACTTTTACGAAGTAAACTTCTATATGCTATTGAATGTGCTGCTGGGTTTGAATTGAGTTGAGCTGAAACTGTTATTGGACATGACACTCTACAGAGAAACTACCAGTGCCTCCTACGTAAGCAGCACCTCCACCAGACCAAGACTCTCGGCTAGCTTTCTGTCACTGTCCTTTCTTACAAATGCCCTCTTAAGTTCTTCTCTTCCTTCTTGCTTTTATCTTTAATTTTTTAAATGATTTTTATTAAGTCATGGTCATTTACTTAGATGGACACTGCTTTTCAAATAATTTAACATAAAAAATACTATGTGCCATGTGGCTGAGTTAGTGGTTTTGCCAAGAAGAGCACAGTTTTAAGACTAGTGGCAACTCACTGAAATTAACCAAAGATGAAGCTTTGGCTTTGTGCTGATCGAATTGTAAACACCTTCCTGAGCTGGCAGTACACCTGCAAATGCAGCACGTTGCTTCCTGTGTTAAGACTGGGCTACACAAGCTACAGAGAAAATACTTGTTGAGATACAGGGTCGGAGAGGTTGAGAATGCTTACTTTCATGGGGCTTCTCATGTGGTTGAATTGTTTACAAGCCTACTTCTTAAAACTAATGGCATTTTTTTGCCCGCTGCCTTTTCCTGAAGTGGTTAAGTTTGGAAAATAGGTAACAATGGTAATATATTATTTGTGTGTTTTAAGCCATTTCCCAAACATGGGACTAGCATGCTTATTTTAATTATAACATTGACCTGCATCATGATGACTTAGGTATTGCTTCATGTGGATGTGAGACATACACTTCACTCATTGTTAGAGTTCTGTCTCTGCTTCATGTCTGTAGCGCGCTGGGGGGAGGGAGCGGGTCTCTATCCAGTTCCTATAGCAGATATGTTACCTTCAGTAAATAATGATTTGGAGGAGATATACACTGTAACATCTATTAAAAGTCATTTGAACCAAAGTAGCGGGCTTTATCCTTTATATATGAAGCCTGCTGTAGCCAGAGTCTGTGATTTTGCTCACCTTCCTTATCACTTTGGGCTGTAAAACCAGTTTTACTAGACATTATTTGGTTACATTACCACACTTTTGCACCCTTCTGCTTCCTTGAGCAATGCTGCTTTAACAAAATGATGGAGGAGTTACTGAACACATTTCCAGGGAAGAAAGAACGTTCACTAATTCTCTAGTAATAAGGCACTTTATCAGGACCTGATTTGTATTGCTCTGTGATTTCCATCATTCCAAATTGAAGGCATTTCAAAATATCAGGTGGGAAAGCAGGGCGATCCTTTGCTGATATTAGGAGGAAGGAATCTAAATTCTTACTCATCTCTTTTCTGTCAACTATTTTACTGTCACTGGAGGCTCTGTTGGATGTCATATTTAATTGACCATAATTAGCAATATACTATATTTCTAAATGCAGGAAAACTGAATGACACTTTTAAGACAATGACCATTATCAAAAACAAAATGTATAATTTTAAATTTGAATAATAAATTAAGTGTTTAAATGCTATTTGTAGTCTTGATATACAGAAATAAAATAATTAGGGTTTTATCTTTGCTTTTATTTTTATCTTAGGTTGTTTTATGTTGAATATTCTGTATCTTCTTTACTTACTAGTTAATTTGTATATTATCAGTATTTTGGAAGTGGAATATTTGGGAATGAAGAAAAATTGGCAATTACACTTTAGTTCCTTTCTCAGCTATTCTGAACTTATTTATTTATTTGTATGTTCCAGTGGCTAAATATTTGCATTAAATGTCTTTTTTTTCCAAGATTGTGTTGGAGTCATACCCCAAATCATCGTGATTAGTTATATTCTTCCTTAGTGAAACCACGGTTATTAAGAACTAACTAAATCACAGGTCTTTAAAATGCCATCAGTCAATACAAAACGATAATATTTAAAATCATTCACATAGTAGATTAGTGCCTATCATATGAAATATCAATCTGAAATAGCTTTTACAACAAAAAGAGATGTGCTATAATAAGGTTAACCTATAAAATAAATCTTTCCAGCATACATAGCTATGTAAAGATTTCCCCCTCTGCCTGAGGAGCCAAGCTTCCACTATTAAGCCATCTTTCCAGGTCCTTGTTAGGTTTAGCATCAAGTTGTTGAGAAAAACTATACTTAAAGGAAGATTCTCCATTTTATCCTCTTTTTTTCCATAGTCTGTTCTGCTTTCTGTTTATTGCTAGTAATTTTGTGCCAAACCTAATGTGTCTTTGTCTTTGTGTCCTTTGTCAGTTCAGTACATTATCTAACCACAGTATGGAAACATTTGTGCTGCTAAGATATTGACTAATAAGACTAGTTTATTCAAAGGTTAAGTGTGCACTTCTGCAGAGCACTGGTCTGGGTACTGAAAACAAGGGACACAATCCCTGCCAAGCATGGGTGTGCAGTTTACTCAATCAGACATTATATTTACCTCATACATACATCAAACATATATAAATGCCCATGAGATTTAGAGTACAGGAAGTATACACAATCAACACCCATGGAAACAGCAATCAAGAAATCCAACAACATATTGCATTGGGCAAATCTGCTGCAAAATACTTCTTTAAAGTCTTTAAGAACAAGGATGTCACTTTGAAGATAAGATACGCTGACCAAGCCATGGTATTTTCAGTAGCCTCATACACATGTGAGAGCTGAGCAATGAATAAGGAAGGCCACAGAAGAATTGATGGATTTGAATTGTGATGGTGAGGAATATTGAATGTACCACAGACTGCTAGAAGAACAAACAAATCTTGGAAAGTACAGCCAGATACAATGATTAAAGGATTGATTGAACAAGGGGACATAACAATAATAAATATCTATCACCCAATGAAAGAGCACCAAAATACATAAACCAGACTCTAAAAGAACTGAAAAAAAAAATAGATAACTCCACAGTCAAATAGATGACTCCACACCACTTCCAATCACAGAACAGCTAGAGAGAAACTCAACAAAGACACTAAACTAAAAAATACAGTCCACCAACTTGATCTTATAGACATCTACAGAGCACTTCACCCAACACCAGCACAATATGTGTTTTTTTCCAGTGCACATGGAACATTTTCCAAGATAGACCATATGGTAGACCACAAAGCAAGCCTCAGTAAATTTAGAAACATTGAAATACTGCAAAGCATCTTCTCAGATTACAATGCTATAAAATCAGAAATCAACAATAGGAAGATGAATGGAAAAAGAATAAACACATGGAAACTGAGTAATACCCTCCTTGAAAATGACTGGATAATAGAAGAAATAAAAAATGAAATTTAAAAACTCCCTGGAATCAAATGAGAATGAAAACACAACCTACCACAGTCTTTGGGACACAGCAAAAGCAGTGATCAAAGGCCAATTTATAGCAATAAGTGCACATGTCAAAAAAGAAGAAAAAGCCAAAATAAACACCTTAACCCAACATCTCCAACAGTTAGAAAAAGAGCAGCAAAAAAAAAAAAAAAAATCTACAGTCACCAGAAGAAAAGAAATAACAGATTTGAGCAGAAATAAGTGAAACAGAAAGTAGGAAGATGATAGAAAAATCAACAAGACTAGAAGTTGGTTCTCTGAAAAGATTAATAAAATTGACACACCACTGGCAAATTTAACAAAGGAAAAGAGGGAGAGAATACAAATAACACAAATAAGAAACAAAATGGGCAACACCACAACTGAAACAACAGAAATTAAAAGGATAATAATCAGGATACTATGAAGAACTATACTCCAGTAAATTCAAAAATCTAGAAGAAATGGACAAATTTCTAGAAACAGACTATTTACCTAAATGAACAGAGGCTGAGATGGAAAATTTAAACAGACCCATAACAAAAGAAGAAATTGAACAGGTCATAAAAGTAAAATTACCAACAAGAAAAAGCCCTGGCCCAGAGAGTTTCATTGGCAAATTCTACCAAACATTCAGAGAAGAACTGACACCTATTCAAACTATTCTAGAACACAGAAAAGGATGGAGTCCTCCCAAATTCATTTTATGAAGTAAGCATAACTTTGATACCAAAACCAGGCAAAGACATCACTAAAAAGGAAAACTACAGACCAATATCACTCATGAATATAGATGCAAAAATCTTCAACAAAATCCTAGCCAATAGGCTTCAACAACACACTCAAAACAATAATACGTTATGACCAAGTGGCGTTCATCCCAGGTATGCAAGGATGGTTCAACATTAGAAAAACAATCAACGTCATCCATCACATAAAGAAAAGGAGTCACATGATTATATCACTTGATGCAGAAAAGGCATTTGATAAAATCCAACACCCTTTCCTGATAAAAACTCTCAGCAAAATCAGAATAGAAAGGAAATTCCTCAATATAATAAAGGACACATATGCAAAACCAACAGCCAACATTATTTTCAATGGAGAGAGACTGAAACCATTCCCCTTGCAAACAGGAACCAGAGACGGATGCCCTCTATCACCACTTCTGTTCAACATTGTATTGGAAGTCCTAGCCAGGACAATAAGGCAAGAAAGGGAAATGAAAGACATCCAAATTGATAAGGCAGATGTCAAACTGTCCCTATTTTCTAATGATATGATCCTACACATAGAAAGCCCAAGAGACTCAGCAAAAAAATTACTGGAACTAATTGAGAGATTTAGCATAGTGGTGGGATACAAGATCAACACAAAAATCAGTTGGATTCCTCTACACCAGCAAAAAGGTTGCTGAAAAGGAGATCAATACCATTTACAATAGTTACCAAAAATGAATAAATAATTGCTTGGGAATAAATCTTACAAGGGATGCAAAAGACCTGTACAACAAAGAAAACTATAAATCACTACTCCAAGAAACCATAAGATATCTACATAAATGGAAGAACATACCATGCTCGTGGATAGGAAGATTGAACATTGTGAAAATGCCAGTTCTACCCAAAGCAATCTATACATTCAATGCAGTCCCAATCCAGATCCCATCAGCATTCTTTAAGGATATGAAAAAACCAATCACTAATTTTATATGAAAAGGAAAGAGACCTCAAATAAGCAAAGCACTATTGAGGAAAAAGAACAAAGTGGGAGGTCTCACACTCCTGGATCTCAAAACCTACTATACAGCCACAGTAGTCATAACAGCCTGGTACTGTTACAACAACAGACACATAGACCAGTGGAACAGAATTGAGAACCCAGAAATAGATCCATAGACCTGTGGTCAGCTGATTTAATGGGCTGAAATCCATTAAATGGGCAACAAGTGGTCTCTAACAAAACTGGTGCTGGCAAAACTGGATATCCCTTTGCAGAAAAATGAAACAAGATCTGTACCTCACACCATACACAAAAACTAACTCCAGATGGATCAAAGACTTAAATGTG
>NW_006921934.1:358305-358874 GCF_000298275.1 Orycteropus afer afer
TGACAAGGGACTTATCTCTAGAATTTATAGAAAACTCCAACACCTCAACAACAAAAATTAATCCAATTTAAAAATGGACAGAAGACATGGATAACACTTCAGCAGAGAGGATATTCAGGTGGCCAGCAAATACATGAAGAAATGCTCAAGATCATTAGCCATCAGATGCAAATCAAAACAACAATAAGATACCATCTTGCCCCAACACTAATGGCAAAGCTCTCAACAAGATGGAAAATAAATGCTGGCGAGGATGTGGAGAGATTGAGACTCTCATACACTGCTGGTGGGACTGTAAAATGATTCAAGCACTGTGAAAAGCAGTAAGGTGATTCCTTAAAAAGCTGGAATTAGAAATACCATTTGACCCAGGAATCCCATTACTAGGTATGTATCCTAAAGGACAAGAACAGATATGTGCATACCCATGTTCACTGCAGCACAATTTACAATAGCAAAAAGATGGAAACAGCATAGGTGCCCATCAACAGAAGAATGGATAACCAAACTATGGTACATACACACAATGGAATGCTATGCAACACTAAAGAATAATGTAGAATCTACAA
>NW_006921934.1:359409-384540 GCF_000298275.1 Orycteropus afer afer
GCAAAGCAAGGATTGTGAGGATGCCGCAGGACCAGGCAGTGTTTCATTCTGTTTTACATGGGGTCGCTATGAGATAGAACCAACTCGACGACACCTAACGACAATTATCGAAGAAAATGAAGTGAGTTATGAACTTGAAGTAATTTTTTTAATATTCAAACGGCCTCAAATGTTTGACAAAGTTAATGGGAGGTGTGTAATAACGCAAATGAAATAGAAATTTAGGACCTAAAATAGTATCTTAAAATAAGCTGACCAAAGCTAATATTTGTCTGATTTCTTACAGCCAGGACAAAAAGCAAAATGTAAAACAGTGAATTCTTTCAAGTTACAGGTCAGAAAGCATTACAACCAGCATAATAATATGTGTGTGAAATAACACAGCCCCCAAACAACAGATTTCCTGTGGGATTTATTTTTGTGGGAAATTATCTGTATTCCCAAAGTAAAGGGTGAGTAGTTAAGCTCTTTCTTTATTTTGACATGCCTGGTCTAGATTTAGAAGACTATCTTAGTGCCTCAGTGGTGGATGAAGTTGATGACCTCAAGAGACTTGATGACCAGCAGACCCAGGTGGGAAAAACAAAAATGAGGTGATGGGATAAGACTGGAGGTGATGGAATGAGGCTGGAATTAGGAGGCTCCTGGGAGTCTCTGGGGAGCCGTTTAGCGTCCTCTCCGTCCCAAAAAGATCAATGGGCAAATTCTCAAGGCTAAGTACTTTGTGCTTCAGATTATATGTATATCTCTGAAATGGGGGTAATCTACACAGTTTCTGTTTCATAGGATATTCTGATGGTAAGATGAGAATTATAAATATTTTAACTTTTCACCTTAAATGCTTTGGCATCACAGGCTTAGATGTAGTAAATGTTACATCTACAGACTACAAAAGTCTGCCAAAACAGCCTATAAGATCCTATTAGTCTTCACCAATACTTTAGAAATAAAGGTATTGCCATGTGAAAGATAGGAGCTCTGGTGGCGTAGTGCTAAGACATTTGACTGCTAAGTAGAAGGCTGGCGGTTCAAACCCACCAGCCACTCCTCAGAAGAAAGATTGGGCAATCTACTTCCATAGAGACTCTGCCTTGGAAACCCAAGGAGGGGTTGCTATGAGTTGGATCCAATTCAACGGCAGTAAGTTTGGTTTTATGTGAAAGATAATATGACTACTATTTTCTCTGCAGTGGTGGTCAGAAAACAGTAATCCTTACATGCACTTCTCTTCTTACATGCATTTGTCTTCCCTCCATTCTTGTCTTAAAATGATACCTTACATTACTGTTCTAGAGATGGACTGCTGTGGTTTGGATGATTCAATGATTGCCCATTTTTAGATGATCAAAAAAGACAGTTAAACATCAGCAGCTGTCAAAGTGTCATCAAAAGCTAATAATGACCACGTTACTTTTTCATTTATAAGGTGCCTTTTTTTTTTTTTTACTTTCTCTCACTTGTTGTTGTTGTTATGGGCCGTCGAGTTGGCCCCAACTCATAGCGACCCCTCCTTGGGTTTCTGAGGTGGTATCTCTACGGAAATAGACTGCCCAACCTTCGTTCCAAGGAATGGCTGGTGAGTTTGAACCACCAGCCTTCTCATTAGCAGTCAAGTGCCTTAGGCACTCTGCTACCAGAGTTCCCTTCTCTCACTTAGTAAGCTAGAAATCTGTTTATACTGATTAAAATGAAGAGCTCCCACCACCTGCCTACTACCTATTAACCCTCCATTAATAGGTGGGGATTTACAGGGGATTTCTTGGGAGTTTAATAGCAGGTGAACTAGGCAGATTACTGTTACCTATTCAGGCTAACAACATCTGAGGTGTACTGATCTGTTTTTCTGCTCTATCCAAGAAAAAAAAGTGTCTTTTATAACTTGCCCCAAAAAAACTATTGTATGTCATGGGAGCATGTTTTTGCAATCTTAAATATATCATGGAGGTTCACCTAAAGAATTAGACTGGATTTTGAGAATCTAATGTTTTTGAGATTTATTGATCACACAAGTTCTGGCATCTCCTTGGACTTAAGTGGGCTAACTCCCAAAATTACATACAAAAGTATCATCTCCATAATCACAGCATCACACTTTCAAAACATTCAGGACCAGTGTGTGAACTAGTGAACATTACCAGAAGCTCCTACTTGGATACAGTACTAAGCAATGGGGTAACACTTTAAAGAATTTGAGATAGCATAAAACATAAATGCCATGAATGCTCAGAATAAGACGACGAAGCCAAAGACACAACAGTACCGTAGTTTTCATGGTTACATACATTGTTAAAGCATAGAGGAAGGCCCAGGGCTGCCATAACAAGTTACTGTAAACTGGGTGGCATAAAACAATTTATTCTCTTACAGTTCTGGAGGCCAGAAATCTAAAATGAAGATGTCAGCAGGGCCATATTCCCTCTGGATGCCTTAGGGGAGAATCTGTTCTTTGCCTCTTGTAAATTCTGGAGTCTGGCAGCATTCCTTGTGACTTATGACTGCATCACTGCAATATCTTCCTCTGTGGTCACACAGCCTTCTTTATGTGTCTCTTACAAGGACACTTGTCATTGGATTGAGGGTGATCTTTATCTCAAGATCCTCAACTTCTTTACATCTGCGAAGACCCTTTTTCCAAATAAGGTAACACAGGTTCCAGGGATTAGGATGTAGACGTATCTTGGGCAGTCACTATTCAACGCATCACATATATTAATATTTATTTCTTCTACATCTGCTTTATCTGAAAAACAAACCAAACCCTTTAACTTAGAATATGAAAAGTTGTTTTTAATTCTAGCTTGGCCATTCCCCATTAGACATTGAGCAAGTTTGACCACCAGTAAGATGAATATTATATCTGTCTTTCCCAAACTTTACTAAAGCTGATTGATTCTGTAGGGGTGGGGTTTGTAAATCTGTTTTTAAGAGCTTTCCCAGACAAGTCTTCCCAGGTGATTTTTTGAAAACAATTATATGACCTCAAAAAATCCTTTTCAGTGCTAAGGAACTCTAGGGTAGTTGTAGAGTGTTCCAACTGATGGACCAGGATGTCCTAGGTGTACTGATCAATCCCAATAACTCTTAGCTGTGGTGCAGGACCTGGGCTGCTGGAGCCAACAGGCCAATTACCTCCAGCTGGAAGTCATGTCATCCAGGGCTTCATGGAGTGTAGGCTGAGCTGAGCAGGGCCTAATTGTACCTCCCACAGGTCCCACTAGGACAAGCACAATGAGTGGCAGAGGGCACTACTGCTTCACTGTCGTGCCCTGAGCACCATTAGGAGGGGTTTTGCCATCTGACTTCTACTTCAGAAGCTAGCTGCACCCCAAATGATGGGCCTGGGAAACTGCAGAAGGTCATGGTCCATGAATCCAAGAAACAAAAAACTCCCAATTTTATTTCTCCAGCCTAGAACTTTCCCCCATGTCCCAGACATATATTCAACTGCTCACTAAATATTTCCTCTTAGATTTCTAATGTTGTTAGGTGCCATCAAGTCAGTTCTGCCTCATGGTGACCCTATGGGCAGCAGAATGAAACACTGCCCAGTCCTGTACTATTCCCACAACCATTGCTATCCTTGATCCCATTGTTGCAGCCACTGTGTCAGTCCATCTCCTTGAAGGTCTTCCCCTTTTTTGCTGATCCTCTACCAAGCATGATATCCTTCTCTGGGACCAAAGGACATGAGATGAAGTCTTGCCATCCTCCCTACTCAGGAGCATTCTGGCTGTACTTCTTCCAAAATGTATTTGTTTGTTCTGGCACTGCATGGTATATTCAGTATTCTTTGCAAACACCATAATTCAAATGCATCAATTCTTCTGTGGTCTTCCTTTTTCATTGTCCAGCTTTCACGTGCATATCAGGCTGTGGAAAAGACGATGGCTCAAGTTAGACACACCTTAGTCTTTGCTTTTTAACACTTGAAAGAGGTCTTTTGTAGCAGATTTGCCCAATGCAATACATCCTTTGATTTCTTGACAGCTGCTTCCATGGGCATTGATTATGGACTCAAGTAAAATGAAATACAACTTCTGTCTTTCTCCATTTATCATGATAATTGCTTGTTGGCCCAGTTGTGAGAATTTTTGTTTTCTTTATATTGAGGTGTAATTCATACTGAAGATTGTAGCCATTGATCTTCATTGGTAAGTGCATTTTCAGTGAGCAAGATTGTGTCATCTGCATATCACAGGTTGTTAATGAGTCTTCCTGGAATCCTGATATCACATTCTTCATATAGCCCAGCTCAGCATGCAGATTGAATAAATAATTGTGAAAGGATATAATCCTGAGGCACAACTTTCCTCATTTTAAACCATGAAATCTCCCCTTACTCTGTTCAGACAACCATCTCTGAGTCTACATACAGGTTCCTCATGAGCACATTTAAGTGTATGGTTCCCATTCTTCACAATATTATCCATAATTTGCTATGATCCACAGTTGAATGCCTTTACATAGTCAATAAAACACAGATTTCTAATGGGAGCTCTGGTGGCATAGTACCTAAGGCATTTGACCGCTAGCCAGAAGGCTGGTGGTTCACACCCACCAACCACTCCTCGGAAGGAAGAGTGGGCAATCTACTTCCGTAGAGATACCGCTTTGGAAACCCAAGGAGGAGTCTCTATGAGTTCTAATAGGCATCTCAAAATAAGTCTAAGACTAATCTGATTCCCACCCCCACCCCCAAAACCTCCTCTGGCAGTCTTTCCCACCTGAACACGTGGCAGTTCCCTTCTTCCAAAAGCTGAGATGAAAATCATCAGTTATTCTTGACTTCTTTTTCTGTTGCACTCCAGACCCACTGCTTGACAAATCCTATCAGCTCTTCTTTCAAACCACCCAAAATCTGGCCACTTCTTGCCATTCTCTGTTACTACCTGTTGCAAGCCATCATCTCCTGCCTGGAGTTTTCAAGAGTTTTCTAAGTGTTCGCTCTACTTCTGTCCTTGCCTACCTTCAGTCTATGCTCAACACAATAGCCAAAGTAATCCTATACTCTAAGTCATTATGCCATTCCTTTGCACAAATCCTTTCTGTATATCCTCAGCTCAGAGTAAAAGCTGAAGTCCTTAAGTCCTGCAAAGAGGCTCTACATGATACAGCATCCTGTTACCATGTAACTTCATGTCTTGCTACTCTGTCTCTTGCTAACTCTGCTCCACAGGTTTCCTTGATGTTTCTTCCCCAGCCTCAGGGCCCTTGCACTTGTTCCCTCTACTTGGAAAGTGCTTCCCACAGACATTTGCTGTCTGCTTCCATCTTTTTCTTAGGCTATTCTTTGCTAGTATATCACTTGACCTTACCCCCTACTAAAAATTGCAACCTTTCTCTGTCCCTAACATGTCCTAACCATCTTTCTTTATATCTTTATAGCACTGTAGATGTATTATGTATATCACTCATTTATTTTCTGTCTTCACCATGACTGCCCCACTAGGATAGGCATGAATTAACTGCTATATATCAAGCATAGGAGCTCTGGTGGCATAATGCGTATGGCACTTGACTGCTAACCAGAAAGCTGGCGGTTCAGACCCACCAGCCACTCCTCGGAAGGAAGATGGGGCAATCTACTTCCATAGTGATACTGCCTTGGAAACCCAAGGAGGGGTCACTATGTGTCGGATGTGACTCGACAGCACATAACAATTACATATCAAGCATATAGATTAACGCCTAGCATATAGTAGATTATCAACAGACCATTGAATAAATGGATTTGCTCTTTGAAGACAGTTTTGGTAACCAAGATAAATTTCAAGTTAACTCCTATACAAAATTACAGACTAAATCATTGGGCCGAGGTTAAAAACTCTTCATGCATCTACATAGACTGTCCCCTTAGCCTTCTAGCTACCCTAGAGAACTGAATGAAGAGCAAGAGAGAGTTCAGAGCAAATCCATTCCAAAATTGACCTTTTTTTTTTAACGATCTACCTGTTTTGCCACTTTATTTATCCTGTCTACTCATTTGATGCCTACAAATGCAGCAAGAGTTATTATTTCTTGCCTTCTCCTCCTGCTAACTCCAATTATTTACCACTCCACAGAAGGAAGAGTGGCTGATCTATTTCCCTAAAGATTTATAGCCTCGGAAACCCAACGGGGTCGCTATGAGTCAGAAATGACTAGATGGCAGTGAGTTTGGGAGTTTTGGTTTGGTTTGGTTTTTCCGCACCCTAACTGCATATTCATAGACGATGAACAGGCTCCATCTAGTGGTCAGAAGTGAGTATACAACTTTTTAATAGGAGAAAGACATAATCATCTGTTATTAATACTATAGAAAGCAAGGCCTCCCTGTCTGACCTGAGAGTGTTCACACAGAGCAATGTTCCTTTTTCCCTTACCAATAGGAGACCTCCCTGGCTACTCATGATTTATCATGAAATTTTTATCTGTTCACAGGATTATCCTAGTGAGGCTCTTCATCATGGTATAATTACTAAAATGATAGAGATTTAAGGTAAGATTTTATTTAAAAACTTTGTTGTTGTTGTTGTTGTTGTTAGTTTCCATCAAGTTGATTCCAAGTCATGATGACCCCATGTGTGCAGAGTAGAACAGTGCTCCATAGAGTTTTCAAGGCAGTGATCTTTTGGAAGCAGATCACCAAAATTGTCTTCCAGTGCACCTCTGGGTGGGTCCAAACCACCAACTCTCAGCTAGTAGTCAAGTGCTTAACTCAACTTTATCATGATGATAAACATAGTTTACACCACCTAACCACCTACTAAAAACTTTAAAGTTAAAAATCTCATTGTCAAACTAGGACAGTTCTGGTAAGATGGAGGAATAGGCAGACAAGCTACACAGACCCTCTTCAACAAAGAGAAGAGAAACCAATTGTCAGAGATACAGAAGATAATCCTGGAGCCCTGAGCTTTGAAAAGAAGTATACAAAAGTGGATTAGGCACCAACTAATGGAAAAACCTGAGTGAAAACAGGACCTAAGAATAGGCTCTGCTTGCCAAGGACAGCATGGACATACGGCAGGCTGACAACAGGAAAGGAGACAGGTGGTGAGTGTATAAGTGCTGCCAACTAGCAAATAAAGGAGCACAATATAGTACGCTACTTATGTAGATAACATACAGAGAAAACAAAAATCGTGGGCAAGTCACTCCAACATACAATCACCAATTAAATATAAACACAAAAATGTCATAGTACCTCGGAGACAACAGAGCATCACAGTCCACACAAAAAAGCAAGAGAAACAAGGGACCAGGATACAGACCCAAAACACATCCTTGAGGAAGACACAGCATTGGAACTCCCTGATAAGTAATTCAAAAGAATTCTACTTAGGTACCTTCAACTGATTGAGAGACAGATCAAGGAAAACACTGACAAAATGGAGGAAAACACAGAGAAAACCCTAGAACAATTTCAAAAGAATATATAAGAACAAAATGACTAAATAAATGAAAAATTAGAAATGATACAAAATCTACAGACAGAAATCCAGAAGATTAATACTAAATTTTCAGTAATAGATAATACATTGAATGGGCAAAGGAGTAGAACTGAATCAATGGAAGATAGAATTAGGGAGATTGGAGGCAAATACCTCAATACTTCTTTGGAAAGGGTTCAATCAGAAAAAAGATCAAAACAAAATGAAGAAAGCATAAGATTCATGTGGGATACCATCAAAAGGAATAACTTATGTGTAATCAGAATTCCAGAATAGAAAGAGATAAATAAAGCCACAGGAAAAATTGTTCAAGATTTGTTGGAAGAGAACTTTTCTGGTATAACAAAAGATGAGAATATATCCATTCAAGAAGTCCAACAGACACCAAACAGGATAGGCCCCAAAAGAAAATCACCCAGACATATCATCATCAAACTCACCAAAAACAAAGAAAGAATCCTGACAGCATCATGGGAAAAATGAAAAGTTACTTACAAGGGGCAACCAATAAGACTAAGCTTGGATATCTTGGCAAAAACCATGCAGGCAAGAAGACAATGAGATGGTATATATAAAATCCTGAAAGAGAAAAATTTCCAACCAAGAATTATATACCCAGCAAAATTGTCCCTCAAATATGATGGTGAAATTAGGACATTTCCAGATAAGCAGGAATTAAGGGAATTTGTTAAAACAAGACCAACCTTACAAGAGATGCTAAAGAGAGTCCTTTGGACAGAGAAGCAACAACAGCCAACAACAACTGACCATTAACACACATGATGACATAACCCAGAAACCAACCCCATTGTGGAAATATCCAAAGTAAATAAGCCTACAAGATTATAAACAGGGAACCAGAGACATCAATGGACAAATGAGGACAACTACAAAACAAAAAGAGGGAAAAAACTATGTAGTTACAAAACTTCTGAATGGTAGGAAAGTCAAGACAACTACAAGATAGAATGGACTATTTAAAACTTGGGAAGAAAACTATAAATCACAGGGTAACCTCAAAGAAAAATAATAAACCTTCACATCAAAATAAAAAAGAGGACCAGCACAAATATTTAGCGAATACTAAAACAATAGCAGGAGCTCTGGTAGCATAGTGCCTAAGGCACTTGACTGCTAACCAGAAGGCTGGTGGTTCAAACCCACCAGCCACTCCTTGGAAGGAAGGTTGGGCATTCCTACTTCCGTAGTGATACTGCCTCAGAAACCCAAGGAGGGGTCACTATGAGTCGGGGCCGACTCGAAGGCAAATAACAACAACAAAAAAAAAAAAAAGCAACAAAGGAAGTGATAACATGATTCATAAACAAAAAAAGCTCAGCATAGAAAATTATATGGAACAAAGAAATTGACACCACAAAAAAGCACAAAAAAAAAAATGACAGCAACAAATTCATATTTGCCAATTACATTAAATATCTGGCAAGGGACTTATCTCCAAGATTTATAGAAAACTGCAATGCCTCAACACCAAAGGAATTAACAATCCAATGGAAAAAATGGGCAGAAGACATGAATAGACACTTCACCAAGGAGGATATTCATGTGTCCAGCTAACACATGAAGAGATGCTCACAATCACTGGCCATCAGAGAGATGTAAATCAAAACAACAATGAGATACTGTCTCACCCCAGCACTGATGGCAAGGTTCAATGAGACAGAAAATAACAAATGCTGGTGCGGATGTGGAGAGATTGGGACTCTCATACACTGCTTGTGTGACTGTGAAGTGATACAACCACTGTGGAAAGCCGTATGGGGATTCCTTAAAAAGCTGGAATTGGAGATACCATTTGACCTAGCAATCCCATTACTAGGTATATATCCTAGAGAGGTGAGAGCCAGGACAGGAACAAATATATGCACACTCATGTTCATCGCAGCACTATTTACAATAGCAAAAAGATGGAAACAACCTATGTGCCCATAAACGGAAGAGTGGATGACCAAACTATGGTACGTACACATACTGGAATGCTAAGCAGCGCTAAAGAATAATGTAGAGTCTGCAAAACACTGCATAATATGGATGAACTTGGAGGACATTATGCTGAGTGAAAAAAGCCATTCACAGGACAAATATAAGTTCATTGTTGTGGAGGGTCAAGGAAGGGTTTACATATGGAGGGAAACTTTCTTTGTTGGTTGGCAGGGGTGGCAGGGGAGGGGAGGGAAGCTGCAAAAAAAAAAAAAAATTGATCCATGTCACTTTAGTTTTGTGTATTTCACTATACATAAATTATATTTTAATAAAATGCATTAAAAAAGAAAGAAAGAAATGGAACTCACTTTGTAGGTTACCAGGGTGGGTAGGGAAGGGCAGGGATTAATTTCAGGCCAGTTGGGGGCCACACGCTGATGTGGGTAAAGGGAGGGATGGTATAGAAAGAGTCTGTGACCACCATGATAACATTAGGGAAAGGGAGGACACCAAATTGTGCACATAAGATACAAATGACAGAGGCTAATACCAGTCTATCTACAATACTGCATTACCATTAACACCAAACACTAGGCTACAGATAACCACATAAACATCTGAGATCAGATGGGGGTCAATGAACAGGATTATACGCAAGACCAAGGATAGATTCAGCTGAGGCTAATCTTACACAGATACTAGTGATACAAAATACCCACAATCCTTATAGAAACAACAGAGGACAGACGTAGAGTAATCCCTCACAGACAGCCAGACACTGTGGGAGAAAGATCCAATGGATCTACCAACTCAGGACCATAGTATTGGGGGACACCAGACTGGCACAACAAAGTACATAAGAATCTTGTTCCTCAACCTACATTGGTGAGTAGTGACTGGGGTCTTAAAAGCTTTCAAGCGGCAATCTAAGATGCAGTTAATGGTCTCCTATCATCAGAAGCGAAGAAGAGTGCAAAAAACCAAGGTCATTTGGAAGCAATCAGCCCTAAGACAGGATGGCCCTCAAGACCAGAAAAACTAGATGGTGCCTGGCTACCAATGCCAACCACTCAGGAAAGGATCAAAACAGGAGATCCTGGATAGAGTGGAAGGAAAAACGTGGAACAAAATCCAAAAACACAATAAAACCAGAATTACTGGTCGGATGGAGCCTGGTGAGACCCCCAATACTATGGCCCTGGGATACATTTTGGGCCTGGAATAAAACTCACTCCCAGGGGCTAGCTCTCAGCCCAATAGTAAACAAGATGTACATGCAGACCCCTCAACCCAGGGTGATGCACCCACATACTCTACGGAGTTGCATCCCTTGGAACCATCAACCACGGGGCACCAGAGGGGCAACATTAACACAGAGGAAATGCAGGACACAGGAGTGCATAACTATGAGGGGCACGGGGTAGGGGTTACTGGGCAGGGAGGGGAGGAGACTGGGTTAGGGTTAGGGATGGTAATTGGGGAGTGAAACTAAATGTACGTGAAATGTCAATGTAAAACAAACTCTGCTCTGTAAACTTGCACCTAAAGCACAATAAAAAATATAAATAAATAGAGAACAACAAATGTTGGTGGGGATGTAGTAAGATTGGAGTCCCTATTCATTGCTGGTGGGACTGTAAAATGGTACAACCACAATGGAAAAGAGTATGATGCTTCTTCACAAAACTAGAAATATAAATACCTTATGATCCAGCAATTCCCTTCTTAGACATATACACTAGAGATCTAATAAAAAGACATTGACAGATATTTGCACACCCGTGTTAATTGCAGCTCATTTCATAGTAGCAAATAAATGCAAACAACCTAAATGGCTATCAGTGGATGAATGGATAAGCAAAATGCGATACAAATATACTATGGAATACTATTCAACTATATAGGAGCTCTGGTGGTGTAGTGCCTTAGGCATTTGACTGCTAACCAGAGTGCTGGTGGTTCAAACCCACCAGCCACTCCTTGGAGGAAGGTTGGGCAATCTATTTCCGTAGTGATACAGCCTCGGAAACCCCACGAGGGGGTTGCTATGAGTTGGGTCCAACTCCATGGCAATGTGATTGTTTTTTTTATATAGCACAATGATGAGTCTGTGAAACATAAAATGGATGAATTTCAAGGACATAATACTAAATGAAATAAGTCGATCACATAAGGACAAATATTGTGTGATCTTACTTTTATAAGAAGATGAGAACATATATACATACAAAGACCAATGTTCATTGGTGATTACCAAGGAGGTGGGGAAATTACACCTTAGATCATAGATACTTTGTTCATTTTGGAGATGGGAAAAGTAGCACCATATGTGTGTGTGTGAACACAGCTTAACCAAAGTAAATGATGTCACTAAGACATGCTTAAGAGAAATGGATGTTTGTACTAAAGAATTTGACATATATAATTTGGCAACAACACTAACAATGACCAAAAAAATGAGTATGTGGTCACATGCATGTTTATAGGTATACAAGTATATGAGTCGGTACAACTGGCTATACATACATACAGCTATATACATATGTGTGCACAGATAGAAGTAACTGTATATATGTGTAAGTAAAGATGTGTGTGTGCAGGCATATACATATATTTTTAGAAGACACCTCTCAGACTTAACCAAACAACTTAAGAGGTTTGTTTTCGGGTTTGAAGGCTCAGGACCTTACTCTCATGGGAGTCAATTGGTATCACAAAGTTCATGTTCTGTCCTAGTGAGGTGAATAGCATCTGGAGTCTTAAAAGCTGTGAGCAGCCTTCCAAGATACAATTATTGGTCTCTAATCATAAGGGGAAAAAAAGAAAGAAGGAAATCAAAGTCTCAGAGAATAAACTAGTCTAGAAGGCTAATAGCCTACACGTGCCATGGCCTCATCTACACAAAGACCAGAAGAACTAGGTGGTACTTGCTACCACTACTGACCATTCTGATCAGGGCCACAGTAGATGAAACTTGATAGAAAACATGGAACAGAGCTCAAATTCTTAAAATGTCCAGACTTGGTGGACCAATGGAGACCAGAGGGCTCCCTGGGACTATCACCCTGAGATATTCACTAAATCTTGAACAGAAATATCCCAAGAGCACCATTTAGCAAATAACAAAGTGGAACTCAAAATAAAGGATATTATCCATGAATATGTGCTCTATTAAAAGAAAAAAAATCTGTAAGAGACCAAAAAATCAACAACAAGCATAAATGAGACAATACGGCAGCAGGGAGACTACACAGAAATGGAACATACAGAATGCAATGAAAGAGAGTATTGACTCATTATGAAAAATAGAATTAATGTCACTGAACAAATTACATAGAAACTGTCAACTGGGAACTTAATTTACTGTGTAAACTCTCACTGAAAACACAATAAAATATTAACAAAAAAGAAAGAAAATCCTATGGAACCTGCATACACAGGTCTACTGTGATATATGTGGGGTTGCCATGAGCCAGAGTTGACTCCACTCTGACTGATGTGGTGTTTTTGGTTTTCTCGGAAGGAAGGTTGGGCAATCCTACTTCCGTAGTGATACTGCCTTGGAAACCCAAGGAGGGGTCGCTATGAGTCGGGGCCGACTCGATGGCAAACAACAACAACATAGTATACAGTAGGAGCTCTGGTAGCATAGTGCCTAAGGCACTTGCCTGCTAACCAGAAGGCTGGTGGTTCAAAACCACCAGCCACTCCTCAGAAGAAAGATTGGGCAATCTACTTCCATAGTGATACCGCATCAGAAACCCAAGGAGAAGTCACTATGAGTCAAGTCCGACTCAACGACACATAACAACAACAACATAGTATACAGTATATATAGCATATGGTAGATAAACACAAAACAATAAAATTGTCCTCCCTCTGCCTACTGTTTAGTCCTCTTTCTCTATCTTCCTTTTTATACCTAAGCCTCAACCTCTACCCTACTGCCCTTGCTGCCCTTTGTAGAGCCCAAGCCAAAATTACCTTCCCACCTAGCCCCATCATGACTGTTCAATAGAGGTAATACCAGTGAGGTATGAGAAAGAACCAGCAACAAGCATGCTCCTTATAATTCACCCTTAAGAGTCCAACCAAAAACCAAACCAAACTCACTGCCGTCAAGTTGGATCTGACTCATAGAGACCCCTCCTTGGGTTTCCGAGGTGGTATCTCTACAAAAGTAGATTGCCCAGTCTTCCTAAGTGTATTTCACTTTGAAAGAGAATATTAAATGCATCTTTGGTTGATAGTCTTCCAGATGGAGTCAAGATTCAGAAGAGTTTTTGTATAAAGCATTTAGAGGAATAGGATGGCCCTTCCCAGAATCCCTTCAATTGAGCCACAGATTGCTCCCATTTTTGAGGCAGGGTCAGCATAGAATGAAGGTAGGATTCGGAGTGGGCCTGGGGATCCATGGCCCCTGGAGAGTAGGAGAGAAGAAGAGAAGTGGAAGTAAAAGTGTCCTAGCAGCAAGACTGCTAGAGTCTCAGGCCATTTTACATGCAGAAAAACATGAGAAAAATTAAAACCTAATCTGTTGTTTGGGCTTGTGTAGATACAGCATCTGGAAAATCTATTTGTTCACTTTCTAGTTGGCTTTCTCATCCTTAAAACATTCTCTTCATTCGTTTCCCAAATACCACATTCTCTTGATTTTTTCCCACGTCTCTGCCACCCCTTCCTGTGCCAGGTCTCCTTAGGCCCAGCTTCTAGCTCTTGGAGTGCCCCTGGCCTGACCCTCAATCCTCAGTTCTTGTGTGTTCTAGCTATTTTCTTTTCTTAAATGGTGGTCTCATCTGGTCTTAGGGCTTCACACGTCTTCTAAATGCTCACTGCCAGCCACACCCTCCTCTGCCCTGAATCCCAAAGTCACACACCCAACTGCATACTCAGCCCCTGCCCATGGGTGTCTAGCTGATGATGCTAACTCAGCAGCCTCAAACCAACACAAACCATGCCACACAAGCCCACTCTCATACCACCATCCCTGTTTCAGTAGGTCGCAACTCCATTCTCACAGCTCCTGGCTGCCACAAACCTTAAAGTCCTCCTCCACTCCTCTTTTTCTCATACGACCATTCAGCACCTCAGTATGTCCTACGAACTTTACCATAAAAATACATTCAGAATCCTAATCATTCTCATTTTGGTTGTCCTGGTCCAAGGCAACATCTTATCTTACCTTGATGATTAGAACAACCTTGGAACCTTAGAACCAGTGTTCCAGCTTCTACCATTTCCCACTTTAGCCTATTCTCCAGTCAGGCAGGATCTTCTTAAAACTCAAGTCAGATGGTACTCCATTCAGAGCCTGCAGTGGCTTCATTCAGAATAGCTCTTACCATGCCTGTGAGGTCCTAGACCCACCACTTCTTGCTCTCTCAGCTCCCCACACTGGTCTCTGTGCCTTTCCTTGAACTTAACACATCTACATCTGCCTTTGAGTCCATGTCTGCCTTTAAGTCCATGTCTGCCTTTGAGTCTATGTCTGCCACCTGGAACACTCTTCCCCAGATAGAGATGGCTCATTCCCTCACCTCCTCTGGTTGTTACCGAAATACTGCCTTCCGTGTATGTTGAATTGCAAATGTTGTGTTACAGGTATTCTTATCACAATAAAAGAAAGAAATAGGGAAAAAATGAAGAGATTTAACCAGGCAATGTCCAGTTTGGAAATCCTATAATCTACTAAAAAATAAATACAAAAACATCACTAACATACCAGCTGATGAAATACAATAACGTGCCTAGTGACCCTTCAGGCCTGGAATTGAACTCACTCCCATGGCTTCCAGCCAAACAATAGACAGACATATAAGGTGACCATTTACACCAGGTAGGTACACTTCTTAGAACAATCAACCATAGGAGACCAGAAGGACAGTATTTGCACAGGGAGATAGCTCAGAAGGCAGGCTTGCATAAGAAAGAAGGACTTAAGAAAAGGGTAACCCAGGGAGGAAGAGGGCAGAGAGCTGTTGCTTTATGGGGATTGCAGTCAATGTCGTGAAACAAAATGTGCATGCACTGTTTTAAAGAAAATTAATTTGCTCTGTAAACTTTCACCCAAATCACAATTAAAACAAAAAATACAATAACATGGTTCATTTGTACTATGTGTTATAGTTCACAGTGTGTTTGTTTGTTATTTTATTTGGATTTCTACATGAAGTTTCCAAGTTTAAAAAAAAAAAAAGCACACACACAAATAAAAGCTATTCACTCAAAGTGCTTTGTAAACTGTAAAGTGTAAGTTGTAAACTGTTCTAATATTTTACTGTTTCTGTTAATTTTATTTTTAAAATATTGTAACAATACAAAGTAAATAAATAAATACTGCCTCCCCAGACAAAACCAAAAACAAATCCATTGCCAGCAAGTTGATTGCAACTCATAGTCACCCTATGTGTTATAGAGTAGAACTGTGCTCCATAGGGTTGTTTTTGAACTGTAATCTTTACAGGAGCAGTTTGCCAGGCTTTTCTTCTGTGGTGCAGTTGGGTGGTTCCAATTTCCAACCTCTAGGTTAGTGTTGTTGTTGTTATGTGCCATCGAGTCAGACCTGACTCATAGCAATCCCTCCTTGGGTTTCCAAGGCGGTATCACTACGGAAGTAGATTGCCCAACCTTCCTTCCGAGGAGTGGTTGGTGGGTCTGAACCACCAGCCTTCTGGTTAGCAGTCAAGTGCCTTCGGCACTATGCTACCAGAGCTCCTAGTTGAGCACAAATCTTTTGTGCCACCTGGGAACCTCCCTCCCTTGACCATTCTCTTTAAAGTGGCAGACTAGTAATGCTCTCTCAGCCCCTTCCTGCTTGCTTTTCTCTTCCTTGGCACTCATCCCATCTAATAACTATGTATGTTAGTGTTTACTGTCTTCTCCCCAACTACACTGTAAGACCTGTTTGTACAAGGGTCTCTCACTCTGGATCACTGTTCTATCCCCAGTACAAGAAGTCCCTGGGTGGTGCAACAGTTAAACACTCAGCTGCTAAACAAAAGGTTGTTGGTTCTAATCTACCCAGAGGTATCTCAGAAGCAAGGCTTGGTGATCTACTTCCAGAAGATCACAACATGATCTTTCTATCTGCAAGGCACAGGTAAGTGTTTGCTGAGTAGATAGATACATGGTCACAGCTCCAGTGAATGGAGGCTGAAGGCAGATAGGACACTGTGGTAGTTCGGTTTGTGTGTCAACTTGGCTGGGCCTGGTTGAGTGGCTGGGCAGCTGGTGGTAGTTAATCCCCATGAAGAGACTGGCAATCAACTCCATGGTGGGATCTACCACAAGCAGCTGAGTAGCTGCCTTTGGGTATGTGGTCTGCTTCCTGTATATAAGAAGTCTTTGGGAATGGTCTCTAGCCTTTGGCACTCTTGGACCCTGCATGTAGCTGTGTCATGGCTCAGCAGCCTGCTATGCTCTGCCGACCTTGGGACTTACAGTGGACTTAAGTTAATGGCCTGCCGTGTGGATTGGTAACATCGGGACTGTGACTTTTTACTTGTCAACCTTGGGGTTTCTCAGCCTCAGCAGCCAGCAGCTGTCTGAGTGAAGAAATGCCTCTAGCTCCAGTTGGCCAGGAGTAGGAGGCAGAGCTGGACCCCAAGGTGGAGGGGCTTTCACCCAACCCCTAGAGCCTGGCACTTTGAACTTGGACTTAAAGCCTCCAAATTTAAGAATAAACCCCTGTTTGTTATGGCCATCCCATTTGTGGTATATTCTTGTCAGAGCGGCACTAGGGAACCAGAACAGACACTCTTAGCAATGTGTTTCTGCTGGGTGGGTGCAGGTCCTGCAGGGTCAACGTTATCAGAGAATGGACTTGACATCTTATGTCTGCTGGCCTTCCAGGTACCTGAACTAAAACTACCCAAAACCAAACCACTGCCATCAAGTCAATTCTGCCTTACAGCTACCCTCTCAGACAGAGTAGAACTGCCCCCACAGGATTTCCAAGGCTGTGAATATTTACAGAAGTAGACTGCCTCATCTTTCTCCCATGCAGCAGCAGCAGGTGGATTCAAACTGCCAACCTTCTGGTTAGCAGCCCAATGCTTTAACTAAAGCTACTACTCATTTATTAAAAGTTGTCAGTGTTCTGTTTTAACTTTAGCTTTTGTCTTTAGCTAGAATGTGGAGATGAAAAATACAAGGGCTATGAAGTTGGGGAGCAAGAAAAGAGGAGTCAGTCTTGAGCCCACAGTTCTGTCTTTCTAGATCAATATAGCTGGGTAAGGACATTGGCCTTCAAAGCTTTAGCCTCTGGGACCTGGGAGGTGGATGAGAAAGAAAATCCTTCCTTCCCACCTCACAATTTGGTTTAGGCTCAGGCCTGAGGCTAGAAGTGGTTGGGACTCCTCTTTCTAGTGCCTCCCTTAATCCAGCCTTCAATCTACAGTCACTAAGGGATAGAGGGGCTTGTTACATGCCAAGTGGTATGAGTACACACGTGTATGTGCTGTGGATGTGGACTGTGTGCATATATATGCATGTGTGCACATGTGTGCATTTGTGTATGTGTGCATACATGTGTGTGGGTGTTTGGGGCGCACAGCCTCTAAAAATGGTTCTTTTGGCACAAAGAGCACAGTTCCACAAGTGGGTGCCCAGCAACCTTAACACTTTAATTTCCATTGCTTCTCCTGGGACCAAAAACATCACTCTGGTGGTTCGGTCACTGCCCTGTCACTGGGAGGTCGTCATATTTCAGAGGGACAAAGGCCTGAATGTGGGAGACCACCAGAGTACACCTCGTGCCAAGGCGGTGCTGAGCAGCCCAAAGATCTGTGCCAGTTCCCAGTGTTCTTCTGGTATGGATGATGGATCTAGAATGCTGGGGCTCTCGAAGAAGTGGGGTGGGCATCAGAGGAGAGGAGGGGACACTCCTGGTGGCCGGGCTGTCAGCAGAACACATGCCATGCCATCTACCCTGACCCACGACAGCTGTTTCTCACATGACACAGCCAGCTGGGCAGAAGCCCAGGCTGAACTGGTGGCAGCCATAGCTGGGCCCACAAAGAGGGCACTGGGGGTGAACACCAAGCCCCTTAGCAGGTGCAGGATCACTGACCTGACCAATTAGTGAAGTAGCAGCAACTGGAGGGATAATGGGAAGTGCTCAGCACTCAAAGAACAAATTCTAGTCTTGCTGTAATCCTGATGAGCTGGGCTATTGGGCACAAGTTACTTAACTTCTCTGGGCCTCAGTTTCTTCATTTGCACAATAAAAGGACTGAGCTAC
The DNA here is from genome assembly GCF_000298275.1 of Orycteropus afer afer. Classification (NCBI taxonomy): domain Eukaryota; kingdom Metazoa; phylum Chordata; class Mammalia; order Tubulidentata; family Orycteropodidae; genus Orycteropus; species Orycteropus afer. Next base: position 378,025 of record NW_006921934.1, read on the forward strand.
GTTGGCATTTCCCAGGAGTGTTGTTTAGAATACCAGAGGTTTCATGTGACAAGCCTGACTATTCATATAATTGAAGGAAGAAAGGCTTGAATGCCAGTTATTATTTTGTATTCAACAACAACACACATATTGTTGTTAGCTGCCTTTGAGCAGGCTCCCCATCACGGGTTGTAATCCACAGAGTTTTTTTCATTGTCTGACATTTGAAAGCAGATAACCAGGCCTTTCGTCCTAGAACATCTTAATCTAGAAGCTCCAATAAAATCTGTTCAGCATCACAGCAACACACAAGCCTCCAGTGACAAATGGGTGGTGGAGGTGCATGAGGCAGATTGGCTGAGAATCAAAACAGTTCTCCCGCATGGAAAACAAGTATTCTATCACTGAACCTCCATTGCTTACACACACACACACACACATTTGGCTTTAAAATGTGACTGAGGGCCTCCAGAGGAAGTGCTGGTAGTGTAGTGCCTATGGCATTTGACTGCTAGCCAAAAGGTTGACAGTTCAAACCCACCAGCTGCTCCACAGAAGGAAGATGAGATAATCTACTTCTGTAAAGATTTACTGCCTCAGAAACCCAATGGGGGTCGCTGAGTTGGCATCAACTGGATGGCAGTGAGTTTGGTTTTGGTTTTTGGTGAGAGCCTCCAAGGGGGCCTAAGAGATCATTAGGGAATAAAGTAACTTTGCCCCTTACTTATGAGGTATATCACTCTTGATAATAACTAAGCAAACATCCCTCAATAGACTCTACCCCAGAACTCCAAGTTGTTTTCATCTGAGTTTTTTTTTTTTTATTTAGTTAGTTAGTCTACATAGCTCCAACTTTGTGAATATAAGAAAATTTGGTAGTGAGTAAATCTAATTGGATTTTCATTTGGTGGGAATAAAGACCAACCTCATCCAAACTGTGTCATGTGGAAAGAATTGTTTACAAAAAGGCAGCTTGAAATTCCCCTAGCTCATCCTTTGGAAACAGAACACAAGGATTATAAAAATAAAACAGTTGGTTTTTTAAGTGCCAAGTATATGAATGCTAAACATCAGGCCATGAGTGTAGTTTCTGTCTACTTCAAACTACACTCAGTCCCCAAATAAAACATATGCTCCTTTTACTGATTTTTAGGTAGATCATGCTTTTTTTTCTTATGTAATTAAAGTAAATAAAATAGCACATACTCCTTACTAAATAAAAAGAAAGATCTTTGTTTCTATAGATTTTTATTTACTAAACTTTATAATAATCTTTAATAATATACTAATTTAAAACAAAGTCCTAAATGTATCATATAAAGTACAAAAATGGGAAAAAAAAAAAACTTTTTTAATTGCTAAAAGGGGTTACAAGACAACATATTATTATGAAAAGGGTGTGTCTTAGTTACCCAGTGCAGCTATAACAGAATTATCACAAGTGGGTGTCTTTAAAGAACAGAAAGCTATTGCCAGTTCTGGAGGCTAAAAGTCCAAATTAGGGTCAGTTACGTGGGTAGCCTTGAGTGTTCTGTGGATCCTTGGCTTGTAGACAGTCCTCACATCGTATCTGTCTTTCCCGTGTGTGTATGTGTGTGTATCTGCATGTGTCTATGTGTCTGTGTTTATGCTGCTCTTTTTATCACTCAGAAGTGATTAGGTTTAGGACACATCTTACACTGGAATGGAATCTTAGGCTGGGTTCTCTAGAGACGCAAAACTAGTGAAGCTTATGAATATATAGAGAGATGACTTGAAGCACTTACTGATGAAGATCAAAGACTGCAGTCTCTAGTATGGATTACACTTCAATATAAAGAAAACAAAAATCCTTATAACTGGACCAATAAGCAACATCACGATAAATGAAGAAAAGACTGAAGTTGTCAGGGATTTCATTTTACTTGGATCCATAATCAACACCCATGGAAGGAACAGTCAATAAATCAAATGTTGTATTGCAATGAGCAAATCTGCTGCCAAAGATCTCTTTAGACTAGTGAAACATCTGGGAATATGGCCCCTAGTTACCCTTCAGGCCTGGAATTGAACTCACTTCAGTGGCTTTCAGCCAAACAACAGACAAGCATACAAGCTGAACATTTATACTATGTAGGTACACTCCTTGGAACAACCAATTATGGGAGACCAGAAGGGCAGTGGGAGCTCTGGTAGGTAACATAGTGCCTAAGGCATGTGACTGCTAACCAGAAGGCTGGCAATTCAAACCCACCAGCCACTTGGAAGGAAGACTGGACAATCTATTTCCATAGAGATACAGCCTTGGAAATCCAAGGAGGGGTCACTATGAGTTGGAATCGACTGGACAGCAGTGAGTTTTTGGTTTTAGAAGGACAGTATTTGCACAAGGAGAACAGAAATGCACAGTAAAGAAGGACACAGGGAAAAGGTAACCAGAGGGAGGAAGTGGGAAGAGCTGTTATATTATGGGAATTGCAATCAATGTTATGAAACAAAAGTGTATGAACTGCTCTATGGAAAATGAATTTGCTCTGTAAATTTTCACCCAAATCACAATAAAGGAAAAGAAAAAAAGACCTCTTTAAAGTGTTAAGAAGCAAAGATATCACTTTGAAGACTAAGGTGCACCTAACCCAAGCCATGGTATTTCAATCGCTTCACATGCATGTGAAAGCTGGACAATGAATAAGGAAGACAGAAGAAGAGTTGATGCCTTTGAAATGTGGTGTTGGTGACAAATACTGAAAATACCATGGACTGCAAGAAGAACAAACAAATCTGTCATGGAAGAAGTGCAGCCAGAATGTTCCTTGGAAGTGAGACTATCCAGACGAAGGTGAGACGAATATCCAGATGAAGTCTGTCTCACCTACTTTGGATATGTTGATAGAAGGGACCATTCCCTCGAGAAGGATATAATGCTAGGTAAAGTAGAGGATCAGTGAAAAAGGGGAAGACCCTTGATGAGATGGTTTGACACAGTGGCTGCAATGATGAGCTCAAGCATAGAAAGGATTGTGAGGATGGTGCAGGACTGGGAAGTGTTTCCTTCTATTGTACATAGGGTCACTATGAAATGGAGTCAATTCAACAGCACCTAACAACAACATCTATCTCAAGGAATTGTCTCAAACTCTTGTAGATGCTGGCAAGCCAAATCCTCAGGTCAGAGGTCAGGCTTGAGGTTTCTCCCAAGTCACCTAGCTGCAGGGGTTGACAAACCCAAGAGTGGCAGGTAAGGTGGCAGGCTGCTGGCTCACAGGCTGCAAAGGCAGTAATCCCAATATTGGCAGGCAATACGGCAGGCCACTGGTTCAAGTCCAAAGAACTGGAGGTTAGACAATGATGAGCTACATGCAGGGTCCAGATCGAGCAAAAAGCCAAAGACCTTTGCCAAAATATTCTTATATATTGGAAGTAGGCCACACCATTGAGGAAACTCCCTTTAAACTGATTGGCTGCTCATAGCAGATCTCATCATGGAGGTGATTACATTACATCAGATCTCATCATGGGGGTTAACTACATCATAACTGTCAAACCACTGAGACTCATGGCCTAGCCAAGTTGACACACAACCTTAATCATCACATATGGCCTCATTAACATAACAAAGAAAACTCTATTTCCAAACAGGATTACATCCACAGCTATTATTTTGGTTACTGCATGCTGCTCTAGTAGAAAATATCGCAAATGGGTGACTTTCACAAACAGGAGTTTATTCTCTTACAGTTTGGGAGGCTGGAAGTCCCAGTCCAAAGTGCCAGCCTCTAGGGGCTGGGTGAAAGCCCCTTGACCTTAGGCTCTGCCTCTTGCTTCTGGCCCACTGAAGCTGGAGGCTTTCTTCACTCAGGCAGCCGCTAGCTGAGAAACCCAAGGTGGACAAATAAAAAAGCACAGTCTTGATATTATCAAACCACACAGGAGGCCATTGATTCAAGTCCATTAAGAGTCCCAACATGAGCAGACAGCATGGCAGACTGCTGAATGACTCAGCTACATGCAGGATTCAAGTGTGCCGAAAACTAGAGACCTTCCTCAAAGCTGTTTCTTATATTCTAGAAGAAGACCACATCCCTAAAGCAGCTACTCAGCTGCTCCCAGTAGATTCCACCATGGACCTGATTGCCAATCTCATCATGGGGAATAACTACATCCAGCTGCCTAGCCACTCAAGCAGGCCCAGCCAAATTGACACATAACTTTAACTACCACAGGTATAGAGATTGGGATTACAATACATATTCTGGGGGGACACAATTCAATCCATAGCAGGTGTTCAGGGTAGAAGGTTTGGAAAGGCAGAACTAACAGATGCTGTGTTTCCAATAACTCCTGCAGCTGACTGAAAGAAGTTTTCTGTACATTCTCTTCAAAGAGATGGTCAGATCTTAGTTTCTAAAACAGCTAAAAGGCACCTTACTGGGTTTTTTGTTTTGTTTTGTTTTGTTTTTTTCAGTCATTGCCCCACATCTAGTCCCAGACTGCTATCCTCAATCATACCATCATCCCCTCTTTCTCTCTCCCGTTGCTAAAGCCTGATTTACACACATCACTTCCCCCACCCCCAAGATGCCACTGTCTGGGAAACTTTAGTTCTTAAGTGTACAACCATAGCACCCTTAACACTCAATTTCATGTCCTCCTCATCCCAAAGGGCCTATGCACTTGCAGTTTTCTCTGTCAGAAAGGAGACCCATTCACATTCCCCCCATGCTCTCCCTTGTCTCAACTCATACAGCACCTCCCTAAAGAATCCTTCCCTGGACACCCAAATTAAGCTGCAGGTAAGTTCCCCTAGGTCACGCTCTCATGATTAACACTGTGTGCTTCCCTCTTTGGCACCATCACAACTGTAATTTCCCATATATTTGTCTGATTATTTGAGTTTTGTTTGTGTCCCTCAGGACAGAAAGCTTCACAAGGACAGGGATTTTGTTTTAGTTCCTGTATCCCAATACTTAGTATCTTAGTTATTTAGTGCTGCTATAACAGAAATAGGAGCTCTGGTAGCATAGTGGCTAAGGCACTTGACTGCTAACCAGAAGGCTGGTGGTTCAAACCCACCAGCCACTCCTCGGAAGGAAGGTTGGGCAATCCTACTTCCATAGTGATACTGCCTCGGAAACCCAAGGAGGGGTCGCTATGAGTCAGGGCTGACTTGAAGGCACATAACAACATAACAACAACATAACAGAAATAGGAGCTCTGGTGGCATAGTGCCTAAGGCATTAGACTGCTAACCAGAAGGCTGGCAGTTCAAACCCACCAGCTACTCCTCAGAAGGAAGATTGGGCAGTCTACTTCTGCAGTGATACCACCTCGGAAACCCAGGGAGGTGTTGCTATGAGTTGAATTGACTTGACAGCAGTGAGTTTTTTCTTTATAACAGAAATACCACAAGTGGGTGGCTTTAAAAACAGAAATTTATTTTCTCATGGTTTGGGACACTAGAAGTCTGAATTTAGAGTGCCAGCCTTAGGGGAAAGCTTTTTCATCTATCAGCTCTCGAGGAAGGTCCTTGTCTCTTCTGAATTTCTACTCCTGAGCAATCTTCATGTGGCTTGTTGTTGTTGTTGTTGTTGTTATGTGCTGTTGAGTCAGACCGGACTCATAGTGACCCCTCCTTGGGTTTCCAAGGCAATATCACTATGGAAGTATATTGCCCAACCTTCCTACCCAGGAGTGGCTGGTGGGTTGAACCGCCAGCCCTCTGGTTAGCAGTCAAATGCCTTGGGCACTACGCTTGGCCTGTGTCTTTTCCATTTCTGATTCACTCACTTGCTTGTTTTAATCCCCTTTATATCTCAAATGAGATTGACTCAAAACACACCCTACACTAATCCTGTCTTATTAACATAACAAAGACAACCCATTCTAAATGGGATTATAACCACAAGCATAGAGGTTAGGATTTACCACACATATTTTTAGGGAACATAATTCATCCATAACAGTATGCCTGTTGGATAGCAGGTACTGAGTAAATATTTTTAAGAAGGAAAGAAACAGACAGGAGGAAAGGAGAATGAGAAGAGAAAATATCTGCAAAATAAATTGCTGAGAAATGTATGGTTTAGGTTCCTGATGGTCAAACAAGGAGTCCCTGGGTGGTGCAAACAGTTAAGCACTCAACTACTAACTGAAAGGTTGGCAGTTCAAACCCACCCACATGTTGAGTAAGGGCTATTATGGTAGAAAAAGCCAAGTGGAAGCCATTAGAACTACTCCTACCTAGGAAAATAGTAAACCAAAAGTACTATCACATTCATGGAGGGATTGCAGTGATTATGCCACCATCAAGAATTTGAAGAATGCAGGGGTGGTGATTTTAACCACATTCGCATTCAATTTGCCTATTTGGCCTTTGCAAAAAACAGATGGAGGATGAAAATGGATTATCATAAACTTAACCACGTGGTAGGAGCTCTGGTAGTGTAGTGCCTAAAGCATTTGGCTGCTAACCAGAAGGCTGGCTGTTCAAACCCACCAGCCACTCCTTGGAAGGAAGGTTGGGCAATCTACTTCTGTAGTGATACTGCCTTGGAAACC
>NW_006921934.1:385650-388632 GCF_000298275.1 Orycteropus afer afer
GTTCAAACCCACCAGCCACTCCTCGGAAGGAAGGTTGGGCAATCCTACTTCCATAGTGATACTGCCTCAAAAACCCAAGGAGGGGTCGCTATGAGTCGGGTTTGACTCGACGGCACATAACAACAACAACAACAATTCTGGCCTATTCATCAAGTGACTTGAGAAGCTGCTAGTTTTCAGTGGGACCCAGAACAAGAGAAGGCTCTGCAACAGGTTCAGTTTGTCATGCAAGCCACTCTCCACTTGGGCCATATGATCCAGTTGATCCAATGGTACTTGAAGTGTCAGTAGCAGATAGACATGTTATTTGGAGTCTTTGACAGGCTCCTATTGGAAGCCTGCAATTGAAAGCCTGTGTTGAATCACAGCACAAACTCTTAGGATTTTAGAGAAAACCCTTGCCATCCTCTGCAGATAACTAGTCTCCTTTTGAGAAACAGTGTTTGGCTTGTTACTGGGCCTTAGTAGAGAGTAAGCACTTAACCATGGGCCACCAAGTCACCATGCAACCTGAGTTGCCCATCATGTAGTGGATGTTGTCTGACCCACAGAGTCATCAAGTTGGACATGCACAGCACTCCATTATCAAATGGAAGTGGTATATGATGGAATCAGCTCAAGTAGGACCTGAAAGCACAAGTAAGTCACTGAGGAAGTGGCCCAAATGCCCAGGGTCCCCACTCCTGTCACATTATCTTCCTCCTCCCAGTCTGCACCTATACCTCCATGGAGAGTTACAATCAGTTGACTGGTTTACAGACAGTTCTGTGCAGTATGCAGGCACCACTGAAAGTTATCAGGGGCAGCAGTGCAGCCCCTTTCTGGGACTTCCCTGAAGGACAGTGGTGAAGGGAAATCTTCCCAGTGGGAAGAACTTCAAGCAGTGTACCTGGTTGTTCATTTTGCTTGGAAGGAGAGATGATCAGATGTGTGTTTGTATGCTTAGTTCTCTAGTGCTGCTATAACCAACATACCACAAATGGATGGGTTAACAAACAGGGATTGATTCTCTTACAGTTTAAGAGGCTATGAGTCTGAGTTCAAAATATCAGCTCTAGGGGCTAGGTGAAGGCCCCTCAACCTTGGACTTAGCTCTGCCTCCTGTTCCAGGCCCACTAGAGCTAGAGGCTCTTTCTGACTCATGCAGCTGTTGGCTGCTGAGGCTGATGAACCTAAGATTGATGAGTAAAATGGCACAGTCCCAAGATTAGCAGAGAACATGGCAGGCCACTAGTTTAAGTCCTGGAACAATCCCAAGATCAGCAGGCAACATGGCAGGTCACTGATCCAGCCAAATGCAGAATCCAGATGTGCCAAAACTAGAGATCTTTCCCAAAGTTTCTCCATATATACTGGAAGCAGGCCACATCCTGAAGACAACTCCTTTTCCACTGCTTAATGGCTCACAGCAGATTCCCCGTGGAGTTGATTACACCACATCTAATTTCATCGTGAGGGATGACTACATCCAGCTGCCCAGCCACTCAAAACCATGGCCCAGCCAAATTGATACACAACTTGAACTACCACATATGCTATTTCATGAGTTGTGTGTGGCCAATGGTTTGTCTGGATGGTCAGGGACTTGGAAGGAACATGATTGTAAAATTAGTGACACGGAGGTATGGGAAAGAGACATGTGGATAGACCCCTCTGAATGGGCCAATGGAGTGAAGAGGTTTGTCTCATGGGAATGATCACCAAAAGATGACCTCAGCAGAGGAAGATTTTAACAATCAATTTGATAGGGTGATGCATTCTGTGAATACCAGTAAGTCTCTTTCTCCAGCCACTCCTGTCATGCTGAATGAGCTCATGAACAAAGTGTACATGGTGACAGGTTTTGCATGGGCTCAGCAATGTGGACTTCCACTAACCAAGGCCAGCATGGCTACAGCCACTGCTCAGTGGCCAATCTGCTAGCAGCAGAGACCAATACTGAGTCCTTGTTATGACACTATTCCTAGGGGCAATCAGCCAGCAATCTGGTGGCAGGATGATTACACTGGACTACTCCTATCATGGAAAGGGCAGCATTTTGTTCTACTGGGATTCTCTGGATACAGATTTGCCTTCCTTGCATGCAATGCTTCTGCCAAAACTACCATCCCTGGACTTACAAAATGTCCTACATGTCATCATGGTGTCACACAGCATTACCTCAGATCAAAGGACTCACTTCACAGGAAATGAAGTGTGTCAATGGGCCCATGCTCATGAAATTCACTGGTCTTACCATGATTCTCATCATCATGAAGTAGCTGGCTTGATAGAATGATGGAATGGCCTTTTAAGTATACAGTTATGGTGCTAGGTAGGTGACAATACCTTGCAGGGTTGGGGCAATGTTCTTCAGGAAACTGCATATGGTATTAACCATCATCCAATATATATGGTGCTGTTTCCCCACAGCCAGGATTCATGGGTCCAGGAAAAAAGGGGTTGAAATAGAAATGGCAACACTATTACCCCTAGAGACCCACCTGCAAAATATTTCCTCCCTGTTCCCATGACCCTACACTTTGTGGGTCAAGAAGTCTTAATTCCAAAGGGAATAATACTCCCATCTGGAGACACAATGCTGATTCCAATGAACTAGAAGTAAAGAATGCCACTTGGCCACTTTCGGTTCCTCATGCCTCTGAATCAACAGGCAAAGAAGGGTGTTACCATATTGGCTGGTGTAATTAATCCTGATTTTTGGTGTAATTGGGTTGATATTACATAATGGAGGTAAAGAAAAGGATGTCTGGAATATAGAAAATCCTTAGGATGTCTCTTAGTACTATCAAGCTGTGATTAAAGTCAATGGGAAACTACAGCAACCCAATTCCAGTATGACTACTAATGGCCCGGACCCTTCAAGAAGCAAGGTCTGGGTCACCCCACCAGGCAAAGAACCATGACCAGTTGAGGTGCTTGCTGAGATCAAAGGGAATATGGAATGGATGGTAGAAGATATTTCTAAATACCAGCTATGAC
>NW_006921934.1:388952-440058 GCF_000298275.1 Orycteropus afer afer
AAGGCAGTATCACTATGGAAGTAGGATTGCCCAACCTTCCTTCCGAGGAGTGGCTGGTGGGTTTGAACAGCCAGCCGTCTGGTTAGCAGGCAAGTGTCTATGCTACCAGAGCTCCCTTTTGCACGTATATCAGGAAGTAAAAAACACCAAGGTGTGTGGCAAGAGTCAGCACTGGCTGTGATGGTTAATGTTATGTGTCAGCTTGGCTGGGCCATGATTCTCAGTGGTTTGGCAGTTACGTACTGATATAGTCGTCCTCTATTTTGTAATCTGATGTGATCATCCTCTATTTTTGCATAATACCAATTTTCACATAATGACCCAGTCCTTAGAAACTAATCATATTGATGAGGAGTGGATGTATAAGATATAAATGGAGCTAGTGCATTTTCAGTTGTACACATGTTAGTTGTATTAACATTGTGTTAATTGCAAGTATGATTTTATAAGTATCCTTATTTAGAGCTTATGCATGGTTTAAGGAGCTCTGGTGACATAGTGCCTAAGGCATTTGACTGCTAACCAGAAGGTTGGTGGCTCAAACCCTCCAGCCACTCCATGGAAGGAAGACTGGGCAATCTACTTCTGTAAAGATTGACCACCATGGAAACCCAAAGGGGGTCGCTATGAGTAGGAATCGACTCAATGGCAGTAGATTTATGCATGGTTTACGGAGTGGTATACAGGTGCCAAGCTGAAAGGGTTAAGGTTATGTGTCAGCTTGACTAGGTCATCATTCTAAATAGTTTGGCAAGTGTTATGTAATTATCCTAAATTTTGTGATCTGATATGAGCCGCCAATCAGTCAAAAGGGGGTTTCCTTGGGGGTGTGGCTTGCATGCTATAGATGAATGTTCTGGCAAAGCTCATTGTCTCTCAGGACTACATTTGAGCCTGCATTCAGTCCTGCATTTGCCTTGTCTTCTGGTTCTTGGGTCATGAGCTAGCAGCCTGTTGCCTGACCTACAGATTTTGTATTCAGCTCCCACAACCCCATGAACCTGCAGATTTTGAGTTCATCAGTCCCTGCAACCATGTAAATCAGGAGAAGCTTCTAGCCTACCAGTGACCCATGCATTTGGGACTTGCCAGCCTCCATAATTGCATGAACCGTTTTCTTGACCTAAATCTCTCTATAACAATTTATACATACTCCTCACTGGTTTTGCTCCTCTAGAGAATTCAGCCTAAGATTTTCTTGGGTTGATGATTTACTGGAATAACATAGAACTCAAAAATGCTGTTACACTGAGTTACACATTAAAAAGGATACACATCAGCAAAGGAAAAAGAAGCCTAGGCCAGAGTCCAGGAGACACAAGGCATGAGCTTCCAGGTCTCCTCTCCCAGTGGAGTCACATAGACAGCCATTAATTCTCCCAGCAACAATATGTGCAACATGTTGCCATCATGGGAGCTTACTCAAGGTGTCCAGGGCTTTTACTGTGGGTCAGTCACATAGACATGCAGTGCCCACATGACTGACCTGAGCTATTCAGTTTCTATCTCCCCAAAAGTCAAACTGATACCATATAATCTAAGGCCCAGACATATAACAACACACATTCAACTGGTTAGCATAAACTCTGTTATAGACAATGATCTCAGGTACAAACACAGAATATTCTAAGAGCTCAGAGGGTTATATTCCAGGTGCTAGTCAAGGCCAGTTTTGAAGATCTTTGGAATGCACAGTGTTTAGATAATCCAGGCCTGTTAATCTTTTCCTGAACATCCACCATCACCTCCACAATCCTTTTGTTTTCATGGTCCTTTCATCTGTCCATGGGGATTTCATTGCCTGGGATTCTGATCCCTTTCAGCTCCCGCCATCATCTACACTTAGTCTGATCCCATCTTACATCCACTCAACGGCTCTTCTTTTCACCATGAGCAAGGTCTTATATGGACATCAAACACTTTAATTCCATAAATAGGATATGGAAAATAATCTAATGGAGTTTAGATGTAGGCAGTGGTATGCTGGTCTAACAACTGGTGGGGAGTGGGAGGAGGGAAGCCCTGATTTTTACCATTTGCAGATTTTCATAGGTAAATATCCCCCCACAGTCATTTTCATGTTTCCAGCATAACATCATCCAACTCCCAAAATTTCTGATAATTTAACAATCAACTGACAAGCCTATATAAGCCATTGCAGCATATTATTAGATTTAGAACATACCAAAAACCAAACCCACTGCCGTGGAGACAGATCTGACTCATAGCAACCCCTCCTTGGGTTTCTGAGGCAGTGTCACTACAGAAGTAGATTGTCCAACCTTCCTTCTGAGGAGTGGCTAGTGGGTTTGAACTGCCAACCTTCTGGTTAGCAGTCACATGCCTTAGGCACTATGCCACCAGAGCTCCATTAGATTGAGGGGTAGTGCTTATCCTGTGCCTAATGTCAAGTAGGTCCTCAACAGACATTTCCTAAATAAATGAATTCATGCATGAATTAATGAAAAATTGTATAAATGCTTTAAATACTATTTGTGAGATGAGCGATGTATTCTGAGGGTGTAGAGGAACAAAAGATTATTATGGGCCAAGATGACCAGGTAAGTCTTCTGAGAAAGGAAGGAGGGTATCTGGGAGAGGCCTTGAAGGATGTGTAGGAGATAGGAGTGGGAAGAAACTCTAGGAGATGGAAACCTGAACAAAGTCATGAAGGTGCAAACCCAGGGGCATAACCAGGAAATGATGAGAAGTTCAGTTTGGCAGGAATATGGAGAATGTACAGGGCAGACATCTGCTGCAAAAATAACTCTTTAAAGTGTTAAAAAGCAAAGAGAACTAAGGTGCACCTGACTCAAGCCATCATATTTTTAATTGCTTCATATGTATGAGAAAGCTGGACAATGAATAAGCATGACCAAAGAAGAACTGATGCCTTTGAATTATGGTGTTGGCAAGGAATATTGAATATACCATGGGTTGCCAGAAGAATGAACAAATCCATCTTGGAGAAAGTACAGCCAGAATGCTCCTTGTAAGTGAGGAAGGCAAGACTTCCTCTCGCATATTTTGGATATGTTATCAGGAGGGTCCAGTCCCTGGAGAAAGACATCATGTTTGGTAGAGTAGGTCAAAGAAAAAGAGGAAGGCCCTCAAAAAGATAGATTGACATCATGACTGCAAACATAGCAACAATTATGAGGATGACAGGAATGGGCAGTGTTTCACTCTGTTGTACACAGGGTTGCTATGAATCAAAACCAATTTGATGGCACCTAACAACAACAAATAGGGGAGACATGGAAAATATTTGAATAATAACTTGGAATCATATTGTAAATGTCAGGGCCATGAGTTTATGTTTAACACAAGAAGAAATTGTGAGTCACTGAAAGTTTCTTAGTAGAAGAATTATAAACCAGACTGTATTTTATGAGTATTAACATCATCAGTGTTTTAATTCAGTTGGGGATAGGGGAAACCAACAGTTAATAAATAATGCTCTCACATCAGTTCTTATTTCATCATCGTAATAGCCCTATGAAATTCATTCATTCATTGATGAATCTCCTTTGTGCAGGCCCTAGGAAGAGGGTGATTGTGGTGTAGTAAATTACTTAGTGTGGCTTTTCTACCCATAAGTCTTTGTAAACTCCAAGGTGGGATTTTCTATGAGCAACTGAGGAGCTCCTGATTGCTGAAGTTGTCCACCTGGAGTATTTCTGTTGGGAGTGGCCCAAAACAATGTTTTGGGAGGTGCCCACTCTCTCTCAAGTGCTTATAGTTCTGATGCTGTGATTGGCTGGTTTGACCACCCTGCCGGGCTCAAAAGGAGGCCTCCTAGAGGCAGAACTCACTCACTGTTGGTTGAGGAAGACGTGCTGCTGAAAGAGACACGCGCTCCGCAAAGAGACATGTGCTGCTGGGAAAGAGATGCAAGAGACACGCATTGCTGAGTAAGACACCAAGGGACATGCACTGCTGGGGGAGAGACTGTGAGAGACTTGGCTGAGAGACGGTGGGCTGGGAGAGAGACTGAGCATTTCTTCCTGAACTTGAATTGTAGCCTGGTGCTTCCCTAATAAACCCCATAATCTGTGAGCTCTGTGTGGCCACTGCAGTGAATTATCGAACCCAGGAGAGGGGTGGTGGGTGCTTTGGGAGGAACGGTTGGTGAAAGGGCTGGAGGGAGGCAGCATGTCTGGCCTTGTAGTAATAGGCCTTGGGTTACTGCTGGTAATCCTGTCTTCCTCTTGTGGGATTAGAGGAGGTCAGAACATGTGGCTTCCCTGCCGTTTTCACAGTGATGAAAAGACAGCTCCAGAACCTCTGCTCATGAATTGTGGTCCAGCTGGGAATTCAGACATTAAACCCACAATAACAATTGTGGTGCATGCTATGCTTTCCCCTTTCTTTCTCTCTGATGCTATCTTCTTTAGAGTTTCTGTTACACTCATGACTTATCTTCCCAGGATATTATAGACCTAGATTATCAAGGACTGCCTGATTGAAATGAAGAGAAAACAACTCTTAATAGCTTCAGCAGAATAGAGGGGTTTATACAAGGAGACAAGAGTATCTGTGGTCCAGTTTAAAGCTGGCACTCTAGAACAGCCACCAAGGAAGAGAATAACTTTCTTTTAAACCCTGTTCCAAAATTTCTGGGGGAAGAACTTTGGCCATCTTAGGTAAGATGACTATCTCAACCTAAATAACTATAGCCAGAAGGGATATGTCACATACTACAAAATTGCTGCTGGAACCCATCATCTGGGTCATGCCAATCGTGAAAGGGGCAAACAGCTCAATAGCTACCATGTGAAGGTTGCTCTGGAAACAAATGGCAAGGAGACTCACCCAAGTCTAGGGGGTTAGGGTTAAGCTGAAATTTGAAGACTGGGTCTAAGTTTGCCTGGCAAAGAGGGAACAGAGGTAACAGCCTCACTAAAGACCCAAAGGTGAGTGAGATGATGCCCTGTCAGAATCAAAAGTTCTGTGCATGAGAGTCAGGAGGCAAAAAAGGCATATGTTGGTACTTGTTAAAAATCATCTTTATGGACAAGGACCACCCCCCCCCAAAAAAAAGAGACACAAATCACTAATATTAAGAATGAAAGAAGTGATATACAGATCTTGTAGCCATTAAAAGGATAATAAGGAAATATCATGAATAATTTATGGTCAAAAATTCAAAAACCTAGAAGATGCACCCATCTACTCTAGGGAGGTGCATTACTTAGATCAATCAGCCATAAGACACCAGAGGGGCAGCATTCACAGCTGGACAGACAGGAATGCATAGTTAAGAAGGACAAAGGGAGGGGGTAGTCACCAGGAGGAAAGTTTTTTATGGTTGGGGATGGTAATCAGGGCATGAAATCAAATGTGCATGAACTGTTGAATATAAAACAAATTTGCTTTGTAAATTTGCATCCAAAGCACAATTTAAAAAAGAATAAGAAAGGGGGGGGGCTTGGAAGAAATGGATTAATTTGTCAAAAACTATAAACTACCAAAATTCAACCAAGATGAACTAGATAATCTGAAGAGTCTTAAAAGGATATCAATATATATATATATATATTCCAAAACCCAAATGGATGGTTCACTGAGAATTTTCTTGAACATTTACAGAAGAACTAAAATCAATTTAACACAATCTCATCTAGAAAACAGAAGGGTAGGGAGCACAAGTTATTTTATGAGGCCAATATTTCCTTGATATCAAAACCAAAGACAGTACCAAAAAAAGAAATGATATTTACGATTACTTCAAAGAAAATAAATATGACAAAACAAGTACAGATCTGAATGCTGAAAATTACAATGTGTTGATGAAAGAAGATCTAAATAAATAGACATACCGTGTTCATGGATTGGCAAACTCAATTAAGATGTCATTTCTCCATAAATAAAGATTTAAGGCAATTCCTATCAATTTTGCATGTTTTTTTGTAGATTCAAACAAGTCATTCAAAAGTTGATATGGAAAGGCACAAACCAAAGAATAGCTAAAACAATCTTGAAAAAGAAAAATAAAATAGGAAGAATCATTTTCCCCAGTATTAAGGTTTACCACAGTAATTAAGACTGTGTAGTATTGACAAAAAGAAGTTCTAGTGCATAGTGCCTAAGGAGTTTGGCTGCTAACCAGAAGGTTGGTGGTTCAAGCCCACCAGACACTTCACAGAAGATGAGACAATCTACTTCCATAAAGATATACCACCCTGAACACCCAATGGAGGTCACTCTGAGTTGGAATTGACTTGATGGCAGTAGATTTGGTTTGGTTTTTGGTTTTAGTGTTGACAGAAGGATAGACATATAAATCATTGGAACTGAATAGAAAACCCAGAAATAGACCCACATGAATATGTCCAACTGATTTTCAAGAAAACTCAACATTTAAAAACATACAATTAAATTAGAGAATAGACAAAAGATGTAAACACACATTTCAACAAAAAGGATACACAAATAAGCATGTGAAAAGATGATCAGCTTCATTAGCCATTGGGGAAATGCAAATGAAAACTAAAATGAGGTATCACTACACACCTATTGGAATGGCTAAAATAAAATATAATGACAGCACCAAATGTTGGTGAGGATGCAGAGAAACTGGATCACTCATACTTTGCTGGTGGGAAAGTAAAATGGTACTGCCACTCCGGAAAATAATTTGGCAGTTTAAAAGTAAGCATGCAGCTACTATACCATCCACTAATTTAATTCTTGGGCATTTATGTCAAAGCAATGGAAATTTATATTTACACAAAAACTTGTACATAAATATTCATAGCAGTTTTATTCATAACAGCCCAAAACTAGAAACAACTCCAATAGTTAAACTATGGTACATTCTTACCATGGAATACTACTCAGCCAAAACAGAAAAGGAGCAAACTGTTGATACATGTAATCACTTGGATAAATCTCAAGACAGTTGTTTTTTTAATTATGGTTTAGGTGAAAGTTTACAGAGCAAATTAGTGTTCTATTCAACAATTCACATACACTTTGTTTGTGACATTATTTGCAATCCCCTTAATGTATCAGCACTCTTCCACTTCCTCCCTGGGTTCCCTTCCACTGTCCTTCTTTCCTGCCCCATCTTGCCTACTGAGATTTGTTTCTGAACAAGTGCTGTCCCTTCTCCAGAAAATTGTGCTGAGCGAAAAAGCCAATCCTGAAAAGTTACTGACTATATTATTTCTTTTGCATAATATGCTTGAAACAACTGAGTTATAGAAATGGAGAAGAGATTAGTGGTTGTCAGGGGTTAATGGCAAGGTTGGGGGTTGAGGGAGTGAGAGACAGATGGGGGTAGTTATAAAAGGGATCTTTGTGTAGATGGAACTGTTCTGTATTTAGACTGTGGTGGTGGATACACCAACCTACACATGTGATTGATTTGCATAAAACAAAATACACACACACATGAGTACAAGTTGTTGTTGTTATGTGCCATCAACTCATAGCAACCCTCCTTGGGTTTCCAAGGCAGTATCACTACAGAAGTAGATTGATTGTCCAACCTTCCTTCTGAGGAGTGGCTGGTGGGTTTGAACTGTCAGCTTTCTGGTTAGCAGTCAAGTGCCTTAGGCACTACACTACCAGAGCTCCCATGAGTACAAGTAGAACTGGAAAAATCTAATTAAGATAAATGGATCACAGCAATGCCAATATTCTGGTTATAATATTGCACTACAGTTTTTAAGATTCTAGCTTTCCATCTCTTCCAGGTAACCTGTAGGATACAATTTAGCATTTATTTATATTGTAAACTTCTGATAAAAAGGGAAGGGTCTTGCACTATTTTGGTTGTCTTTTGTGTGTGGTAAATATATATAACAAAACTGACATTTCAACAATCATCACGTTAACAGTTTAGTGACTTTATGTTCATCATCATGTTATTCAGCCATCATCCTTATTCATTCCCAGATTTTGCCATCAACCTTAACAGAAATCCAGTCTTCTAAGCAATGAGCCTCCCCCTCTTCTGGTAACCTCTAATAAACTGAAGTCTATGGAAATCACGCCAAGAAAACCCTCTCAATCTCAGTTCTGCTCTGACACACATGGGGTCATCATGAGTCAGAATCAACTCCAGGGCAACCGGTTTTTTGGGTATACATATACTTACCTAATGAGCCCTGGTGATGCAATGGGTTGGTGCCTCAAAGCCACCAGCTGCTGCACTAGAGAAAGATGTATCAATCTGCTTGTATGGCCTTGGAAAGCCTGTGTAATAGCTTCAACAACACTTGCCTATTCTAGGTATTTCATAGGGATCATACAATATTTGTCCTTTTGTGACTGACTTATTTCACTCAGCATAATATTTTCAAGGTTCATCTATGTCATAGCATTGTTTGGACTTTTTTTCTGTTTGTAACTGAGTAATACAGTTTACTGCCTGTCAGCGGTGTCAAACATATGAGCATGTAATGAATACCATGACTGAAACACACTATCTCAGGCTGTTTTCTAGTTGTTCAAGTGTCCCCACACTGAGGACAGAAACCCAACCATTACCTTTCTCGGCTGATCTGGCAGTTAGCCTCAGGAGAGCTGGGCAAGCCTAAGAAAGCTGAGCATGACACGTTCTGGATGTGGTCAGGAGGGGGCGCTGTGACTGCACACGGCACGCCCTCACCCATCCCCTCGTGTATCACAACTCAGCGGAAGTCAATTTCGGATTTGTAAGAAGCGGTAAGTGTAGTTCAAGAAGATTGTGTAAATATCCTTCAATGCAGACGGGAACTGTAGCCCAGCGGCTAAAGTTCCACCGCCCCGCCCTTACCTCACCTTAGTTCCAGGTAAGGAAAGAAAACAAGGAAGGCATTTCTGGGCACAGTTACGTGGGGTGAGTACCTGGCTGTACCCGAGGGAATTCTCCTGCGAGTGCCCAGTTAGCATCCTGCCTTCTTTGGATAAAAAGGCTGGAGCTCAAAATTCTAACAGGCCCCATTGAAAAAGGCATTTCCTATATTTGTTGAACGGATTTATTTTATTTCATTTATTTTTACTGAGGCTTTGAGTTCAGAAAGAATAGGTCTAGGTGCTATGGAAAACAGTGTGTTCGTTCCTCAAAAAGTTGGACATAGAACTACCATGTTGTTGTTGTTGTGATGTGCTGTCGAGCCAGACCGACTCATAGCGACCCCTCCTTGGGTTGCTGAGGCAGTATCACTACGGAAGTAGATTGCCCAACCTTCCTTCCGAGGAGAGGCTGGTGAATTTAAACTGCCAGCCTTCTGGTTAGCAGTCAAGTGCCTTAGGCACTATTCTACCAGAGCTCCTTAGAACTACCATGTTGTTGTTGTTGTTGTTTACCGTCCAGTCGGCCCCGACTCATAGCGACCCCTCCTTGGGTTTCCGAGGCAGTATCACTACGGAAGTAGGATTGCCCAACCTTCCTTCCGAGGAGTGGCTGGTGGGTTTGAACCGCCAGCCGTCTGGCCCATAGGACCCAGCAATTCCAGTACCAGTGAAGGCAGGAAGGCCTATACACCTATACACCTGAGTTCGTTGCAGCATTCTTAACAATAGCCAAAAAGATAGAAACAACGTAAGTGTTTATCAACAGATGAACGGATAAACGAAATGGTACATACATACAATGGACTGGTGCTCAGCCATAAAGAGAAATGAAGTCTGTGTTAGGGCAAAAGAGACCCCAAATTCAAATAGGTTCAGTAGAGACACTTTTATTAAGGCTTGGACAGAACAAAGACAATCATCCTGAATGAGGGAAACCATCAACCTGAGAAAGCTAAATGGAGTCCGCCAAGTCAGGGCCATGTGGCTAATTATATATAAATTATCACAAAATCGTGATTGGTGGTAGACATTATTATAGGCAGGACTACAGAAGCAGGGGAAAGACCATGATTGGGACACATACATAATTGAAGATAGAAAAGGGTTACAGGATGGGTTCTGGTCCTTGACTACCTGGCTAGGTTGTGGCTTATGACCATGCAGCCTGAGTCTTAGCCACAGAGTGGCTACTAAACAATACCAAGACCCCAGCTTTAATTTAAATTAGAAAAGAACACTCTGGCAAATTCCCTAGTTCTTTGTGAGAGTATAATCTGCTTTCAAGCATACTCTTCCGGAAGGCAATTTGCCCCTCCTTCTGCTAAGGCATTTTGACTGCTAACCAGAAGGCTAGTGGTTCAAACCCAACAGCCACTCTTTGGAAGGAAGACTGGGCAATCTACTTCCATAGAGATTGTTGTTGTTTGTTGTTATGTGCTGTCAAGTCGAACCCGACTCATAGCGACCCCTCCTTGGGTTTCCGAGGCAAGGGTTGTTATGAGTCAGAACCGACTCGACAGCAGAGTGAGGTTTGTCCTAGAGCTTGTCTGCGCATAGCCACAATGCTGGTTTATGGTCAGAAAGAACCCAAATAGCATCCGAAACTTATGTCAAGGCTCAAAATGGAGTTAGGGCTCCCAGTGTAGAGAGCACAACCTTCTACGACTCCAAGTGGTTTGGAAATTAAGCTTTCATACAAGTCAATATATGTGTTGAAGAGAAAAATTTAGTAACAGATAGGTAACTTTGATTTTAAGGTTTTATTATTTCATGAGGGTAAATATTAACCATAAAAAAGCCTGACCCAGACTGCCAAAGCCTGCCAGAAACTGTTCTACAGAAATGTAAATTTATTTTATCTTGCTAGAAAAGAATAGTCAACAAACCATTTCCTGCTAATTTAAATCTCAAAAAATCTCTTGGCTGCAGGTGGGTGGAGGCCCAAATTATTAGCAGCCAGGCCAGTATTTTCAATCACCTCATATACATGTGAAAGCTGGACTGTGAGTAAGGAAGACCGCAGAATAATTGATGCATTTGAACTATGGTGTTGATGAAGAATATTACATACACCATCAACTGCCAGAAGAACAAATCTGTCTTGGATGAAGTACAACGGAATGCTCTTCGAAACCAGGATAGCGAGACTTTGCCTCTCGTACTCTGGTCATACTGTTAGGAAGGATTAGTTCTTGGACAAGGATATCATATCTGTTTAAAGCGAATGGTCAGCGAAAAAGAGGAAGACCGCAATGAGATGGACTGACACAGTGGCTGCAACAATGCACTCAAGCATAAAAGCAATTGTGAGGATGGTGCAGGACTGGGCAGTGTTTTGTTCTGTTGCACATTGGGTCGCTATGAGGTGGAACCAACATGATGGCCCCTGAAAACTGCCTAAGACATTTGACTGCTAACCAGAAGGCTGGAAGTTCAAACCCACCAGCCCCTCCTCAGAAGGAAGGTTGGGCAATCTACTTCAGTAGTGATAATGCCTTTGAAACCCAAGGAGAGGCCACTATCAGTTGGATCCAACTCCATGGCAATGAAGTTTTTTTTTGTTGTTGTTTTGTTTTTTTGGTATGCATATAGAATTACTGTTAGAGATATGCCGCCACGCCATCTTGCGTGGCTCTTCCTGGCTCTTCCGGGTTCTTCTTCATTCCCTGCTGCCCCATCTAAGGTCATAAGTCAGTTAAAAGCAGTCAAAACTGAGCGTCCTGCAAGGCACAAATTTTAAAAGGCAACAGAGCTTCTGAAAGGTTAAGACCCCTTCCCCCAGCTCTGACGTACAACCTCCTAACCCTGGGTCTACATAAGACCGCTCTCTCCCCTGCTTGCTCTCCTCTTCTTCCTATTCTACCTCCTCTTCCTCTTCTTCTTCCTCCTCTTCCTCTTCCCCTTCTTCTTCTTCTTCTTCCTCTCCTTCTCCTTCTCCTTCTTCACCTTCTCCTCCTCCTTCTCCTCTTCTTCTTCTCCTTCTCCTCCTCCTCCTCCTCCTTTCCTGCCTTAGCACAGGTGCTCTTTCGCCTCTTTAAATAAAATCTCCTGTCAGGTACCCTGGTGTGTGGCGTGGTCGTTGAGTGCCGACAGAGCTCTAACAATTACTTCTCAGGATAAACCTTATGTCCAAATTTCAGTGAGTTTTGATTATTTTTAAATGCATGTTACAACATAAATGAATCTTAAATCATTATGCTAAGGTGAAATAAGTCAGTCACAAAAGGACAACTGTTGTATAATAACACTTAAATGAAATATCCAGAATAGACAAGTGAATAGAGACCAAAGTTAATCAATGGTTACCAGGAACAGGAGGAGGGAGAAAAGAGGAGTCATTATTCAAGGGGTATGCCTAAGGCATTTGACTGCTAACCAGAAGGCTGACAGTTCAAACCCATCAGCCACTCCTCAGAAGGAAGATTGGGCAATCTACTTCCGTAAAGTACCGCCTCAGAAACCCAAGGCACTATGAGTTGGATCCAACTCCATTGCAATGAGTTTGGTTTTAGGGGTTTTTCTGAGTTTCTTTTAAGGAGCTCTCACTCACTGCCATAGAGTTGGTTCTGTCTCATAGCAACCCCTCCTTAGGGAGCCGTGGTGGTGCAGTAAAGGAGTTTTAGTGATGTGTTGCTTAACCAGAAGTTCAGAGATTCAAACTCACCAACTGCTCCACAGGAGGTAAATGAAGCAATCTACTTTTGTAAAGGTTTACAGCCTTGGAAACCCAATGGTGGTCATTATGAGTCAGAATTGACTCGATGACAGTGAGTTTTGTTTTGGTGGTGCAGTGGTTAAGCGTTCAGGTTCTAACCAAAAAGTTGGTGGTTTGAACTCACAAACTGCTCCACTGGAGAAAGATGAAGCAGTCTGCTTCTGTAAAGGTTTACAGCCTTGGAAACCCTATGGGGTAATTCTCTGACCTATAGGGTCACCACGAGTTGGAATAGACTCCAAGGCAGTGGATTCAGGTTTTTTGGTTTTGAAGTTTTGATGTTGTAAAATAATTTGGAAAAGGATAGTGGTAATGATTGCACAACATGATTGATGTAATCAATGTCACTGAATTATGTATGTAAAAGTTGTTGAACTGGCAAATGTTATTTTTATTTTTTTTATTGCAATGTCATAGAGCAAAAATGGCAGAGTCTGGAGTTGAAAGTAAACAGCTTTTATTGAGGGGGAAGGCAATTTGCAAATTGGGAATTACAAAGTCCAGAGGATTCTGAACTAAGTGAGACAGTTCAGAGAGTTTATATAAGAAAATGGAGCTCTGGTAGCACACTGCTAACTAGAAGGTTGGTGGTTCAAACCCACCAGCCACTCCGCAGAAGCAGGACTGGGCAATCTACTTCTGTAGATATTTACTGCCTTGGAAACCCAGCGGGGGTCGCTTTGAGTGGGAATCAACTTGATGGTAGTGGGTTTGTTTTTGGTATATAAGAAAATACAAGGAAATTTAGTAAAAATTCAATGATTGGCTGACATTTAGGTACTGGTTACAAAATTGAGTGATGGTACATCTGATTTTTAAAATTGTTTCTAAAGTTTGTTTTTACAACTTTAGGTTACAGAGTAATCATCTGACCTTAAAACAATCAGGACACCCTCTTTGAATGGCTGCAGGGAGGATGTGCATAATTCCAAAGCTTATTTTGAGTAAGCATCTGTTCTGAGAATTCTTTTGAACCTGGCTTCCTAGGCACCATACAAAACCTGTAAGCAAAGAAAATTACATTGTTTTCTGAAATTGTTTACCAAGTAATTTTCTCAGGTACAGGGAAGAATTATAGGAATGACAGGCTGTATTGCTGATTTTTTATTCAAAATGGAATTTTAGCCTCATACCTTAGCATAGCCACCATCTCACATCGAGAGTTTTAAGTTAATTTGGGGTGCTTTTACTCAACAACAATAGAAAACAGCATGGGTTGCTTTTTGCCTTTCTTCTGTCCCCACAAATCAAAAACACCTTCACACTTTCCTTCCAGTAGTGACCAAACCCTCCCTCTGCATAGGTGGAAGGGCTGCCTCCCTACGGAGCTCTCTCCCCCATGTGACTCAGGGAAGGGGACCCCACCCCCAGTTGGAGGTGATTCCTGACTGGGTTGAGTCATGGTAGTCCCATTCCTCTCCTAGTGATTGGTCTGGGGCAGGGGTTTGATTAGAGACAGGAAGGGTTTGTAGTTAGAGACGACAGGGAATCTCTCAGGCAATTGTGAGAAAGATTCCCCTGCCCATGAAAAAATACAACCCTGGGCAGTTTTATGTCTGGGCATGGCATCTATCTTGTGAGTACAGGGGACAGGCTGAAGACCAGGCAGATGTGCTGAGTCAGCAGGGCAGAGATGCAGATCCTGGGGTCCTCTGTGGTCCTCTGTGGTCCCACTGAGCAGTGTCAGATTACCCAATAAGCAAGGCAAGCACAGGCTTACTTGTGCTTACTAATCTGTAGTAAACAGTTTCACATGTTTTTCACCACAAATATGAGTCACTGAGACACATAAGCATGAAACCTTCCTACCCCAGGACTTCTGGTCTTGTGAGATAATAAAGTTCCTCGTTGTTTAACCCAACTTGAGTTTGTGATTTTGTTACTTGTAGCTGAGAACAACCTACCTGATACATGGTCTGTACTAATATTTATGAAGTGTGCTCATGCCTAAGAAGTCCACGGGTGGTGCAAAGGGTTAATATAATCAGCTGCTTACTAAAAGGTTAGAGGTTCGAGTCTACCCAGAGGCTCCTTGGAAGAAAGGCCTGGTGATCTACTTCTGAAAAATCAGTCATTGAAAACCCAACAGAGCACACACAGCTCTACCCTGAGACACCTGGGGTTACCATGAGTTGGAGTTGACTGCATGGCAATTGATGATGGGGGTTGCTCTCTTCTGCTCATTATCTCCAGCCTCACTGAGGCTGAATGAAAGCCCTCCACAGTCAGTGAGCCAGGAACTCAATTCCTCTCCAACTCCCTGCCTTGGTCCTCTCCATAAGCTGCCCTTGAGGGGGTGGATGAGTATTTACTACTTGTCTGGGGCTAGCAACCACCTGGAGACCAGCTTGAGTCCCTCCCATGCCACTGCCTGCCCACGCCAGCCCTGACTCTGTTGGGGTCGGGGGGAGGCCTCTTTCCTACTGTCTCCTCCCAACCATCCCTGCACCCTGGGAATCAGCCTTTCTCTGCTCTGGCTCCCACTGTTTTCAGGGAATAAGGCTCATCTCATTAATTTAGACCATAATTCAGAGAAGAAATGTCCCTATGTTCAGTATTATAACATTACTAAAATTGTCACATAAAATAAACATCCACAGAAGGATGGCTATTTCCCAAGTGGATTGATAAAGCAAATTAATGGCCCAAATTAATCTACTCAGGATGTATTAATTACTTTCAGGTGTGTGAAAACCCCCAAATAAAGGTGCTTAGCCTGAGTAAAATTGTAGGCCTGGGTATAGACCCCATCTTAACTACAGCTTCCTTCCCCAACCACCATTAAGCTTTGTGAAGACTTAAGCATATAACTAAGAAAATGTTTATCTTTGTGGTTAAGCTAAGGAAGAATGTGGACAGAGCATTCCTAAAGGAATCTTGACATAAAATACTTATCTGAATTACTTATCTGAAATCTCCTTTGCGAGAAGCCCTCAGGAAATGTTCTAAGTAGGAAGGTATTTTAATAGAATGTTCTCAGAAAAGGAGTATCTTACCATTGCCCTGTGACCACCCTGTAAAGTCCTCTTTAGTCACATACTTCTACAGTTATCTCATGTAACCAACCTAAAAAGCTCTGTAAGCCAATTAAAACAAAAGTCTTGCTTCTCCTTAGCCTACCTCTAACTTCTTTACACATTGCCAATCAGAAAACTATACTGTTAGTTCCAGATTTTACTGTATAAAAGAATCTGTTCACACATAGCTCCTTGGAGTACTGGGTTTCATTTTTGCAGACAAATCATATCCTTGGTTTGAGCCTTCAACAAATCTCTTTGCTCTTATTTTAAGAGTACATGTTCTTATTCTGAGACACAGGTTACAGTGAATAATTAATAGTTCTCACTTATGGGAGAGGAAAACTCCCCTTCTGAAAACTCCTTCCCCTTTGCCTACTGCAAAGGAGTCCATGGGGCCAGGGAGGGAAGGCAGGAGATCAGGGACCATAGCCACCCTCTCTCTGCTCTGTCCTATTCAGGGAGGGCCTCTCTTTCACTTTGTCTTTCAGAGTTTGGCTGCCAATTCTGCTTGCCAGAAATCTTCTCTTCTGTCCCATCTGTGATACAGGCCCCATCAACATCATCCCTTCCTGCACACTTTGTGGAACAGGCATTCCATCCCTAAGCTCGGGTTCTCCTTGAGTCCTCCAGAAGATACATAAAGGAAGAGATTGTGTTTTCTAATTTTAATCCTCCCAAGCAATGCTGCTAGAAGTGGGTCCACAGGCTGGTATGATGCTGCTGTTAATTGCACAGACATTGGAAGTGAGGCCTTGTAATATCTTATGGCATTTTGACAGTGACATTTTGTCTGTTGAGTTTCATAAAAAATCAGGGGGCTTTTATGTGTGTATCCTGCCCCAGGACACCTGGGGAGGCTGCAAAATCATCAGTTATTTTAGGGGTCTATTGCTTAGGGAAAGCTTCATCGTGTGTCTTAGCTATCCAGTGCTGCTATAACAGAAATACCATACATGGTGGCTTTAATTCACTGAAATTTGTTTTCTCACAGTTCAGCATGCTAGAAGTGAATACAGGTGCCAACTCTAGGGGAGAGCTTTCTTTCTGTGTCAGCTTTGGAGGAAGGTCCTTGTTTCTTTGAGTTTTTCTCTTGGGAGATCTTCATGTGGCTTGGCATCCCCTATCTCTGCTTCTCTCCCTTGTTTGTTTAATCTCTTTTATATCTCAAAAGAGATTAACTAAAGATACACCCTACACTGATTCTGCCTCATTCACATAACATACAATACATCCCCAAATGGAATTATAACCACAGGAGAAGAGACTAGTATTTACAAAACATATTTTTTTGGGACACAATTCACTCATAATAAATGTATGACATGGATGAGCAGGGCCTCAAGGCCCAGGAGAAAGTGGTGCAGGTGTATTGACAGGGCTGGTCCTGGGCAAGCAGGGCATAACATGGAGCATCTGTGCTGGGATGCAGAAGGGCTAGATGGACAGAAAGAGAGGCAGGTGCTGATGCCAAAGGCCAGATGGGCAATGGATGAACTATATCCAGGGCCGGACAGGCACTTCTCCCTCATCTTAATACTACATGAGCCCTCCTCCAAGTTCAGCACAATTTCTGGAGGAAACAGGAACCCTCAATGGGCTAAAATTAAGTTCCTACTCCTTTAGAAATAGAAACTAAATTTATTGAAAGTTTAAAGAAAGTTCTAATTCTTGGCCCTCTGAGTTTGAGAAGCTCTGTTCTACACATTAACATTGAGGTATGATACTGAGGGCAGGGGATGAGATGAGACCAGGGACTTCCCAGATTTTGCTTGATTCCCTGAGGCCAAAAATGGAAGGGCTGACTCCATTCTGAAGGGCATCTCTTCTGCAAGCCCATGCTCTGGCCGGGGTCACAATCTGTTTTGGCCCCTCTGGTGCCACTGTAACATAAATTACCACAATTGCATGGCTTGAACAAACAGGGATTTATTCTCTTACAGTCTAGGGGGCTAGAAGTCAAACTTCAAAGTGCCAGCTCTAGGGGCTGGGTGAAGGCTCCTTGACCTTGGGCTTCCACTTTGCCTCCTGCTCCTGGTCCACTGAAGCTAGCAGCTTCTCTTAACTGAGGCAACTGCTGGCTGCTAGACTGATAAACCCAAGGTTAACAGTGAAATGGCATAGTCCCAAGATTATCAAGCAACACAGCAGGCCACCAGTTAAACAGTCCCAAGATCTGCAGACAACAAGGCAGACCACTAATGACTCAGTCAAATGCAAGACTGAGATACACCAAGAAGCTAGAGACCTTCCTCAAAGCTTCTTCATATATAATGGAAGCAGACCGCATCCCTAATCTACAGCTGCTCCCTGTAGATCCCACCATGGAGTTGATTAACAGTCTCACCATGGGCAATAACTACATCCAGTTGCCCACTCAAAACCAGGCCCAGCCAAGTTTACACACAACCTTAACTACCACACCATCTGTCCTGGGCTAGCCCAGAATCAATCCCAGTCTTAGAGAACAGAGGAGCAGGTGGGCCAGGCTTTCTAGCTGCTTTGGTGGGAAGAGTCAGGATCCCCAAGAAGTTTGGGAAATATTTGCACCTGTATTCAATGCTGTCTGGTTTCATTTTTTAAAAACAGATCTTACAGGTTTTCTTACCTAACCCCTCATTTTACAATGTAGTTAACTGCTGATGAATAATTCCAACTCATGATGATCCTGTGTGTTACAGAATAGAGCTGCTGCTTAGGGTGTTCTTGGCTGTAATCTTAGCAAAGCAGATCACCAAGCCTTTCTTCCACAGTATTGCTGGGTGGATTTGAACTGCCCACCTTTAGGTTAGTAGTCAAGTGCAAACTATTTGTGCCATCTCAGGACCATTTTTAGTACAGGTATGTTCCAAATACTGCATGGGACACATTTATGCTAAAAATTATTAATTGTTTATCTGAAATTCAAATCTCACTAGTTGTGCCATATTTTTATTGGCTAAATTTGGCATTCTCACAGAAGTTCTCATAAAAAGTACTCCTTGGCCCCCCATCAACCACCATTCTTCCACACCCATTCCTGGAGGCAACCACTTCCAGGTAGGGTTTCTAAATTCAGCACATGTTCAAAATACATAACTCTCAGTTATGTCTGAATTCCAGATAAATAATGAATGATTTTTTAGTATGTCTCATACAATATTTGGGAAGATTTGTATAAAAAATATGTGTTGCTTCTCTGAAATTCTGATTTAATTGGTCATTCTGTATTTTACATGGAAACTCTATTCCCAAGTCATTTCTTTTCCAGATGAGGCATCTGGAGCCCAAAGTGGTTAAACAGCTTTCTACCACTATTGGATGTCAACTTGATTAACTTGTTATAAACCAAAATCCAAACTCACTGCTATCGAGTCAATTCTGACTCATAGTGATCCCATAGGACAGAGTAGAACTGCCGCATAGGGTTTCCAAGGCTGTAAATCTTTACAGAAGCAGATTGCCTCATCTTTCTTCCAAGGAGCACCAGGGTTTGAACTCCTGACCTTTTGGTTAGTAGGTGAATGTTTTAACCACTGTACCAACAGAGCTCCTTAATTATTTGCAAAACTAGGTGAAAAGTGCCAAGACCAGTATTAGCTTTATCCTTGAAAGGAAGGTCTTTGAAACCATTAAGTGTATATTTTCTTTCTCGTAAAACACTTGCCTATCAAATTCTTCTAGAGCCAAAAACCATGGGGAACCCCACGCCCTACTTTAGACACATAAACAGAATGAACTGACTGTTTGTATTTGTTATCTCTGCCTAAGCTTCAACTGACCAAGATGGGCTGCTTTTATCTATATATTTACACAGTCATTCAATAAATGTTTACTGAGCACATATTCTGCGCCAGGCCCTGCAAAAGTACTAATGCTTCCCTGATGAGCTAAACAGACATAGAGCTCAAGTCAAGCAATGTTTATGAATGATAAGAGGGAATCGGGAAGGGGGTAGGGGGAAGTTGGCAGGCATGAAGAGAAAGCATAGCAAGTTGTAGGACTCCTAGCCTTGGTCGGCTCTGAGGGGTCAGGAAAATTTACCTGAAGTGAACTCTGAGCCAAAACTTGAACTATGCCCAGGGAAAGGAAAGGAATAGAGAGAGCTGTGCACAAGGATAAAGCTTGTGCAAAGAGTGGAGGAGGGAGGAATGCCCATTTGCAGACTGGAGGAAACCTGTATGGTGGACCATATGGGCCGTTGGGCTTCATTCTGAGGGCCCTGGGGAGCCATCAAAAGATGTGAAGGGAGGGTGATTACTTACATGAGCAAATTTTCATTCTGGGCGATGCACTCAGGATGCAGTGGGGAAGGCAAAGTATGAAGGAAATGAGAATAAATTCAGAGCAGCCAGTTAGCAGGCATTGACCACCACTCAATGCAATGACTCATGTAGGTATGTTCCAGGTACTGCTCTCAGCACTTGGTGTGAATAAACTCATGCATCACTCATAACAACCCTATGAGATAAGTATAGTCACTACCAGCATTTTATAGACCAGCAAACTAAGGCATAGAAAGCTTAGTAACCTGCCCAAACCACGCAGCTTTAATCAGAGGAATTCAACACACCAAACAAATAGGCACTTAATGATAACACTCAACAAAGTGACCTGTTTTACCACAGCTGCCAATTCCTGACTATTATGGGTTAAATTATGTTCCCCCAAAAAAGCTATGTTAATGGCACAGAATTTTATGTGTAACAAATGTTGAAATGGCAAATGTTTTATTATATATGTGTATAAACCAAAACCAAACTCACTGTCATCAAATTGTTTCCGACTCATAGCAACCCCCATTGGGTTTCTGAGGCTGTAAATCTTTACAGAAGTAGATCACTCAGTCTTTCTTTCATGGAGCAGCTGTGGGTTTGAAACACTGACCTTCTGGTTAGCACTCAAGTGCCTTATCCACTAAACCACCAGAGCTCTCTCTCTCTCTCTCTATGTGTGGATGTACATATATATATATATATGGTAGTTAAGTTTGTGTGTCAACTGTGTGTCAACTTGGCTGGGCCTGGTTGAGTGACAGGGCAGTTGGATGTAGTACTACTAATGATGAGACTGGTAATCAACTCCAGGAAGGAATCTACTGTGAACGGTTGAGTAGCTGTCTTAGGGATGTAGTCTGCTTCCTGTATATAAGAAGCAGCTTTGGGAATGGTCTCCAGCTTATGGCACGTTTGAACCTGCATGTAGCCATTCAGCAGCCTGCCATGCTCTGCTGACCTTGGGACTTTCAATGGACTTGAATTAATGGCCTGCCATGTGGTTTGGTAACATCAGGACTGTGCCTTTTCACTTGTCAACCTTGGGCTTGTCAACCTCAGCAGCCAGCAGCTGCCTGAGAGAAGAAATACCTCTAGCTTCAGTGGGCCAGGAGCAGGCAGCAGAGCTGGAGCCCAAGGTTGAGGGGCTTTCACGCAGCCCCTAGAGCCTGGCACTTTGAATTGGGACTTCTAGCCTCCCAAACTGTAAGAGAATAAACTCCTGTTTGTTAAGCTATCCCATTTGTGGTGCATTACTCTCAGAGAGGCACTAGGTAACCAAAACACCACAATAAAATAAAAAAAGAAAAAGAAGATATGTTAAAGTACTAACCTTCAGTATCTGTGAGCATGAACTCATTTGAAAATAGGGTTTTTGAAGATGTTATCAGTTAACATGAGGTCATAGAGTGGGTCCTAATCCCATCTGAATGTTTTTGCTGTGTGCCATTTCATCCATTCCAACTCATAAAACCAAAAAACCAAACCCATTGCCATTGAGTTATTCTGACTCATAGGAACTCTATGTTGTGTTATTAGGTGCTCTTGAGTTGCTTCTGACTTATTAGGGACCCTATGTAAGGAGCTCTGGTAACACAGTGCCTAAGGTATCTGACTGCTAACCAGAAGGTTGGTGGTTCAAACCCACTAGCCACTCCATGGAAGCAAGACTGGAAAATCTACTTCTTTAAAGATTTTCTGCCTCAGAAACCCAATGGGGGTTGCTATGAGTTGAAATCAACTCGACAGTAGTGGGTTTGGGTTGTTTTCAGCTATATACAACAGAACAAAACACTGTCCACTGCTGTTCCATCTTCACAATTGCTACAATGCCTGAGTCCAACATTGGAACTACTGTGTCATTCCATCTTATTAAGGGTCTTCCCCTTTTTTGTTGACCCTCTACTTTACCCACTCCTCAGAAGGAAGACTACTTCCTTAGAGATCTTAGCAATCTACTTCCTTAGAGATATAACCAAAACCAAAACCAAACTCACTGCCATTGAGTCCGAGGCAATATCTCCATGGAAGTAGATTGCCCAATCTTCCTTCCGATGATTGTCTGGTGGGTTTGAACCACCAGCCTTCTGGTTAGCAGTCAAATGCCTTAGACACTGTGCCACCAGAGCTCCCTCCTTAGAGATACCACCTCAGAAACCCAAGGAGGGGTCGCTGTGAGTCAAAATCAACTCGACAGCAGTGAGTTTTGTTTTGGTTTCTACTTTACCAAGCATGACATCCTTGTCCAGGGACTGGTGCCTTCCGAAAACATGACCAAAGTACTAGAGATAAAGTCTGGCTATTCACACTTCTAAAGAGCATTCTGGCTATACTTCTGCAAAGACAGGTTTGTTCATTCTTCTGGCAGTCCATGGTATTTTCAGTATTCTTTGCTAACACCACAATTCAAAGGCATCAGTTCTTCTTTGGTCTTCCTCATTCACTGCCCAGTTTTCACTTTTAGTTGCATATGAAGCAATTAAAAATACCTTGACTTGGGGTAGGTGCACTTTAGTTTTCAAAGTGAAGTCTCTGCTTCTTAACACTTTAAAGAGGTCTTTTGCAGCAGATTTCCCCAGTGCAATATGACAGAGAACTTCCAGAAATGCAAGCTGGATTCAGAAGAAGTGTGGAATAAGGAATATCATTGCTGATGTCAGATGGATCTTGGCTGAAAGCAAAGAATACCAGAAAGATGTTTACTTCTGTTTTATTGACTATGCAAAAACATTTGACTGTGTGGATCGTAACAAATTATGGGTAATATTGAGAAGAATGGGAATTCCAGAACATTTAATTGTATTCATGAGGAACCTGTACATAGACCAGGAGGCTGTCATTTGAACAGCACTGGGCAAATTGGCTGCAAAAGACCTCTTTCAAATGTTGAAGAGCAAAGATATCTCCTTGAGGACAAAGGTGCACCTGACACAAGCAATTTTCAATTGCCTCATATACATGTGAGAGCTGGACAGTGAATAAGGAAGACCAAAGAAGAGTCAATGCTTTTGAGTTGTGGTGCTGGTGAAGAATGCTGAAAGTACCATGGACTGCTAAAAGAACTAAAAAATCTGTCCTGGAGGAAGTGCAGCCAGAATGCTCCTTGGAAGCAAGAATGGCCAGCCTTCACCCCACCTACTTTGGTCATGTTGTCAGAAGGGACCATCCCCTGGAGAAGGATATCATGCTTGGTAAGGTGGAGGGTCAATGAAAGAGGGACAAGCCCTCAACAAGATGGGTTGACACAGTGGCTGTGGCAATGGGCTCAAGTATAGCAAAGATCATGGAGCTGGCGTGGGACCAAGCAGTGTTTTGTTCTGCTGTGCATAGGGTTGCTATGAGTCAGAGACGATTCAACAGCACCTAACAACAACAACAACAATAATATGTCTTTTGATTTCCTGATTGCTGCTTCCATGGGTGTTGATTGTGGATCCAAGTAAAATGAAAGCCATGACAACTTCAATCTTTTCTCTGTTTATTGCGACATTACTTATTGATCCAGTTCTGAGGATTTTTGTTTTATGTTGAGGTGTAATCCATACTGAAGGCTGTAATCTTTGATCTTCATCAGTAAGTGCTTCAAGTCTTCTTCACTTTCAGCAAGAAAGGTTGTGTCATCTGCATATGGCAGGTTGTTAAAGTCTTCTTCCAATCCTGATGCTGCATTTTTCTTCATAGAGTCCACCTTCTCAGATTATTTACTCAGCATGCAGATTGAATATGTATAGAGAAAGGATACAACCTCGACACACACCTTTTCTGATCTGAAACCATGCAGTATCCCCTGGTTTTGTTGCAACAACTGCCTCTTAATCTATGTATAAGTTCCTCACAAGCATGAGTAAGTGTTCTGGAATTTCCATTCTTCACAAGGTTAACCATAATTTGTTATGGTCTACACAGCAGAATGCTTTTGCAGTCAATAAAATACAGGTAAACATCTTTCTGCCCCATAGAGTTTTCAAGGCTGTAAATCTTTATAGAAGTAAACTGCTATATTTTTCTCATGCAGAGTGACGGGTGGGTTCAAAATACAAATCTTTCAGTTAGCAGCCAAACACTTTAACCACTGTGCCACCATGACTCCTTTTTCCAACTCTTAAGGACCCTATATGATTGAGTACAACTGCTCTATATAGTTTTCTAAGCTGCAATCTTTTTGGGAGCAGATCACCAGGTCTTTTGTTCTATAGAGCCACTAGGTGAACCTTTTGGTTAGCAGTCAAGTACTTAACGATTGCACCACCAAGGCTCCTATCCATCTGAGTAGTGTCTATAAAAGAGAAGAAGACACACAGACATAGACACAGAGAGAAGACAGCCACATGAAGGCAGAGGCAGAGACTGGAGTGATCTACAAGCCAAGAATTGCAGAACATCACCAGAGCTAGGAGATGGGAACAGATTCTCTCTCAGAGACTGTAGAAGGAATCAACATGATCAACACACAAATTTTGGATGGCATAGTGGATAAGTCATTTTGAACTTCAGTGGTTCAAACCCACCAGCTACTCTGTGGAAGGAAAATGGGGTGATCTACTTCTGTAAAGATTTACAGCCTTGGAAACCCAATGGGGGTCATCGCTGTGAGTTAGACTCAACTCAGTGGCAGTGAGTTTCTTTTTTGAATCTCAGAAACTGATAAAGTAAATTTCTATTCTTAAAAGCCACCCACTTTCGAGTACTTTGTTACAGCAGACATAGGAGACTACTACATTGCCTTTGAGCATCTGCCTAAAGAACTCAAGGCTGCACCTGTGCCAGGCCACACAGGTCTGTGCCTCCACTTCTGTTTTATGGAATTGGGAACTGAAAACATTCCCAAACTGGTTATTCCTTTTGGGAGAGGATAAAGGCAATTGGAGCAAACTTGCTCGGGCTCACCCAGAAACAGAGTAACAGCTCATTGACAATGGTTATGCTAACATCTCTCCACTTGTTGGAAAGTCTGTGTTTCTTAGAGGGTGGAGTCCATGTGCCTCATATTGGTGAAGGGCCTACATCACCTGCTGTTTGACTGACAACCTACAGTCCTTCCTCAAGATCCACTGAAACAAGCCTCCTCTGTTCCCCACGTTGGTTGTTGTTAGTGTCTAACTTCTTTCCAACTTAGTTTCTACCTGTCTCAGGCACTTGGCCATGTATAAAAGCCCATTCATTCATTCTCTGTCTCTCCCACTAGGCCAATGGTTCTCAACTTGGGGTGATGTCACCCCCACCCCCACCCCCAGAGAACATATGGCAATAGCTGGAGCCGTTTTTGGTTATCACACTGGCATCTAGTGGATGAAGGTCAGGGATGCTGCGAAATATCTTGTAATGCACAGGACTGCTCCCACAGCAGAGACTCATCAGCACAAGCAGCCTACTGGGCTGTTGTTGAGCAAGCCTGCACTAGACTGGTCTCCCGGAGACTCACAAGAACTGCACTTACCTTAACATTGTTACAGGAATGAGTGAATGAATGATGAATGACTGCTTAATAAATGTTTCACAGCGGTGACATTTAATCTTCCGTTCTCAACTCTCCATCTTTCCACAAGATGCTTCCCTTCCTCCTCCCCTGAAGTTGTTAACTGTCATATAACATTAATATTTAGTTTTTTTGAACAGGTGGTATAAGGTCAAGTTGTGGGGGATTGTGAAGCACATTTAATCTTTTAAGTAATTTAAGACGTAATTTCAATTATTTACCTCTTTAGCAACGCCATCAGTCATATTAAGTAATCTGCTGTCCATGGAAACAATTCTGTGAAACAGAAAGACCCATGCAGCAATAGAAACATGTTCCCTCTGGTGACAGGGGAACATAGTGGAGAAGCTGATTCTCTGGGCTATGCTGTTGTTGGGGTTGCAAATGAAATGCCCAGCTTGTTGTGGCTGTGTGAGTCACGAGTGCATTGATATTTGGGTTCTGCTGCCAGGCCAACTATATTTTCCAGAAGGAACTATTTACAGAGATGTGGAAAGGTTAGGTCCCTGGGTGATGCAAATGGTTTGTGCCTCATTACTAATCTACAGTTTGGTGGTTTGAAGCCACCCAGCAGCTCCATGGAAGAAAAGGCTGGCAATCTGCTTTGAGTTACAGATTACAGCCAAGAAAACCTTGTGGAGCAGTTCTATTCTGACACACATGGAGTTGCCATGAATCAGAGTCAACTCGACAGCAACTGATTTTGGGGCAGGTTAACCAACAGAGATTAATAGGGAAGCAGCAAGCAGATGTTGGGTATCCCAGAGACTCGGCAACACTGGGAAGTCACATCACTCCCAGGTCTAAAAAGTAGGGCTGCCAGGTAAATGGCTTTGTGTTTCAGATAAACAATTAACACTTTTTAGCGTAAGTATGTCTCAAATATCATTTACCTGGGCATCCTGCATGGTACCTGGTGTTATGGATTTAATTGTGTTTCCTTTGACTATGTGTTAAGGAGCTCTGGTGGCATAGTGCCTAAGGCATCTGACTGCTAATCAGAAGACTGGTAGTTCAAACCCACCACCCATTCTGCAGAAAGAAGATGGGGCAATCTACTTCCACAAAGATTTACCACCTCAGCAACCCAATGGGAGTTGCTGTGAGTCAGAATTGACTCAATGGCATCGAGTTTGGTTTGTTGTTGTTGTTGTTGTTATTTGCCATCGAGTCGGCCCCGACTCATAGCGACCCCTCCTTGGGTTTCTAAGGCAGTATCACTATGGAAGTAGGAATGTCCAACCTTCCAGTTTGGTTTAGTTTTTTAAAAACTATGTGTTGTAATCCTAATCTCTATACCTGTGCATGTAATTCTATTTGGCAATAGAGTTTCCTTTGTTATGTTAATGAGGTCATTATCAGTGTAGGCTGTGTCCTAAACCAAATCACTTCTGAGTTATAAAAAGACCAGATTATACACAGAGACACAAGGAGAGACAGATGTGTGAGGATCATCTACAAGCCAAAGAACCAAGAGCTACTGACAAGGAAGGAATTCACAAGACTGAGACTTGGACTTCTAGCTTCCAGAATTGTGAAGAAATACATTTCTGCCCTTCGAAGTCTCCCACTATTACAGCAGCCCTAGAAAATGAAGAAAGCTGGCTACCCTATGTCCCCACCCAGGAGTGTAGTTGTGGGGGACATGACCACTGCTTGAATGCATCCACTAAGGTGGACTCAAACCTCCAACCTTTTGTTTAGCAGCCAAGTTCACTAACTGGACTTCATTTACAAAGCACACATTCAAAGATAAAATGATTGAGAATTTCAAGACGGTGACTGTAGATCACTAAACCCAAGTTCAGGGATGGCCCTGCCAAGAGGCCTTCCAGAGTAAACTTCATGACTTTGGCAAAGCCATGAACGTGTAGACTCTGTACCACAGTTTTCAAAGCAACGTATGGAGAAAGTCTGTCTCCTGGGCTTTCTTAAGCAGCACTTGGTACATGTAAGGTGGAATGCCCGCCATGGTCTTTTGAGCCAACCAGATATCTTGAGTATCATTCATTTCACCACAAACAAATACTTTCTAATAATTCTGTGCTAATTAACAGACTCTGGTGTAAAATTAGATAGCAATATCTGAAACACTTAAACTTTGGAATTCACATTTCTGACTGGGTTCTTCAAGTGTCAACTCATCTATCCTGATGAAGTTAGTATTAATTTACACACACACACACACACACACATATATATATCATGCTGTTTACAATTATGAACCATATTTTAAAGTAAGTTGTGGACAATATAACCTATAAGTTGTTCAACCAATCCCTTTTTGAATGACATTTACTTCTATAGTAACAGAAATATCACAAATGGGTGGCTTTAAAGAACAGAAATTTCTTTTGTCACAGTTGAGGAGGCTAGAAGTCTGAATTCAGGGTGTAGCACTAGGGGAAGTCCTTCCTGGTCTATTTCACCTTCTAGTGTTTTTGTTTGTTGTTGTTATATGCAGTGAAGTTGAACAGTAGCTACCAGCAATTCTTGGCATTCTTAGGCTTATAGATGTACAGTAAAACCTGCAAAAGCCAGAACTTGTTTAAGGCAGAAACCTGTGAGAGACAGAAAACTCAACTATTTTCCGCTAAAACAAGTGGTAGAAAACTTGCGAGACTTGGAAAAACAAGGCAATCTCATTGAGTTCCGGCTCTCACAGGTTTCACTGTATCTGCTGCCTCTGTTGTCTGTCTTCTTCTTTCCTCCTGCATGTGTCTCTATCTATTCTGTTCTTTTTATAACTCAGAAATGATTTTAGGTTTAGGATCCCACCCTCCAGTGGTTTGGCCTCATTAACATAACAAAAGAAAAACCTTATTTCCAGATAGGGTCATTTTTACAGGCACATGGATGAGGATTTCAACACATATTTTGGGGAAGGGAGGGCACAATTCATTACGTAACAAGGTTGCTTCTAGTTTTTTGCTATGATATTATAATGAATAATATTTTGAGGAATCATTTGCTATGCAAACAAGCATCTATAGGATGCATTTGTAGAAATAGTATTGCCAGGTGAGAAGGAAAGTGCACAAGAATTCTGATAGGTAAATGCCAGCGAGGTCACACCTGTTCTCACACCCATAACACACAAAGGAAGAGTTGCTTTCCCTGTCTGGCCAGTTTACACAGAATGGGCAAAGAGGCCTGCTGAATGAGTTGAGGGAATGAGCATTCAGAGGTGTAGGAGAAAGGCAGGAAGAGCAGGTGCAAAGGCCAAAGGCCTAAGGCAAAAACTTGCTAGTGTGGGCAAGGAGCTGCCAGAAAGCCAGCAAGGCCAATGCTGCACCTGGGCAGAGCAGTGGGGACAAAGGTCAAAGAAGTTGGAGCCAGGACAAAAAGCCTTTACGGGTGGTTATAGAGACCTTGGAAGGAAGGTTGGGCAGTCTACTTCCATAGTGATACCGCCTCGGAAACCCAAGGAGGGGTCGCTATGAGTCGGGTTTGACTCGACAGCACATAACAACAACAACAACATAGAGACCTTGGGCTTTACTCTTAGTGTGATGGCAGCCACTGTAGGGCTTTGAGCTGGAGTGTCCATTCCAAAGGATCCCTCAGATTGCTTTGTGAGAATAACCTGTGTCCCCCAACAAGAGAAGGTGGCATCCCAACTCCCGTACCTGTGAACATGACCTTGTTTGGAAAAAGGATCTTTGAAGATGTGATCACTTGAATTAATATGAGGTCATAACTGCAAGAGGGTGGGTCCTAATCCTATATATATATATATATATATATATATATATATATATATATATAAACAAACACACTGCCATCGAGTCAATTGACTCATAGTGACCTCTCCTTGGGTTTCTGAGGCAGTATCTCTATGGAGGTAGATTGCCCAATCTTCCCTCCGAGGAGTGGCTGGTGGGTTTGAACCCCAGCCTTCTGGTTAGCAGTCAAGTACCTTAGGCACTACACCACCAGAGCTCCTTTTTAACCCACCTAGTGTAAGGCGCTCTGGTAGCCTAATGAGTTGTGTCCAACTCGATGGCACACAACAACAACAGTGTATTTTATTTTGCTAGGTAGCCCTAGGAAACAAGGACAGCCTGCACGGAGGCCAGAGCAGAAGCAGACAGACCAGTTAGGAATCTACAGAGATAGTCAGGTGGGCAGTCAGAGTGGCCAGATTGAGATCCAGCAGCAGGGGTGGTGAGAATGGTCAGATTTGACATCATGCTGGAGCTGGACCTGCCAGTGTTCAGTGATGAGTTGGATATAGCATTCCAGGAGAAACTGACTGAAGCATGATTTACTGAGATGAGGACCAGGTTTTGGAGGGAGGGAATCACAAATTTATGTTTTTAACTTGCTAAGTGTTATGGATGAGCTCTGGTGGCACAGTGGTTAAATAATTTGACTGCTAACTAAAAGGTCAGTGATTCAAACCCACCAGCCATTCCATGGGAGAAAGATGAGGCAGTCTGCTTCCTTAAAGTTTTACAGCCTTAAAAACCCTATGGAGGCAGTTCTGCTCTGTCCTATAGGGTTGCTATGAGTTGGAATTGACTCAGTAGCAGTGAACTTGGGTTTTTTTTGTTGTTGTTGTTTAAAGTGTTATGGATTTACTTATGTCTCCCTAAAATATGTATTGAAATTCTAACCTCTGTACCTGTAAATATGACCTTGTTTGGAGATAATGGTTTTTCTTTCGTTTTGTTAATGAGGCCATATCAGTGTAGGATGGTCCTAAACCTAATCACCTTTTTTTTATCAATTGATTGATTTTATTTTTATTTTTTGCAGTGCTTCCATCCCTCTCCTCCCACCAAAAAAGAAAATTTCCTTCCATATATAAATCTTTCTTTGACTTTTTACAATAATGAACTAATACAATATTTGTCCTTCTGTGATTGACTTATTTCACTCAGTATAATGTCCTCCAAGTTCACCCACATTATGCAGTGTTTTGCAGATTCTACATTATTCTTTAGTGTTGCATAATATTCCATCGTGTGTATGTACCATGTTGTTGTTGTTGTTATGTGCCGTTGAGTCGGCCCAACTCATAGCGACCCCTCCTTGGGTTTCCGAGGCGGTATCACTACGGAAGTAGATTGCCCAACCTTCCTTCCGAGGAGTGGTTGGTGGGTTTGAACCACTATCCTCTTCTGGTTAGCAGTCAAGTGCCTTAGGCACTACTAAACCTAATCACTTCTGAGTAATAAAATGAGCAGAACAGACATATACATGGGGGAAGATAGATACCATGTGTGGATCATCCAAGGAACCTAGGAACCTGGGGCTAACTACAAGGAAGTAACTGACACAGGCGAGACCCTGATTTAGTCTTCTAGCCTCCCGAACTTTGATTTGTGTTACAGAAGCACTTGGTGGCTGAGATAATAAGTTTGTGATTCTACCAGACTTGCAGGTAGAGATGAGACTAGGCAGTGGGTCTACAGTATGGAGTTTAACTGGGAAGTGGCACTAAGGACATAATTGCCATTGGCATTTTCTTTGTAGTGCCTAATGCATTTGATTGGTAACCAGAAGGCTGGCGGTTCAAACCCACCAGGCACTCCTCAGAATGAATATTGGGCAATCTACTTCCATAGAGATACTGCCTTGGAAACCCAAGGAGGGGTCGCTTTGAGTTGAACAGACTCTAGAGTAGTGAGTTTGGTTTTGCTTTTCTTTTAATACCAAACCAATGCTCTCTTCTTCAGCTTTGTCAACTATGGCAGTT
This sequence comes from Orycteropus afer afer, assembly GCF_000298275.1. Classification (NCBI taxonomy): domain Eukaryota; kingdom Metazoa; phylum Chordata; class Mammalia; order Tubulidentata; family Orycteropodidae; genus Orycteropus; species Orycteropus afer. Next base: position 419,905 of record NW_006921934.1, read on the forward strand.
AAGGTTGTGTGTAATTTGACTGGGCCTTGGTTCTGAGTAGCATGGCAGCTGGTTGTAGTTATTCCACATGATGAGATTGTAATCACTTTCATAGTGGAATCTGCTGTGAGACAATCAGTGGAATGGGAGCTGCCTTTGGGGTGTGATCTGCTTCCAGTACATACGGAGAAGTTTTGAGAAAGGTCTCTAGCTCTTGGCACATTTCCTGCATTTGGCCAACTCTCCAGTGGTCTGCTGTGTTGACTTCTGATCTTGAGATTGTTCCTGGATTTGTCCCAGTGGTCTTCCATGCTGTCTGCTGATCTTGAGATTGTACCATTTTACCTGTTGATCTTGGGGTTGGCAGCTTCAGCAGCCAGAGGCTGTGAGTCAGAGAAGCCTCCAGCTCCACTGGGCCTGGAATAGGAGGCAGAGCTAAAGCCCAAGACTGAGGGGCCTTCACCTTGCTCCTAGAGCTGGCACTTTGAACTCCGACTTCTATCCTCCTAAACTGTAAGAGAATAAATTTCTGTTTGTTAAAGCCATCCATTTGTGGTGTGTCTGTTATAGCAGCACTAGAGAACCAACACATCAATCAAATCCTTCTCACCAGAGATTCCTTCTCACTCTTACATCTTTCTGTTCTGATAGGTGGAATATGTTGATCTTATAACTATCCACCACACCATTCACTGCTGTCAAGTCATTTCCAACTCATAGTGACTGCTTCTTGGATTTCTGAGGTAGTATCTTTATGGAAGTAGATGAGAAAGTTAGAGGGGGCATTTCCCAGGTGCCCTCATGTCCTGTCTTCAAAGATGAGATTGACTTAGCTAAAAGTTGCTCAAAAGAAGGTCTGTCCTGGAAAAACGCAGAGCACATGGTCAGGGGAACCAAGGCTAAGTCAACTGCTAGACCCACTGCTTAGTCTCATCTCTACCTGTAAATCTGGTAGAATCAAAAACTTAGTGTCTCAGTCACCAAGTGCTTCTGCAGCCTGTGACTATTGATGAATGTTCATGGGAACACACAGAGGGGCTACTAAGTCCTGCTTCTGAAATTTCATAGTCCCACAATGCTGACCTTAGGGAGCATACTATTTTATTTCCAAAACTAAGTATTTCAGTACTTGGTGAAGTCTAAATCCTAAATAAAACTTCCAAATCATATCACATAGATATTTTCAGATGATGTGTGAATATTCAGTCCATAGATTTTCTCCTACCCCAAGGTTTTCTTTTCTATCTCCTCTCTCAGCAGGTGGGAAGGCAGGGATGAGAGTGAGAAGAACCAGGGAGGCCAAAGCAGAGCCTAATACAACCCACAATAGTTCCCAAATCCAAGAGAGGTGAAGAAAATGGGGAGCCCAGGAAGTAAGCCACGTGGACAACAAGCCCAGGGAAGTAGGGTGCAGCTGTTCCACTGCGGAGAGTCAGGTCATTGCTTCACCACTGGTATCAGAAAGTTAGATTTGGAGGAGAGCTTGGATAGCTTGCAGAGGGAATGCTATGAAGCTCAGAGAGGTGAAGGGACATAGAGAAACCTTGCTTGCACCCCGGTCCCCTTCCTGCCTCTATCCTTGCATAGTGATGGATCCCCTTATTCTGATGGGCTTCAGGCTGGATGCCACTAAAGTCACCTGCTGACCACATGTCAATATCTGATGAATCTCTTATGCCACATCACCAGAATTATTTCACTAGTCAAACATCTGCTCCTCACCTTGCTATTAATCACTATCATTGACCCTCAATATATTTTAAAAACTTTTTTATTATATAACAGAGGTCCAATATAGGACCACACACAAATATACAGCTTAATGAGTTATTATAACCCAAGTCAAGAAAGAGAACTTTGCCCGCATCCAGAAGCCCTCCATGTGCCTTGGCCCAATCACAGCTTTCTGCTGCCTGCCCCTAAATAACCTCTCTCCTGGCTTCTATGGTAACCCTTTTCTTTACATTTTTATTACACATGTATCTATCTCTAAGCTCTATAGTTTAGTTTTGCTTGTTTTTTTGTTTTGTCCTTTAAATCATTTTTATATAAGCTCCTCCTCCATTCTGCTGTCCTTTTTTTCACCCATGCAATTTATTTGCTGAGGGATCAGGTCATTTGGGCACGCTGTGGTGTGTCTGTTATAGCAGACATAGAATGCTCTCAAGCCTGCGCTTTTTGGACGGCTTTAACAAACAGAAATTTATTCTCTTACAGTTTAGGAGGCTAGAAGTCCGAGTTCAAAGTGCCAGCTCTAGGAGCAAGGTGAAGGCCCCTCAGTCTTGGGCTTTAGCTCTGCCTCAGACTGATTGTGCTTATTACTTTCCCACCCCAATAACAATTCTAGGGGCATCTCTTCCCAGAGAATTAGCACTGGTTGGGAGGCAGCATGGTCAAGGGCAGTGTTCTAGTTACCTAGTGCCACTCTGACAAGAATATACCACGAATGGCATGGCCTTAACAAACAGGAGTTTATTTTTACAATTTGGAGGCTTTAAGTCCAAGTTCAAGTGCCAGGCTCTAGGGACTGAGTAAAAGCCCCTCAACCTTGGGGACCAGCTCTGCCTCCTGCTCCCGGCCCACTGGAGCCAGAGGCTTTTCTTCACTCAGGCAGCTGCTGGCTGCTAAGGCTGCCAAGCCCAAGATTGACAAGTAAAAAGGCACAGTCCTGATGTTACCACACCATTAACTCAAGTCCATTGTAAGTCCCAAAGTCGGCAGAGCATAGCAGACTCCTGAGCAAGGACACGACTACATGCAGGGTTTAAGCGTGCCCTTGGCAAGAGACCATTCTCAAAGCTTCTCCTTATATACAGGAAGCAGACCACATACCCAAAGGCTGCTACCCAGTAGATTCCACCATGGAATTGATTACCAGTCTCATCATGGGGAATACTACATCCAGCTGCCCAGCCACTCAACCAGGCCTAGCCAAGTTGACATACAAGCATAACCATCACAGGCAAGGATGGCAAAAGGGTTTTCTTTTGCACATTTACCAGCACCTCTGAGGGTGGGTGCCTGAAACACCATTTGAGAAGGATTCTGGGGGTCATAGCAGGGCTCTCAGGAAAGAAGGCCCTGATCAATTAATGACATTTGCCATGGGCACAGGAAGGGTCATTGTGGTACATGTGCCAAGTATTTGCCATCACTTATCATGGAAGAGCCTGGGCTTTTGCACCCAACAGAGCTAAGATTGCATCCCACATTCTCCCCACTCCCCCTACCCATCCACTGGTTGCATTTCTTGAGTGAACCATGTAATCTTTCTCCATCTCACTTTCGTCCCTTGTAAAATGAGCACTACTTCAGGTACCCAGAATGTTCTCAGGAAAGCATGGTTCTCTTTCAGCCAATGGATCAAGTTGCCAGGAGACTTATCCTTAAGAACACAGACACCTATATCACTTTCATCATGTTCCAAGATCACAGTATGTTATCGGCTTGTCAGTCAATGGCAAAGCTGTGCCTTCTGGGAATCTGGGGGCTGTGTGAACACTGAGGCAGGGAATCAACTTTGAAGGGTGGGTGGCTGATGCTCTTGAAAATGCCCTGTGCAGAGATGCCACTGACCTCAGGCCTAGACTTTCACAGATGATGAAAATAGAAGTGCAATATATGGCACCACTGGGGATAAAGCTCTTGGTGCAAGCAATGAGTTGCTGCTCCCACTAATTGGAGAGAGGGTGAGTTGGCTACAGACTGTAGGCAGAAAGAACACCTCAAGTTTAGGTATGAATCTAAAGTCATTCCCAAGCTGCCAGAACAGAAAGCAAGGTATGTTTTTCTTGCGAGATCATGGTTGCAAAAGTCACAAAAGTACCATGTGACAGGCCATGACAGAGCAGAAAGGGAAGATGGAAGATGGGATCTCATAAGTCAGAGCTTGGGGGTTCAAGGGAAGGTTCTGTTCCTCCAAAATTGTTCATGTTGTCCAAACTTCTTCATGAGATTCCACCTCACCAGATCCATAATTTTCTAAAGTGGAATCTCTGGAGTTTTCTTTAAAGGCTTAAAAAAGAAGTTGGAGACTAATGTCTAATAATGTTCCAGGCACAACAGGATAATTGCACACTCAAATTCTTATTTATCATATACCAACTCTGTGCCCAGGTTTGCAGTGACAAAGAAGATAACATGCTTCTGTCCCTCAAGAAACTTAGGAGTGACATAAAAATTATAATAACATTCACCTCTAATACATTATAAAGAGTCCCTGGATGGTGCAAATGATTAAAACACTCAACTGACAACCCAAAGGTTGACGGTTTAAGTTCACTCAGAGACACTTTGGAAGAAAGGGCTAGTGATCAACTTCCAGAATATCAGCCATTAAAATCCTATGGAGGTACACTTTAGACTCAAGAGCACAAATAGGTTAGAAGTAAAAGGGTGTAAAAATATATTCCTTGCAAATATTAACCAAAAGAGAGCTGATGTGGCAATATTAATATCAAACAAGGTAGACTTTAAGACAAAATTTGTTAGAGCAGATAAAGATAAAGATGTTGTGGTTGTTGTTATGTGCCATTGAGTCAGCCCCAACTCATAGTGACCCCTCCTTGGGTTTCTGAGGCAGTATCACTACAGGAGTAGGATTGCCCAAACTTCCTTCTGAGGAGTGGCTGATGGGTTTGAACCACTAACCTTCTGGTTAGCAGTCAAGTGCCTTAGGCACTATGCTACCAGAGCTCCTAAAGATAAATATAGGGTCAATTAACCAAGAATATTTAACAACCATGTATATATGTATGTATCTCCAACATTGGATCACCTCACTATATACAGCAAATACTGATAGAATTGAAAGGAGAAATAGAAGCACTACAATGACAGTTGGAAACTTCAATATACCACTTGCAATATTGGACAGAGCTTCTAGAAAATAGCTCAACAAGGAAACAGAGGACCTGAGTGACACTATAAATCAACTAGACTTAAGAGACATATATAGAACATTCCACCCCAAAACAGTACAATATGAATTCTTTTCCAGTGCACATGGATCATTCTCCAGGATAGACTACATGCTAGGACACAAAAAAAGTCTTGATAAATTTTAAAAGATTGAAACCACACAAAGCATTTTGTCTGACAGCAATGAAGTGAAGCTAGAAATCAATAACAGGTAAAAAAACAAAAACATACAAACACATGGAAATTAAACAATACACTATTAAACTAACTATGGATCAAGGAAGAAATCAGAAGAGACTTCACAAAATTCTTAGCATCAAATGAAAATGAAAGCACAATGTACAAAGATTTATGGGATGCAACAAAGATAGTACTCAGAGGGAAACTTATAGCAATAAATGCTGGCATGGAAAAGAAGAAAGATCTCAAATCAACAGCCTAAACTTGATAACTCTGGGGACTAGAAAGAGGAAAACAAACTAACCCTAAATCTACCAGGAGAAAGGAAATAACAAAGATCAGAGCATAAATAAATAAAATAAAAAACAGAAAAACAATAGCAAGAATCAATAAAACCAGAAGTTGTTTCTTCAAAAAGAGAAGTAAAATTAAAAGATCTTTAGCTAGACTGACAAAGAAAATGAAAATAACCAATATAAAAATGAAAAAGGGGACTTTACAACTGACCCAATAGAAATAAGGAGTATTATGATAGAATATTATGAACAACTGTATGACAATAAACTGGATAATATAGACAAAATAGATAAATTCTTAGAAGCACACAATCTACCCAAACTCACTCAAGAAGAAATAGAAAGTCTCAACAGACCTATAACAAGTGAAGAGATTGAATCTGTGACCAAAAATCTCCCAACAAAAAAAAAAGTCCTGGATCAGATGGCTTCACTGGGAAATTCTACCATTTAGAGAAGAAATTGACATCAATACTGTATAAACTCTTCCAAAAGATGGAGAAGGAAGGACTACTTCCTAATATATTCCAGATAAGCAGATCTATCCCTGATACCCAAACCAAAGACACCCCTAGAAAAGAAAACTATAGCCCAATATCTTATATTAATATAGATGTAAAAACCCTCAACAAAATACTAGCAAATAGAATCCAGTAGATATTAAAAGTGTTATACACTGTGACCAAATGGGCTTTATTCTAGGAATATAGGGATAGTTCAACATTAGAAAGTAAATCAACATATACACCACATAAGTAGAACAAAAGAAAAGAATCAAATGATCATCTCTACGGATGCAGATGAAGCATTTGATGAAATCAAACACCCTTTCTTGATGAAAACCATAAATAAGATTGGAATAGGTGTGATGGTTGGAGCTGTGTGTCAACTTGGCTGGACCACTATTCTATGTGGTTTGAGCAATTGGGATGTGGGTTGTTCCTATGATGGGATCAGATGTATATGTTTTGAGTAGCCAATCTGTTGAGAGGGAGTTTCCCTAAGGGTGTGGCCTGCTTCCAGTATATTTGTGGACATCCTGGGAAAAGAGACTCTCTTCTTCTGTGAATTGGGATTCTGTTGTGCTGCCTACAACTGTCCGTGAGTGAACAATCTGTCGTTTGGCCTGGAGATCTTGGATTCGTCATTTGTTGGAGTCAACAGCCAGTAAACTGCCTGCTAACCTTGAGCTTGCTAGCCCCTGCAGCTGCGTGAGTCAGGAAAACCCTCCAGATTGACATTTGATCCAAGAACTTGGGACTTGCCAGCTTCCGTAAGTGTGTGAACCATTTTCCTAAGATAAATCTCTCTCTCTTTCTCTCTCTTTCTCTCTCTCTCTAAGCTTTACATGTTTTGCTTCTCTAGAGAGCCCAGTCTAATACAGAAGGGAAATTCTTCAATATGATTCAGGGCATATAAGAAAAGCCAACAGCCAACATTTTATTTAATGGAGAAAGACTGAGAGCTTTCTCCTTGAAATCAGTAGCAAGAAAAGGGTGCCTGTTCTCAGCATTTCTATTCAATATTGTATTAGAAATCCTAAACCAAAAACCAAACTCACTGCTGTCGAGTCGGATCTGACTCATAGTGATCCCTCCTTAGGTTTCTGAGGCAGTATCTCTACAGTAGTAGATTGCTCAACCTTCCTTCCGAGGAGTGGCTAGTGGGTGTGAACCGCCAGCCTTCTGATTAGTAGTCAAATGCCTTATGCACTATGCCACCAGAGCTCCTATTCTAAGTCCTAGGCAGAGCAATATTCAAGAAAAAGAAATAAAACATATCTAGATTGGAAAAGAAGAAATAAAATGATCTCTTTACAGATAATCATATATATCTATATTTGCCATTGCAAAGATATATAGACATATATATGGTCCTATGTGTAGAAAATCCCCAAGAGTCCACAAGAAAATTTCTAGAGTTACCAGAGGAATTTAACAAAATCACAGGGTAAAAGATTACACTGCACTGAATTACTTAATATGGCCCTTGTAGCCATGGTCTTTGTGACTCCCACCAAATGACTGATGAAGTCATTTCAAATGTGAAGTGCTTATTAATAATGTAAATAAAGTACATGGCATCTCTGTGTGTGAGTGACATTGTGCAAAAAATGTGTGTGCAACCCTGACATGGAGTTTGCTCAGTTTTGCCATCCCACTAGGCTTAAAATAAGCCATCTCAGAGGCAGAAAAAAAGTCTCTCCCTACCATCAAGAAGAAGAGATGGGAGTGGAGACCCACGATCCCTGCACTGAACTTCCTCGATCCAGAAGACAGAGAGCTGTGACACCAGAGATGGCAAGAAGCAGTGACAGAGAAATGGCAGCAGCAGAGAAAGCACAACCAACAGAAGCAAGAGACCCAGCACAAGACAGACCAGCAGACTTCCTGGCCCATGGAGCAAGAAAGCTGACTGCCTTCAGACAGTAAGCTTGCTAGTGGAGTGGGGTGCCTTACTGGGCATCTATCAGCAGAGCTAAAAGAAGAGCTTTGTGGCACTTGCCCAAGCAGGCCAGAGGCCAGGCTGAGGGACTGAGGCCAGAGAGACCTGCCTTAGAGCATGGCTGAGGGGACGCTGTCCTGATTGAAGAACTGTATCCTGAGTTGTTTCTGATAGTGAATTGTAACCTGTTACTTCTGGAATAAACCCCATAATTGTGAGTATTGTCTATGAGTTCTGTGTGGCCATTGCAATTAATTATTGAACCCAGCAGAGAGGTAGAGAGTGCTATGGGAGGGACAGTTGGTGTCAGAACTGGTAAAAAAAAAAAGATTGGAGGGTGGTGGCATGTCTGACTTTCTCCTCATAGGAATCAGCCTTGGACCGTTGCTGTCGATACTGATCTTCCTCCTCCTCCCACCTTAGCAACTTCAAGGTCAGATGCCACCCTCATGCCATTTTTGCAAAGGTCAAAAAACAAAAATTAATGGGTTTCTATATACCAACAGTGATAAATCTAAAAGGGAAATTAGGGAAACAATTATATTTACAATAGCATCTAAGAGAATAAAATACCTAGGGATAAATCTAACTAGGGATGTGAAGGATTTATACAATGAAAACGATAAAACTCTGCTAAAGATGATTAAAGAAAACTTAAATAAATAGAAAGATGCTCCATGTTCATGGGTTGGAAGAGCTAATGTTATTAAGATGTCAATATTACCTGTTAGGATTGAATTGTATTCCCAAAAATGTGTGTTGTAAATCCTAATCTCTATGCCTGTGGTTATACTCCCATTTAGGAATAGGTTGTCTTTGTTACATTAATGAAGATGGGTTTAGTATAGACTGATATAAAAGAGTTTAAACAAATGATCAAAAGAAACATAGAGATCACCAAGAAACCAGGAAGTGCAAGCTAAAGAGACAAGGGCATCCCTCCACATCCAACAGAGAAAGAAAGCCTTCCCCTACAGATGTTGTTGTTGTTATGTACCGTCGAGTCAGACCCGACGCATAGCGACCCCTCCTTGGGTTTCCGAGGCAGTATCACTATGGAAGTAGATTACCCCATCTTCCTTCTGAGGAGTGGCTGGTGGGTTTGAACCACCAGCCTTCTGGTTAGCAGTCAAGTGCCTTAGGCACTATGCTACCAGAGCTCCCCTACAGATAGCACTCTCCATTTAGACTTCTAGCCTCCTAAACAGTGAGAAAATAAATTCTCTGTGTTAAAGCCATCCACTTGTGGTATTTCTGTTACAGCAACACTAGATAACAAAAACAGAATTTGGTACTGAGAGTGGGGTACTACTCTAACAAATACCTAAAATACAGAGTTGATTTTCAAATTGGATAATGGATAGATGCTGGAAAAGTTTTAAGATGACTAATGGTGAAAGAGATGGATTCACACAGTGGCTGCAACCATGGGCTCAGGTATAGCAAGGATCGTGAGGCTGGCCCAGGACCGGGCAGTGTTTGTTCTGCTGTGACTAGAGTTGCTATGAGTCGGAGACAACTTGATGGCACCTAACAACAGCAATAGTAAAAGCCTAGATTGCCTTAAAGAAATTATTGGTAGAATTATGGATGTCAAAGGCAATTCTGGTGAGGGTTCAGAAGAAGCTCTGAGGATACCAACAGAGAGAGTCTCTATCATCTTAGGGAATATATACGGCACCAGCAACAGAATGTTGCTAGAAATGTGGATGTTAAATGTGCTTCTGGTGAGCCCATAAAAGAAAATGATGAACATGTGATTGGACAATGGAGGAAGAGTGATATTTTTATGCAGTGGCCAAGAACTTGTCTGAATTATGGTCAAATGTTCAATGGAAGGTAGAACTGCTAAGTGATGAACTTGGATATCTGGCTGAAAAGATTTCTAAGCAAGCTCTTAAAGGGGCCAATGGGTTCTTCTTGCCATATAGAGTAAAATGCAAGAGGAAGGGGATGGATTTAAAAATGAAAATACAACATAAAGATTTAGAAAATTCTATTGTAGAAAGTAAGGACATATGTCCTAATATTTTCACCAAGGACATGGCTACACAATCTTTTGTTAAAGAGCTTAAGCTGTGAGTGAGGGATCTAACCAATTGCCACAGGAGAAAACCCATCAGCTTAGACTGAAGAGGACAGAGAAGGAATGGAAGGAGAGAATGCTGTCTGCCTCTTGGAATTTTATAGGCAGGAAACTGGTCAAAGGAAGTACATCTGTTGTCCACTAAGAAAAGAAAATAGCCATGCCTGGAAACGCTTGGAGATCAACAGAAGTGTTGGAAGGATCTTGGGAAGCAGAGCTTCCTCCATCTCAAAGGGTGGAGGTACAGCCTCTGAGGTCTCAAAGGATGGGGCTATGGCCTCTGGAGTCTCCAAGTGCAAAGCCATGGCCTCCTAGATTTCAAAGAGTCATGTCTTCATCAACTCAGTTCTAGACTGTGAGGCTACTATCAGTTTGGCCAAGAGATTGAGACTACTGCCCAAAGCTAAGGAGATGGGGCTGCTGTTGCCAAGGGAAGAAGAATAGGGCAGGCTGGAGCCCATGGGGTGAGGTTGCCACTCAGATGGACTAAGAGAATGGGACTGCTCAATGTCAAGGGAGCAGAGTTGTTGTCCCACTGGAAGGCAGAGCTGAAGATCAGGGCTGAAAACCCTCTACCCAGAATTCAGAAAGCATGGCCAGCACTAAGTGAGAGGGCAGGGCCATTTGCCTAGATAGTCTCACAGAACAGAGAATTATTTTCAAGCTTTGAGGGTTAATGCAAATTGTTCTGCTAGGTTTGGGACTTTTTTGGTGCTCATTGTCCCTTCTTTCCCTCCAATTTTTCCCATGTGTAATAGAAATATCTACCTTGTGCCTGTTCCATCATTGAATTTTGGAAGGAGATAACCTGTATTCTAGATTTCACAGGTTCTCAGGTGAAGAGTTATTTTATCCCAGGATGGAATATGTCTAACATCTCACTCATATTTTATTTAGAAGATGCAGAAGATGAGATTTTGGACTTGGAGTTGATCTAAGACTTTTAGGATGATGTGATAGGATGAATATGTTTTGCATGTGGCAAGAACATGAACTTTTGGGGGCCAAAGTGTGGAATGTTATGGACTGAACTGTGTTCTGCAGTGGAGTGAATTACTTGATTTGGGCCTTCTAGCCATAGTCTTTGTAACTCCCAACAAGTGACTAGGTTGTTGTTGTTGTTATGTGCCATTGAGTCAGACCCAACTCATAGCGACCCCTCCTTGGGTTTTCGAGGTGGTATCACTACAGAAGTAGATTGCACAACCTTCCTTCCGAGGAGTGGCTGAAGGTTTGAACCACCAGCCTTCTGGTTAGCAGTCAAGTGCCTTAGGCACTACTCTACCAGAGCTCCTAAGTGACTAGGTAGACTACACAAAAATGTGAAGTTCTTGTGACCCACCAAGAGGATTGGCATCTTGCTAATAATGTAAATAAGGTGGATGTCACACTTGGTGTGAGGTCATGGAAATAAGGTATATGGAACCCTAACATATAGATTGGTCAGTTTTGCCATCCTGCTAGGCTTAAAATGAGCCATCCCAGAGACAGAAAGGGGAAAGCTGACTACTTCCAAGAAGAAGAGATGGAAATAGATTGTGTTCTTTGGACCCAGGTTTCCTCACTGGGAACCTCATAAGATTCAAGAGAAAGAAAGCTGGAATACTGGAGAGATGGTAAGATCCAAGCAGCAGCAACAGAGACAGTAGAACTAGGAGACTAGCAGGAGCCAGCGTGGGCTTCCTGGCCCACAGAGCAAGAAAGCTGAGTGCCTTCAGGCAGGAGCCTTGCTGGCAAAGTAGAGGTGCTACCTACAACTTGGTGGACCTAAATTTGTGAACTCATTGAATTAGATCTCAATGCCTTCAGGTCAAGGCTTACTAGCAGAGAGGGGTGCCTCTGAGCACTTATGAAAAGAGCCAAAAGAGCTTTGTACATGCTTGCCTGAGCAAGACAGATACTAAGGGTCTGAGGGGCCAAGTGGCTGAGGGCCAGAGAGAAGCATGCCTGTGGGCACTGGTGAGAACAGGCTGCCCAGCTTGAAGAATTGTATATATACATAAAAGAGCTTAAATGAGCAACCAAAAGAAGCAAAGATAGGGTAAGATAGATGCCAAGACAGATGGAGATCTCCAAGGAACCAGGAAAGCAGAAGCTGAACACAAAAGGATTTTTCTCCAGAGCTGACTGAGAGACGAAGTCTTCCTCTGCAGCTGGCACTCTGAATTTAGACTTCTAGCCTCCTAACCTCTGAGAAAATAAATTCCTGATTGTTAAAGCCATCTACTTGTTGTATTTCTGTTATAAAAGCACTAGAAAACTAAGATACTACCCAAAGCTATCTATAGATTCAACACAATCCTGATAAAAATTCCAACAGCCTTCAGTACAGAAATAGAAACACCAATCTTTATATGGAATGACAAGAGGCACTGAAAGAGAAAAACTGAGTAGGAAGACCCATACTTCTGATTTTAAACCATACCATAAGTAGCTCTGATAGTGTAGTGCCTAAGGCACATGACTGCTAACCAGAAGGTTGGAGGTTCAACCCACCAGACAGTCCACAGAAGGAAGACTGGGCCATCTACTTGCATAAAGATTTACCACCTCAGAAACCCAAAGGGGTGGCTGTGAGTCAGAATCAACTCAATGGCAGTGAGTTTGGTTTTGGTTTATACAGCTATAGTAATCAAAACAGTCTGGTACCAGTATAACAAGAGACACAGACCAATGGAATAGAATTGAGAGTCCAGAAATAAAGCCACATATCTATGGCCAACTAATTTTTGACAAAGGGTGCTGTTTTGGTTCTCTAGTCCGATCTAACAGAAAAATACCACAAATGGGTGGTTTTAACAAACAGGAATTTATTCTCTTACAGTTCAGGAAGCTAGAAGTCTGAATTCAAAGTGCTAGCTCTAGGGGCTGGGTAAAAGCCCCTCAACCTTGGGCTTCAGCTCTGCCTTTTGCTCCTGGCCCACTGGAGCTGGAAGCTTCTCTTAACTCAGACAGCTGCTAGCTACTGAGACTGACAAACCCAAGGTTGACAAGTAAAATGGCACAGTCCCAAGATATCAAACAACATGGCAGGCCACTATTTCAAGTCCAGAAACAGCCTTAACATCGGCAGACAACGTGGCAGGAGACTGAGATGAAGATGGCTAACTGCATTATCCAGTTGTACCAGGAAGCTTAAGATCTTCCTCAAAGCTTCTTCTTATATACTGGAAGCAGATCACATTCCCTAAGGCTCTACTCAGCTGCTCACAGTAGATCCCACCATGGAGTTGATTACCAGTCTCTTCATGGGGAATAACTACATCCAGTTGCCCCACCACTCAACCAGGCCCACCCAGTTGATACATAATCTTAACTACCACAGATGCTAAGTTCATTCAATAGGAAAAGAAGAATCTTTTCAATAAATGCTGCTGGGAAAATTAGATTTCCACATGCAGAAAAATAAAGCAGGACTCATGCCTCACACTATACACAAAAAAAATTCAAAATGGATTAAGGACCTAAATGTGAAAACTAAAACCATAAAATTCTTAGAAGAAAATGCAAGGGCAATGCTGTCAGATCTAGCCTTCAACAATGGCTTATCTAATATAATAACAAAAGCACAAACAGCAAAAGACAAAATAAATAAATGGGATCTCAAAAAAATTGAAAACTTTTGTTCATCAAAAAACTTTACCAAAAAAGTGAGAAGACAAGCTACCACCTGGGAGAATATCTTTGGAAACCATATATATGATGAGAATCTAGTAACCAAAATACATATATAACTTTCACAACTTAATATAAAAGACAAATAACCCAATCATAAAATGGGCAAAGGACTTGAAATATTTCACCAAAGAGGACATTCAAGTGGCCACCAAACACATGAAAAAATACTCATTGTCATTAGTCATCAGAGAGATGCAGTCAGAACCACAATGAGATACCATTTTACCCCCACTAAGATGACTAAGGGAGCTCTGATAGCATAGTGCCAAAGGCACTTGACTGCTAACCAGAAGGCTGGCGGTTCAAACCCACCAGCCACTGCTCAGAAGAAAGGTTGGGCAATCCTACTTCCGTAGTGATACTGCCTCGGAAACCCAAGGAGGGGTCGCTATGAGTCAGGGCAACGAAGGCAAATAACAACAACAATAACAACAAGATGACTAAGATAAAAAAAAACACAAACAAATAGAAAATAACAAATGTTGGTGAAGATGTGAGGAAATTGGAACCCTTATCCATTGCTGGCGGGAATGCAAAATGGTACAGACATTGTGGAAAACAGTAGCAAGTCCTCAAAAAATGGAAAATAGGTCTACCATATGACCCAGCAAGTCTCCTCCTAGTTACACACTTACCCAAAAGACTTGAAAGTAGAGACTCAAAAAGAGACTTGTATACCAATGTTCATGATAGCACTATTCGTAATAGCCAAAAGAATAGAAACAACCTAAATCCCTATCAACAAATGAATAGATATATAAAATGGGGTACATACATAGAATGGAATACTACTTAGGTAGTTGTTGTTGTTGTTAGGTGCCGTCAAGTTGGCTCTGACTCTTAGGAACCCTATTTACAACAGAACGAAACACTGCCCATAGGAGAAATAAAGTCTTGATACATGCTACAACATAGATGGAGTTTGAAGATATTATGCTGAATGAAATAAACCAATTACAAAAGGACAGATATTGTATAACGTGACTTTTATACAAAGACAAAGAAAGGCAAATGTACAGAGACCACAGTTTATTAGGGGTTACCAGGAGTGGGAGGGAGAGGGGAAATGGGGGCTAACAGTGATGGAAAAATTGCATTGATTATATATAGGATTGCTTAGTCAATTGTTGTAATTGCTGTCAATAAGTTATACACCTATAAAAAGATGAATTGACAAAAATTGTGTGATACATATATTTACAACAACAAAAAGAGTAGCTGCTGAGGCTGCTTATGTACAATGAAATACCTCATGGGATGTGGTTCCTTGGTTTGGAGGTTTAGGGTCATGGTTTTATGGGACAAGCCAGTTAATGGGCCTAATAATATGTTTAATGCTTTTTGTTCTACCTCCTAGTTTGTTGTATAGTGCCTGAGGTCCCAAAAGTTTGCGAGTGGCTATCTAAGACACAATGGTCGCTCTATTCACCTGGAGCAATAGAAGAAGGAGAGTCAAGAATAGGAGGATATGGAATGTGTGAGAATTTGTTGAGAACGGAATGTGTGGCTAACTGCTTCCATGAGCAATTGCATTCATTGTCATGAGACCAGAAGAACTGGATGTTGTCCGGCTACCATTACTGAACATTTTGATCAAATATTCTATATAAGAATCTTCATCAAAAG
The DNA here is from genome assembly GCF_000298275.1 of Orycteropus afer afer. Classification (NCBI taxonomy): domain Eukaryota; kingdom Metazoa; phylum Chordata; class Mammalia; order Tubulidentata; family Orycteropodidae; genus Orycteropus; species Orycteropus afer. The sequence continues at coordinate 435,115 of NW_006921934.1, forward strand.
AGAGAAAATGCAGAACAGAATTTCAAATTCTCAGGGACTCCAGACTTCCTGGGGCCATGAAGTTTGGATAAACCCCTAAAACTATTGTCCTGAGATAATCTTGAAACCTTAAACCAAAAATATCACCCGAAGCCTTCTTAAAACCAAACAATGGTTTAGTTTAACTAGTAAATAATGTCTGCCTTGAGCACTGTGCTCTTTTAAGAACTATCTGTATGGTATTAAACTGACAACAGCAACTTGAAGGATTAGATAGGAACTTAGGGGGCAGTGAATTTATGTTAATGGAGGAGGAACAACTAAGTAAAGGAGGGTAAGAATGGTTACACAACTCCAGAAATGTAATCAATGTCACTGAATTATACATGTAGAAACTGTTGAACTGTGTGCGTTTGGCTGTGTATATTCTCAATAACAAATAAATAAAATTGAGAAAAAAGAAATCTTATGGAATACAATGCTACTTTGAGTCAGAGTGAAAGTCAACACCAACTGGTTCTGGTTAACAAGTTATAAAACTCTTTGACATACATGCCCTCATCTGACCCTCTGAGTGACTTTATTTTAGATAAATACCGTATCTATTTTCCAGATGAGGAGAGTGAAGATCAAAATGCACTGTCGCTATTCCCAGCACAAGGAGTGACAGAAGCCAGGCCAGCCTTGCACAGAACCTTCTATGTTCCCCATACTGCCTCCTGCAATGCACAGGAAATCCACAGCAAACAACTGAGGGTGTGAGCACTCAGTGCAATTATTTTCTTCTGCTTCTTGGGGCTCAGGTTTTCAAAGGATTGAAATATCAGTCTGAGCTGAGGTAAACTCTGAACCCCTGGATAACCAGGATATGCACGTACAGCATGAAGAGAAAGGTATTTACCACAAATGTTAATTATGTCATGTCTAAGATTCCAACAAAGGACACCTCAACAAGGGCAGCCCCAGGGCAAGGCAGAAGGTATGATCTTGTCAGGAAATATGGGATAGAGAAGGGAAGGATTGGGAAAAACAATTTCATGAGTATTTCACCACATCAAAGATATGGTGAAACTCATGTGAAATTGTTCACTACAGATTAGTAAGTAAGCACAAGTATGCCTATGCTTGCCTTGCTTACTGGGTAATCTGCACCTACCACAGTGAATGCTATGGGTGGAACCCAACTGGCCCCAGACACAAAAGGACAAATAGTACATGATCTCACTAATATGAAGGAGGCAAATTTACAGAGCAAAGCTTATTAGTGGTTACTAGAGGCAGGAGAGAGAGAGAAGTGGGATTTATTACTTAGGAGGCATTGAATTTATGTTAATAGTGGAGGAATAATTCAGAAAAGGATAATAACAATAGTTATACATGAAGAGCAAAGATGTCACTTTGAGGACTAATGTGCGCCTAACCCAAGCCATGGTATTGTCAATTGTTTTATATGCATGTAAAAGCTGGACAATGAATAAGGATGACCAAAGAAGAGTTGATGCTTTTGAATTGTGGTTATGGTGAAGAATACTGAAAATACCATGGACTACCAGAAGGATGAACAAATCTGTCCTGGAAAAAGTGCAGCTGGAATGCTCCTTAGAAGCGAGAACTGCCAGACTTTTTCTCACCTACTTTGGTCATGTTGTCAGAAGGGAACATTCCCTGGAGAAGGATATCATGCTTGGTAAAATGGAGCACCAGTGAAAAAGGGAAGGCCCTCAATAAAATGGATTGACACGGAGGCTGCAACGATGGGCTCAAGTATAGCGAGAATTGTGAGGGTGGTGCATGACCAGGCAGTGTTTTGCTCTGTTGTACCTGGGTTTGCTGTGAGTCAGAGCTGACTCGATGACACCTAACAACAATGACAATAGTTGCATAATATAACAAATGTAGTCAATGTTACTAAATATATATAAAAATTGCTGAATTGGTAAATGTTTTATGTTTTGTTATTTGAAAAAAAAAAAAAATCCAGAGCAAAGAAAAGTGAAGAAAAACGAAGATGCATGGAAATAATTGGGCCAAAGGGCTAACCTCAGTATCCATGACTATGAGACCAGAACTAGATGGTGCCCAGCTACCACTGCCCATTGGCTACTCTGAAAGAGATTATAATAGGAAGTCCTTGATAAAGTGGAAGAAAAAATATAGAATAAAACTCAAAATAATAAAAAAGAACAGGCCTTAATGGTAATTCACATTTTTTCTCTTAGTCCTTTGGGATGTTATAATCAAGCATTGAACATGCAAAGAAAATTTTATTCATTGTGAATATCAAAGAAAAATATACTGCCTTCAGTATGGATTACACCTCAACATGAAGAAAATAAAAATCCTCACAACCAGAGTAATAAGTAGCATCATGACATATGGAGAAAAGATTGAAGTTGTCAAGGATTTGGTCTTACTATAGATCTCAACAGTATGATCCCATTGTGTATGGGGTCACCATGAGCCAAGAACCAACTCAATTGCAGCTAACAATAACAACATGCAGTGTTTTGTTTGGCTTTAAGATACATAAAGACTTTATTTATTTGGCAAATATTTCAGCTTCACCCAATGGATTGTGTTTTAATTCCCCGAGTGTAATTTTAATTACCTTTAGAGTAAAGACTGTGTTTTATGAGTTAAAAAAAAAAGACCAGGCTTTCTGGTAGAGACTGGTGGAACCCCTTAGACTATGGACCTTATGCACCCTTCAGTCTGGAACCAAACTCACCTCCATTGCTCAACATTCAGCCAAACAACAGACATGTCTATAAGGTGAACGATAACACAGGGGAGTTATGAACTCCCTAGACCAACTAACCATATGAGATCAAAAGGGCAACATTTGCCCAGGGATAAAACTCAGAAGGCAGGAAGGGAAAGGAAAGAAGGATGAATAAAAACAGTAAATAGGGAGGAAGTGGGAAAAGTGCCGTTATATTGTAGGGATTGCAATCAACCTCATAAATCAAAATGTGTATGAATTGCTAAATGGAAAACCAATTTGCTATGTAAACTGTTGCCCAAATTACAATAAACAGGAGAGAAAAGAAAAAAAAAAAAGCATAGCTTGGAACCAGGCAAACATGAGATTATCACCTCCCTGTGACTCAACCTCTATGAGCCTCAGTTTCCCCCTCTGTAAAATAGAGATGATAATATCTTCCTGGCAGAACAGCTGAGAAGATTCATGATAATAAATCATAAACACTTGCACATAGCCCTACTCAACATGTGGCAGCTGTTATTAGTACAAGATATCACAGTGCCTCTATCACCTCCAGTCATTTGCTCTTTACCAAGAGCAGTTGGAGGCAGCTGGGTAGCAGCTACTCACTCTGCAGACTCCTCCTGGTGGTGGCAACACCCCAGGTGAATCAGTGATTTGCAGCCAGCTGGGTGGAACCACAGACTCAATGACCTAATGGAATTGTCTCTAATTGCTATGACACTTCTGATGTGCTGTGCAGCCTCAATCATGAGAGCACTGGAACGTACGGAGGTGGCATCTAGATTGAGCTGGTCATTAAGAGGCTATTTGCCCAACAGATTCCAGGAGTATCTCCTCCTGGGTGTGGAATTCCCAGCTCTGACTACCCCTGACCAAAGCTCAAGTCTCTTCCTCCCCTGAAATTCGTCACCCCCACCTCCTGCACAGGAAGCAACTTCTCCTTTAAGGCATGGATCACCTGGTGTCTCTTCTCTGCAGCTTTCTCAGGGCTGCCCAGGAAATGTCAAGTAACCCTACTTCCTCCTGTTCACACTGCCAGCAGTGTACTTGTAGTGTCATAACTACCTACTTACCTGTCCTTGAGGAGCAAGTCTTCCTCAAGGGCAGGGTCTTGGCTTGCATTCGGCATCCCCAGGGCCTAACACAGCACTTGACATTGTTGAAGTTCAATAAATGTTTATTAAATGAACCAAACCTGTAGCTGTCAAGTTGATTCCAACTCACAGCAACTCTATATACAGAACAAAGTAGAACTGCCCCAAAGGGTTACTAAGGCTGAAAGAGTAGCAAATAGAAGGGAACAATAGTTGCAACTTGGGACTTGAGTCTAAGGCACTTTGGTTCTGGTAGTTCAAAGCAAACAGGGAAGGGATGGAGGATGATTCCTTATTAGTCCCAAATTGTTGACAGATATTCATCTTCAGAATTCAGGAATGAGAACTCAGAAATTTGGGGAATTATAAGAAATTCCCCAAGTCATAAATTAGTCTATACTTTTAATGTGATCTTTATTTTGGTGTTTTAAGATTATATTGAGTAACTATAATAATGAATTATTTTTCTGAAATAGGGTCATACTAAAAGTTTCAGAGATTTTCTGCTTGAAAAAATATAATAATAAATTCATGGTTCACTATAATTTAAAACATCTGGACAGGAGCTGATTGATTTTCATTAGCTCTCTTAAAATATTTCTAAATTATCACACTCTTTATTCATCATTGTGGACATCTAAAATTTTTTGTTGAATGAGAGATATTAAGTTTGGTACAATCTACAAAGATCTGCAAATGTAGAAAATGTTTGAACACCAGCAAATATTATTGGGTAGTGAATTTAAAAATGGGGAGAAGACATGAATAGACACTTCACCAAAGAGGATATTCAGGTGGCCAACAAACATATGAAGAAATGCTTATGATCATTAGCCATTTGTTGTTGTTGTTGTTTAGAGAGATGCAAATTAAAACAACAATGTAGCGAAGTTCAACAAGACAGAAAATAACAAACGCTTGTGAGGATGCAGAGAGATTGAGACTCTCATACACTGCTGGTGGGACTATAAAATGGGACAACCACTGTGGAAAGCAGTATGGCAATTCCTTCAAAAGTTGGAATTAGAAATACCATTTGACCCAGTCATTCCATTACTAGGTATATATCCTAAAGAAGTGAGAGCCAGGACAAGAACAGACATATGCATACCCATGTTCATCACAGCACTATCTACAATAGCC
>NW_006921934.1:440223-448134 GCF_000298275.1 Orycteropus afer afer
AGGAAAGGTTTCTATATGGAAGGAAATTTTCTTTGTTGGTTACCAGAGGTGGGAGGGTAGGGTGGGGAACACTGTTAGATAGGTAGAGATAAGTATTGATTTGGGTGAAGAGAAGGGCAATGTACCAAATGTGAGTGATCAACATGGTGGCTTTGAGGAAGAGGAAGTACAAACAACAAAGATGAACCCTTTTGCACATACAGTACTGCATTGTCAGTGAAGGCAAAAATGGGTATACAGGTGGATAGATGGGTGGACAGGCTGAACTATTAGGTATGTCTATGCAGGGGATAGTGTACCCAAGACCATGTATAGGGTTGGCAGACAATGGTTCTACAAGTGTATTTGTATGTTCCGGAAGAATTCCCAGGTGTATAGTAGAGCTGACAAAGGACAAGTTTGTAGTCACTTGTTGGTCACAGCCAACTACCCAGAGAGAGTGAGTGGTTGAACTTGTGGGCTCGGGACCATAGTCACAGGGGACATCAAGCTCAATTGGCCTAACATACTACATAAAACATTGTTCCACCTCCTACTTTGGTGAGTAACGACTGGGATCTTAAAATCTTGCAAGCAGCCATCTAGATGCAACGATGGGTCTTTTCTTGTCCAGAGCAAAGAAGAATGAATAAAAACAAAGATTCATGGAAACAGTTAGTCCAAGCGACTAGTACACTATATGATCCTCAGCGGAAGAACACAGGGAAGAGGTAACTATTGGGAGGAAGTGGGAGGGGATCTGTTACATTGTGGTAAATTGCAGTCAATGTCATGAGACTGTATGTGAACTGCTGTATGGAAAGTGAATTTGCTCTGTAAACTTTCACCCAAATCACTATATATATATATTTTATTGGGGAGTGAGCTCTGGTGGCATAGTGCCTAAAGCATTTGACTGCTAACCAGAAGGCTGGCAGTTCAAACCCACCAGCCACTTTTTGGAAGAAAGGTTGGGCAATCTATTTCCTTAGTGATACCACCTCTGAAACCCAAGGAGGAGTCAGTCGGTCACTATGAGTCAGATCCAACTTGAAGGCAGTGAGTTTGGTTTTGGGTTTTTTTTTTTTTTAGTACTTGAATAACATAATGGTTGGATCTGCTAGCAAGGTTAACAGGCTTATACAAAATCATGTGTTGAAATTGCAAATGTAAGGATTTTGAAAACTTTTTATTTCTTGAAAGACTACTCATAGGATTTTTATGACATATTAAGCTTACTAATACTTAGTTTATTTGCAAGAATGACTCACCATCAGCAACAGACAGGGCTATGATCATACACTTACATCACGGAAACAGCTACAAGTAAGGCTGACCAGATCATGACCCTGTCTTTCCTACAGGCTACTCTTTCAGTTACAAAAATGTCAATTCCATGTGTCAATGTTTCCTCCTCTTGGTTTTGATTTGACACCAGTGGACTCCTTTCAACCAGCAATGGCCTTATGTTAAGAGCTAAGTTTTCATTCTTGCAGGAGAGTTATTATTATGGATTTAATTGTGTGTCCCCAAAATATGTGTTGGAATTCTAACCTCTGTTGCAGTGCAGTGAATCACTTGATATGGTCCTTCTAGCCATGGTCTTTGTGACTCCCATCAGGTGACTGGGTGGGACTGTCCAAATGCTAGGTGCTTGTGGCACACCAAGGGGACTAACTAGCTTGTTAATTATGCAAATAAGGTGCATGGCACCCTTGTGGTATGGGGCCATGCAAATAATGTGTACGGAACCCTAACGTGGGGATTGGGCAGTTTTGCCATCACACTAGCCTTAAAATGAACATTCCTACAGTGAAAAGGAGGGATCTTGTTACCATCAAGAAAGAAGAGCTAGGAGTGGAGCACATCCTTTGGACCTGAGATCCCTGCACTGAACCTCCTCAATCCAGGAGACAGAGAGCTGTGACACCTGCTATGGTAAGAAGCAGCAGCAAAGAAATAATGACAGCAGAGGCAGCAGAACTAAGAGACTGGCAGGAGACAGAGTGGTGGGCTTCCTGGCATGGAATGAAAAAGCTGAGTGCCTTTGGGCTGAGACTTACTGGCAGAGTGGGGTGCCTCTGGGCATTTCTTGGCGGAGCTAAAAGAGCTTTGTAACATTTGCCAGAGCAGAGCTTTGTAACATTTGCCAGAGGCCAGGCTGAGGGGCCAGGGCCAGAGAAAGATCTGCCTTTGAACACAACTAAGGGGAGGTTGTCCTGATCTAAGAACTTTATCCTGAGCTTTCCTAATCCTGAATTGTAAACTGCTACTTCCATAATAAACTCCATAATCCTAAATATTGTCTGTGAGTTCTGTGTGACCACTGCAATAGATTCTCAAACTCAGCAGAGAAGTAGAGAGTGGCGTGGCAGCAATGGTTTGTGTCAGAATTGGTAAAAAAAACTTGGAAGGTGGGGGCATGTCTGAATCAGTCTTGGGCTGTTAACCTTGATCCTTCTTCATTCTCGTGAACTTAGAGGAGGTCAGATGCCCCCACCACACCATTTTATATACCTATACCCTGAATGTAATCTATTTAAGACCTTTCACAAGAGAATCTAATGTAATATAAGCAATCAATTAAAGTCATACCAGTGTAGGACGAATCCTAAACTTAATCACTTCTGAGAGAACTCAGAAATACAAAGCAGCAAAGGCACTCAAAACCAAACCAAACTCACTGCCTTCAAGTCAGATCCAACTCATAACGACCCCTCCGTGGCTTTCCAAGGTGGTATCACTACGGAAGTAGATTGCCCAACCTTCCTTCTGAGGAATAGCTGGTGGGTTTGAATCACCAACCTTCTGGTTAGCAGTCAAGTGCCTTAGGCACTATGCCATCAAAGTTCCTAGCATAGGCACAGAGACACAAAATTCACCCATGTGGGGCCAGAAAGGGTACACAGACTTCATGTGATGCTCCTCTAGAAGTGAAGGAAACAAGGAATACCAGGATTACGTACAAGGAAGGATTTGACAAGAACTCTGATCTGGTTTTATAGCATCCAGAATTGAGACTGTTCTGGTTACCTAGTGTTGCTCTCACAAGACTATACCACAAATTGGATGGCCGAACAAACAGGAGTTTATTCTCTTACAGTTTGGAAGCTTTAAGTCCAAGCTCAAAGTGCCAGGCTCTAGGGGCTAGATGAAAGCCCCTCGGCCTTGGGCTTCAGCTTTGCCTCTTGCTCCTGGCCCACTGAAGCTAAAGGCATCTCTTCACTTGGGCAGCTCCTGGCTGCTGAGGCTAACAACCCCAAGGTTGACAAATAAAATGGCACAGTCATGATGTGACCAAACCACACGGCAGGCCATTAATTCAAGTCCATTGAAAGTACCAAGGTCGGCAGAGCATGGCAGGCTGCAGAACAGTGACTTGGCTACATACAGGGTTCAAGCGTGCCATAGGCTAGAGACCATTCCCAAAGCTGCTACTTATATATGGAAACAGATCACATACCCAAAGTAACTACTCAGCTGCTTGTGGTAGATCCCACCATGGAGTTGACTGCCAGTCTCATCATGGGGAATAACTACCATCAGCTGCCCAGCCACTCAACCAGGCCCAGCCAAGTTGACACACAAACATAACCACCACAGAGACCAAATAAATTTCTGAAGCGCACATTGTGATATTTCTGTTACAGCAGCACTAGAAAAACTAAGGCAATTATAATCCTTTTTCCTGCTTTATCAGTTGTTCTACTTATTTTTCTTGGGATTCAGAAAAACATACATACTTCCCAAGAAATTCTAAGAAGGAGTTTCTGTATGGAGGCATGTCTTTGGGATGAAGCCTAGCTACCAGGCAGGCCAGGATCCGAGTAACGGATTGGACTGCAAAGCTCATCTTCAGAGGGCCTGCTGGGCTGGCCAGCACAGCATCCAGCAGGAACACTGACCCCAGGTACAGGGCTGGAAGTGATCACATTCAGTGAGTTGGCACAAAGGGCAGAGACTAGACAAGCTGTTCACTGAGGTTCCACTCATCTGAGTGCTTAAAAGCCTTTCCTTGGGATCAGTCAAGAAACTGGGTACCATTGGGACCGTCTATTGGACACAAGAAGAAACAATATGAAGTGCTGTTTACACTTATAGGAGCTCTGGTAGCATAGTTCCTAAGGCACTTGACGGCTAAAGAAGGCTGGTGGTTCAAACCCACCAGCCACTCCTCAGAAGGAAGGTTGGGCAATCTACTTCCATAGTGATACTGCCTCAGCAACCCAAGGAGGGGTCGCTATAAGTCAGGTCCGGCTCGTCGGCTCATAACAACAACAACATTTACACTTACATTTTATAAAAAATAAATAAGTGATAAAACCCTCATGCATTGCTGGTGGGAATGTAAAACAGTGCAGCCACTGTGGGAAAACAGTTGGCTGTTCCTCAATAAGTTAAACAAACAATTTCCTTAAGACATGGCAATTTCACTCCTAGGTATTCCTGGAAGAATTGAAAGCAGGGACTCAGGTGCTACTTGTGTACCAATGATCATTATACACGATATACACAATAGCCAAAAAGCAGACAACCCAAGTGTTCATCAGCAGATTAATGGATAAAGAAAATGTGGTATATGCATACTATGGAATATTGTTCAGTCCCAAAAGAAAATTAAGTCCTAACACCTGCCACAACATGGATGAACCTTGAAAACATTATGCTGATTACAATAAGTAAGACACAAAGGACAAAAATTGTATGACGCCACTTATATGAAATAACTAGAATAGGCAAAAGCTTAGAGACTGAAGTTTATTAGTGGTTACCAGGGCTAGGGGGAGAGAAAGGCGGGATTATTTGCTTAAGGGGCACTGAGTTTCTGTTTGGGGTGATGAAAAGCATCTAGAAACAGATAGCTGTGATGGTGAATGTTATTAATAACTTGGACCTGTATACTTAAAAATGATTAAAATGGCAAATGTATATATAGTATGTGTGTGTGTGTATAACCACAATACATTTTTTAAAAGAGAAAAATTTTTAATCTTTATTAATATTTAATAATAGGTAGACCACAGTATAGATTTTCTACATGTACACATCATGGTATATAAACAAATATTTTTATTGATTGGGGTATCCAATCTAGAAAGTATGGAGATGACAGGTTATATCAGGAGCAGGTGGGCCCCAGCCACCAGATTGGTATGAACCAAGACATGACACAAGGGCCGAGGCTGACTGGAGCAACAGAATAAGGAGAGTCAGTAAGAGGAAGAGGAAGTGGAATGTGCGGCTAATTTCTTCCATGAACAACTGCCTCCTTTGCCATGAAACCAGAACTGGATGGTGCCTGGCTACCACAACTGAACATTTCGATCCATGATTCTATAGAAGAATCCTGATCAAAAAGAGGGATATTAGAACAGAATTTCAAATTCCAGACTTTCTGGAGCCATGGTGGCTAGATAACCACCCGAAACTATTACCTTGAGATAATCTTTAAACCTTAAATCAAAAATATCCCCTGAAGTCTTCTTAAAACCATAATAGTTTAGCTTAACAAATGAAGAATATCTGCCTTGAGCACTGTGTCTTTCAAATCTATCTATGTGGTATCAGATCGATAACAGCAACTCAAAAGATTAGATAAGAACCTTAGTGAATTTATGTCAATGAAGGAGGAACAACTCAGAAAAGGAGGGTGAGAATGGTTGTACAACTCAAAGAATGTAATCTGTGTCACTGAATTGTATATGTAGAAACTATTGAATTGGTTTGTGTTTTGTTGTGTATATTCTCAAGCACAACAAAATAAATTAAAATTTTTAAAGAAGAGAGAAAGAGAGCCAGCCTGAGAAAGGACCCCATTAGGTCCTTTCTCCATTAGGACAGGCAGACAAATGGAGAAAGAAGCCTAAGGTCAGGTCCTATGGATAAGGCTCACTTGTTCTTGTCCTAGGGAAGCTCTGTATACAGGTAGAGCTGGCAGCCCCAGGGACCCCAGAGCCACCAAGCCAGACTCAGGTTGCCATGGAGCAGCCTCTGGGTTCTGCAGGATTATTTCTATTAGAACTGAGTGGTATCTCTAGATGGGGTCATCAATAGGCCTACAAAGGCAAGGGACTTGAAGGAAGGGGTGACTAAAGGGAATAAAAGTTATTATCAAGGAATACAGCCTTACCTATAGGGAGTTATGAAAAGTGAACTTCTGTTTTGCTAAGACACACTCAGAGATTCTTGGTCTAAAAATTTTGATGGAACAGTTATTCACCACCACCACCACCCCCAGCCCCAGTCAGGACAGGACCTAATGCCTTTGCAAGTTCATTTCTGACACCTTGGAAAAGATAAAGTGTCCCCACAACCTAGCTTCCCTTCCCAGCTGGTGCCTACGCAGCTGGTCTATCTGCAGCCCTCAAGTTTCCACATTTTTGTTTTCATTAAGGGCCTGCTGTGTGGGGTTTACTGATGTTGGCAGGGCTGACCATTGGCAAAACATGAAGCAGAAGTTCACCTCCTTAGTGACCTTAGCCCAGACTCGTGGCGATTGCATATGTGCCAGAGTAGAACTGTGCTCCATAGGGTCATGTTTTTTTAAAAAATATATTTTATTGAAACACAATTTATGTACAGTGAAATACACAAAACTAAAGTGACATGGATCGTTGCTTTTTTTTTTTTTTGCACTGTTCCCTTCCTTCCCCTCCCACCCTTGATAACCAACAAAGAAAGTTTCCTTGCATATATAAACCTTTTCTTGACTTTTTACAATAATGAACTAATAGTATATTTGTCCTTCTGTGATTGACTTATTTTATTCAGCATAATGTCCTCCAAGTTCATCCATGTTATGCAGTGTTTTGAAGATTCTACATTATTCTTTAGTGTTGCGTAGTATTCCATTGTGTGTTTGTACCATAGTTTGGTTATCCATTCTTCTGTTGATGGGCACCTAGGTTATTTCCATCTTTTTGCTATTGTAAATTGTGCTGCGATGAACATGCGGGTGCATATGTCTGTTCTTGTCCTGGCTCTCACTTCTTTAGGATATATACCTAGTAATGGAATTGCTGTGTCAAATGGTATTTCTAATTCCTGCTTTTTAAGGAATTGCCATACTGCTTTCCACAGTGGTTGTATCATTTGACAATCTCACCAGTAGTATATGAGAGTCCCAATCTCTCCACATCCTCCCGGTATTTGTTATTTTCTGTCTTGTTGAACTTTGCCATTAGTGCTGGGGTGAGATGGTATCTCGTTGTTTTGATTTGCATCTCTCTGATGGCTAATGATCTTGAGCATTTCTTCATGTATTTGCTGGCTGCCTGAATATCCTCTTTGGTGAAGTGTCTATTCATGTCTTCTGCCTAATTTTTAATTGGATTGTTAATCTTTATGTTGTTGAGGTATTAGAGTTTTCTATAAATTTTAGAGATAAGTCCCTTGTCAGATGTGTAACTATTGACAAGTATGAATTTGTTGCTGTCATTTTGCTTTGTGCTTTTTCATGGTGTTGATTTCTTTGTTCCATATACTTTTCTGTGCTGAGCTACTTTTGTTTATGAATCATGTTATCACTTCCTTCGTTGCTATTGTTTTAGTATTTGCTAAGTATTTGTGCTTGTCCTCTTTTTTATTTTGATGTGAAGGTTTACCATTTTTCTTTGAAGTTACCCTGAGATTTATAATTTTCTTCCCAAGTTTAGAACAGTCCATTTTATCTTGCAGTTGTCTTGACTTCCCTACCATTGAGAAGTTCTGTAACTACACAATTTTTTTCCCTCTTTTTGAATCTAGTAGGCTTATTTACTTTGGATACTTCCATAACTGGGTTGGTTTCAGGATTGTCATCATGCATGTTCATAGTTGGTTGTTGTTTGCTCTTGTTGGTTCTCTGTCCAAAGGACTCCTTTTAGCATCTCTTGTAAGGCTGGTCTGGCTTTAACAAATTCCCTTAATTTCTGCTTATCTGGAAATCTCCTA
>NW_006921934.1:458069-465093 GCF_000298275.1 Orycteropus afer afer
CAATTCTCAGGTCCCAACACCACTTGGAAATATTCAGGCTGTTGGTCCCATCAGAGTAGCTGACAGCCTGCAGCTCCGACCGTCTCTGTACTCACTGTTTTCATTCAGGTTTTCCACTACTTGGTGCCTAATCCACTTCTGTATACTTCCTTTCAAAGCTCAGGGCTCCAGGATTATCTTCTGTGTCTCTGTCAATTGGTTTCTCTTTTGTTTGCTGAAGAGGGTCTGTGTAGCTTGTCTGCCTATTCTGTCATCTTACCGGAAGTCCCCATAGCATTTTTAGTGACTGATTTTTCAGAACTAGATCACAAGGCCTTTCTTCCCAGACACCTCTGGATGTACTTGAACCTTTTGGTTAGCTGCTGAGTACATTAACTGTTTGCACCTCCAATGGACTCCCCTCTTCTAGAACCCCTGACCCATTCCCTAGACAGACACTCACCATCACTTGCTCACCTAGTCCTCTCGGGTGAAAGATAAACTCACTCAGATCGTGGAAGCACAGACTGAATGAGGCACCTTTCTTAGACATGCTTGCATTCTAAGAGAAGTCCAAGGAAGGTTAATGCTTAACCCAAAGGTGTGAAGAACTGTGAAGGGTCTGGGTTTTACCCTCCTTGCAAACAAACAAGTTACCTTCCACAGTTTCATGGATGCTGACAGAGGACATAAGATTCCTAGGTCAGAGACAATGTCTTTATTACTCATAGCAATAGCAGTGGCCGGAGTATCAGCATTTTCTTGCACCAAGTTCCTTGAGTCCCAGTTCCCACAGGGTGATGTGAAGAGGGCCAAGAAACACAGTGGACTGCATTGTAGGAGAGTGACTCTGGGCTTTAAGAACCTGAATCTTTTTTTTTTTTTTTAATTTTTATTAAATAAAATTTTTATGTCATGAAACAAAATGTGAATGGACTACTACTGTATGGAAAATGAATTTGCTCTGTAAATTTTCACTCAAATTGGGGAGCAGTTCCCTTGCCACACTTGTCTGTGCTCCTTCGGTCAACTCTTGGTGGGCCAGGGAGCAGGCAGCTACCTCTGCTGAGTAATCAGAGGCACAACCACTTCCTGGTTGATATCCCCAAGGACCCTGGAAAGAAAATCCCCCTAAAGATCCCATTCCAGGGACTGCCTCCTCCTTAGTACTGCCAGCACTCATAAAAGGCTCCCCGTAATTTACCTGCTCCCTGGCCCACCAAGAGTTGAACGAAGGAGCACAGACAAGCGTGACAAGGGAACTGCTCCCCAATTTGAGTGAAAATTTACAGAGCAAATTCATTTTCCATACATTCACATTTTGTTTCATGACATTGACTGCAATTCCCCACAATGTAACAACTCTCTTCCCACTTACTCGCTATAGTTACCTCTACCCTGGGTCCTTCTTTTCTATGCATTCTTGCCCCCTGAGCTATCTCCCTGTGCATATACTTCCCTTCTGTTCTCCCATGATTGATCATTCTAAGAACCTTAATCTCTTATAATAGGTAGCAAGAATGCCTCCTTTTTAGCTGGGAGTGAATCATTAGTGATATCTTCCAAATACTTGCTATCATTAACATCTGGAAAAGATGGTCTGTAACAAAGGCAGTCAGTGCCTCTGCTCACAAGATGTGCAGAAATGCAAGACCATGGAAAACTATCTCCCATCAAAATGAACCAGTGAGTTTTAGCTTTTAAGTTGAATTGATTTATAGATTTTTATTAGATAGTAGACTGGGGGAGAGATGTGGTAGTAAGGCCCATGAGTGACCAAGACTGGCCTAAGGCAGGACAGAACACCCCACCCCTGCAGCCTCACCCAGATTTACAGAGAACCAGAAGATTGATTTCCTGGACATCAGCATCAGACTGCCAGTGCAGGGACGGGTACATAGGGGTGGGTAATGGCAGGGACAAAAGTAAATGGAAGCGGACATTATTTCTGCTCAATACACACCCCTGGAAATTTAGGTTTGCAGGTCCCAGGCAAAACTAAGGGTTATAAAGAGTAGGCATTTACTGTGGAATCCCTGTCTGTTGCTCCTTTTCCCCCTTTAAGGGTTCATCATTTCCAGATATTTCTCTGGATAATCTGAGCCCTGAGTGTAGTGCCCCACCCAGACCTGCTCTCCTGGAAATGCCCCGAGTTCCTTCCTGTTCCCTGGGACTGTCTGTGCCCTGAATGTACCCATTTGTCTCAGAGATGTGGCAGTATATACTTGTTCATGCCAGTACGTAAATTACTGGGAGCCTTTTATGAGTGCTGGCAGTACTAAGGAGGAGGCAGTCCCTGGAATGGGATCTTCAGGGGGATTTTCTTTCCAGGGTCCTTGGGGATATCAACCAGGAAGTGGTTGTACCTCTGATTACTCAGCAGAGGTAGCGGCCTGCTCCCTGGCCCACCAAGAGTTGAACTAGGGAGCACAGACAAGTGTGGCAAGGGAACTGCTCCCCAAGCAGTTTTGCACGGGAGGGAGAGCAGGCAGGAGACTGGGAGGGTGGAGGCCTGGTGATACAGAGGGGTGAGTCATGCAGGGAATGGCAGCAGGCTTGCTTGGCAAGGCCTGAGGCAAGCCCCAGGTACAGTGACAGGGAATGTCAATCAACAGTTAAGGCCTTTGAAGCTAGGGCTGCCTGAAAGGGCTTCTGTACCCAACTATCACCTCCATCTGCCAGCCTCTCCACTAAAATCTCCACCAACAATCATGCTTAGAGTTAAGGCATGAAAGGCTCCCAGCTAGAATGTAAATGTGTTCTCTGGAAATAATGGCACAGTCTGGCTGGAACACCTTAGCCTTAGCTCGCTTACCTGGAATGCCAGGTAGGATATAAGGTTCCAGTAGGGATCTTTGACAGGAAGTCAAAGGGAACAGAGTCGGGGTTCAGGAGCACCACCAGTCAGGTGTTTGAGCTGAAAGCAAACAAGTGGGTAGCCAGGGGTCCTCCCCACCTATGGCCTCAAGATGAAAAGCTCAGGTGAAGGTGCAGAAGTTACAACCTGGTGGTCAACAGCCTGATCTCCAGGGTCTGAGTCCTGGCTACACCATGAGCTGAATGTGTAACTGAGGGTGGGGACAATAAGGAACCACTGCTTTCCATTTATTCTTTGCAATGTTCCTAGATCTTTCCTATTTGAAGCTCAAGAGTAAGACTTCTGACTGCATTTGATGGACATTTCTGAAAACAATATCTGAGGTCTCTAATCCAGTTGCTTGCATAGGGGATGAATTGGGGGCTGGAGGTAGTAGAAGGGTATAGGAGAAGGATTGCGGTGGAGGGAAAAGGGTGGGGGTGGAAGGCAGGAGGCAAGGTAGAGGGCAGAAAGTGAGGGTAGAGGGGATATGTGGGGTGGATGACAGAGAGTGGGGATGGAAGGAAAAGGGTAGGAGTAGAGGGCACACATGGGGTTGGGGGTTGGGGGTTGGGGTGGGGTGGAGGGTAGGGGTGGGGACAGAGGGCAGAGAGTGGAGGTGGAGTGGAAGGAGTAGGAGTGGAGGGAAAAGGGTAGAGATCAAGGGAGCCAGTAAGGATGCCAAGGGGTGTCTTCCCAGGGTGTAGTATCACCCGGATAAGGCCCAGAAAAACAACATAGAAATGATAGCGTCAAAAAAGATCTGGAAATGAAAATGACTAAGGATTAGAGACAGAGGTGGAGTAACTTCAATGGAAGTTGGAATTGCAAAGAAGAAAGGAATGACATTTTGGAGTAACTCCTAAGTGAGGGTCTTGGGCATTGCAGCGGGCACACACGCTCTCATTTATTCTCAAATCAAGCCGGTAAGGTGAGTATTAGTCATCCTCACTTTGGAAAGGGAGAATTCAGGCTTAGTGAGATGAAACAGCTTGCCTGTGGTCACCATAAGACTTCTCTATTAAGGAGCAAGGAGGAGGGGAGAGGTGAGAAGTAGTTTGAAATTGCATTTGCAAAATATGCTCCAGTGGCATCACTAGGGTTGGTGTCACTCAGTATGATAACCCGTGGTGTGACACACACCCCATGGACCTCCTCCTGTGCCAGACCACACAGAATTCTTAGTAATATTTATCATCAATTTTAATCATTGAATAATATGTGATAAATATAGCTATGAATTGCTTAAATGTAATATTTCTTAGATTATATGAGTACTGACAACTTAATTGTTTGGTAAAATCTTTTTACATTCAACTACAACATTATTAGTTACAATGTGAATAGTAACTGAGTGTGAGTGGAAGCCTTTTTTGATTTTCCTCCTTTTCCTTTCATTACTACTTCATTCTCAAAAAGGCTATTGATATAGGTTCACAAATAATACTTACCATAACATCGTGACAAAATCAGACTATAAAAACACCTGCAGCAATGAAAACAACAGTGAGTGTTTGTAGTGTGCAAATGAAACCACATGATTCAAAGTGGCACTGTAATTGGGTAATAATGACAACTCTGGCCAGGTTCATTAGAAGGTTCAAAAAGTAAATTAGCATACAGTTTTTTAGTTTTGTGGGCATGTTAATACTTGGAAGCTGGGCTTATGAAAAATGCTTTTGTTGCTATAACTAAGTACAAGGATATTTTTATTAAAAGTAATAAATTTCTGCTGGAACACTGCCCAAAAATTTTGGTACTATCTCTTCTGACAGTATCACTTGATGTGGTCCATACCACCACCACCACCCCACCCCTCTGCATCCTGCTAATGACACCACTGATACACCTCCTAGTTTTACTAAGACCTTATGAAGGAACCCTAGTAGGACAGTGGTTAAGCACTTGGTTATTAACCAAAATGTCAGCAGTTTGAACTCACCAGCTTCTTCACAGGTAAAAGATGTGACTATTTGGTTCCCTAAAGTTTACAGCCTTGGAAACCCTATGGTACAGTTCTATGACTTGGAATGGATGCCACAGGATTGGGTTTGCTTTTCTTGGTTTTGTGTTTATCTGTGGAGCTGGTGTGCTAAAGGATATCTGGTTGGAGCCAAATTCTCCCAGGCACCCCTTAGCCTGCCCTTGTGCTGTAATGGGTGGAAAGGCTGTGACTTGAATCCAGGTCTTCTGGAGAACTCATGGTTAAAAGGCGGGAACTTTGGCATCACTAGAAATAAAAATATATCTTGTCTCAAAATTACACTTCCAGCAACTTATCCTATAGATATCCCCAGGCACATGCTTCCACAGTAAACATAAGGATATTCCCAGCAGGACTCAGCAAAGGCAGGAGACAAGCTGATTGCCCATCAACAGAGGTAGTTTAAGTGGACTGTATCCTTCCATATATAATCTTCCATATAAGAAGCACAACAATATACTGATTAGAAGAATTGCCAGGATGTACAGTTATAGGAAATGTGAAAAAATAATCAAACCTCAATGAAATTTGAACATAAGTTTATTCTGAGCAACTATTCTACAAGCATGTGGGGAGACCATTTTTATTCCTGAAAAAGCAAATGGCTTGAAGAAGGTATGTACAGTGGGACTTATAAAGAGGAGGGAGAAGAATAGAAGATTAACCATTGGCTAAGGAAGATTGGGCAACTACTTCTGTAGTGATACTGCCTCAGAAACCCACGGAGGGGTCACTACGAGTGGGATCCAACTCACAGCCATGAGTTTGGTTTTGTTTTTAACCTAACATAATTGATTGAACCCTGCCTTCCCTCTTTATTGAGATCAACTGATACCAGTTTACTTCTGGCCTGTCTGCTAATAATTTAAAATGTCCTCCATCCACCTGAAGCCAAGAGACTTAATGAAATTTAAATTAGTAGGTAATGGCTTATTGACTATTCTTTTCTAGCAAGATAAGACAAATTTACGTGGCTGTAGAGCAGTTTCTAGCAGGCTTTTGCAGGTTGGGTCACGGTTTTTATGGTTAATATTTGGTTTCATGGATTAGGAAAATCTTAACATCAAAGTAAGTTGTCTATTGTTAATTGTTTTATTCAGCAGAAACAACAAAAACAGTGCTTAGATGCTCATTGTGTTAAGAAAAATGCAAGCATCTATTTTTCATATACTCATATATGTATAGAATATTTCTGAAAGGATATCTGAGAGGCAATTGACAACAATTGATTGACAACAATTGCCTTCAGGGTATAGGACTCATTTGTCCTGTTGGAATATCTGCTAGATCCTTATGGTACCTTCACAATATATAACATTATTTTTAAACCCACTGCTATTGAGTCAATTCTAACTCATAGCGAACCTTTTTAGGACAGAGTAGAACCGGGTTTCCAAGGCTCTAAATCTTTATGAAAGCAGACTGCCTCAACTTTCTCTCACAGAGAGGCTGGTGGGTTTGAACCACCACTCTTGTGGGTAGCAGCCAATTGCCTTAACCACTACACCATCAGAGCTCCTGATGCTCAGCAAAGAACTGGTGTGTGTCCTTAATGATTTACCAAAAGTAGCTACATGTTATCTAATTTAAGTTAAATGTTGGGGTCCTAGTATTGTTTTGTAGCACCTGTGGCTATGACTAATGTCCACATGGTCCTAAGTCATGCCCTGACCACCAGGTAGCCAAGTGATCAAGTCCCAGAACAATCCTGTAACCCTTTTCAATCTGTAATTGTGTACGTGTCCCAATCATAGTCCTTTTTCTGCTTCTATAGTCCTGCCTGCGATAGTGATGAAGTGATTTGCCATCAGTCATGATTTTGTGATAATTTCATTTGTTTTCTATACTATATAATCAGCTTCATGGCTGTGAGTCAGCTCTCTCTATTCAGGTTCTATGCTGTGTACATCCTGATGGTTTGCCTCATTTTTAGAGCTCTGTCTGCACTCAACGACCACGCCACACACCAGGGTACCCAACAGGAGATTTTATTAAGGAGGTGAAAGGGCGCCTGCACTGAAGAAGGACAGAAGAAGAAGAGGAGGAAGAAGAGGAGAAGAGGAAGAAGAGAAGAAGAAAGAAAGAGGAAGAAGGGAAGAAGAGAGAGGAAGAAGAGGAAGAGGAAGAGCAGGAAGAGGGTGGTCTTATATGGACCTGGGGTTAGGAGGTTGTACATCAGAGCTGGGGGAAAAGGTCTTAACCTA
>NW_006921934.1:465593-466744 GCF_000298275.1 Orycteropus afer afer
CTGGTGGGTTTGAACCACCAGCCTTCTGGTTAGCAGTCAAGTGCCTTAGCCACTATGCTACCAGAGTGTGTGAGTATATATGAGTGTGTATGTGTGAATATATGTATGTGTATGAGTGGGTGTATGTTTGTGTATGTGTGTGTATTGTGTGTATGTCAGTATGTCTGTGTATTATGCTGGGGAAAAAAGACCCCAGGTTCCAACAGGTTCAACAGAGACCCTTTTATTAAGTCTTAGACAAAACTAAGACAGTCATCCAGGATGAAGGAAACAATCAGCATGTATGCAGTACAGAAAGCTGAATGGAATCCACTGAGTCTCAGCCATGGAGATAATTATATATGATCAAAAACAAAGGAAATTATCACAAAATCATGATTTGTAGCAGATTGATTCATCACTTTTACAGGCAGGACTACAGAACCAGAAAAAGTCCATGATTCCGGGATATGTATATAACTGAAGATTGAAAAGGGTTACAGGATTGGTTCCGGAGCTTGACTACCTGGATACATGGTGGTCCAGATATTACTCATGACTATGCAGCCTGATTCATAGCCACAATATGACTACAAGACAATACCAGGAAAACAATAATGAGATATCATCTCACCCCAGCAATAATAGCAAAATTCAACAAGACAGAAAATAACAAATGCTGGTGAGCATGTGGAAAAATTGAGACTCCCCTATACTACTGATGGGACTGTGGTGGACACAACCACCATGGAGAGTGGTATGGCAATTCCTTAAAAAGTCAGTGTGATGGAGTTTTGTGTCAACTTGGCTGGATCCCAGTTCTGTGTGGTTGTTCCCATGATGGGATCGGATGACTGTGTTCTGAGTAGCCAATCTGCCCAAGGGGAGTTTTCCTAGGGGTGTGGCCTGCTTCCAGGATATCCAGGGACATCCTGGGAAGAGAGACATTCTTCTGTGGATCAGGACTCTGGTGTATTGCCTGCAACCTTCCATGAGTGAGCAACCCACCGCTCGGCCTGAAGATCTTGGATTCATCTTTCATTGGTGTCAGCAACCAGTGTACTGCCTGCCAGCCTTGAGTTTCTCGGCCCCCTGCAGTTGCAGAAGCTAAGGCTGCCTCCAGCCCGATGTTTACTCCAGGGACTTTGGACTTGTCGGCTTCTATACGTTTG
>NW_006921934.1:470503-473349 GCF_000298275.1 Orycteropus afer afer
ACTCTGGGCGGCCTGAGTTTCCCCTCCTCACCTAATCCCTTCAGCTGATTGCTCTTCTGTCTGGGTTCAAGGTTTTTATCCCCTTCCCTGCTCTTCCGGACTGCTACTCTGGCATCCTGCGTTGTCTCTCCTCACCTGTAAGCCTGGGGCTCAAGGCTTTTATCCCCTTCCCTGCTCTTCCGGCCTGCTACTCTGGCGTCCCTGCGTTGTCTCTCCTCATCTGTGAGCCTGGGGCTCAAGGCTTTTATCCCCTTCCCTGCTCTTCTGGCCTGCTACTCTGGCGTCCCTGCGTTGTCTCTCCTCACCTGTGGGAAGAAAGCTGTTACACTGTGGGGATTACAGTCAATGTCATGAAACAAAAATGTGTATGAACTGTTGAATGGAAAACGAATTTGCTCTGTAAACTTTCACTCAAAACACAATTTTTCAAAAATCTGAAAAAAATAAAGGACAATCTGGAATTGAACCTACTCATGTGGCTTCCAGTCAAACAAAAGACAGGCATATGAGCTGAATATTTACATTAGGTAGATACACTCCTTGGAGAGATCAATCATGGGAAAACAGAAGGTCTATGTATGCACAGGGAGACAGCTCTGGGGGCAGGAGTGTATGAGAGAGTGAAGGACACAGGAAAGAGGTGGCTATGGGGAGGAAGTGAGAAGAGAACTGTTGCATTGTGGGAGATGGCAGTCAAGATCATAAAACAAAGTGTATGTGAACTGCTGCATGGAAGATGAATTTGCTCTGTAAACTTTCACTCAAATCACAATAAGAATTTTTTTTTTTTTTTAAAAAAGGACAATACCAGAGCCCAACCTTAATTTAAATTAGATAATATTTGTATTAGAACTTAAATTATAAAGCACTTGGGATTGTGGTAGGCTATGATCTACAGTGGGAGCCCTAACTCCATTTTGAAGCTTAATATAAGTTTCCGATGCCATTTGGGTTCTTTCTTACCATTAAACCAGCATTATGTCCAGGTACAGACATATTAGGAAAAACCTATGGAGGGGCAGTTTGTCTTCAAGAAGAGTGTGGTTGAATGTAGATTATACTCTCACAAAGAATTAGGAAACTTGCCTGAAAAATGTCCTTTTCTAATTTAAATTAAGGTTGAGGTCTTGATATGTTTTAGTAGCCACCTATGGCTAAGACTCAAGCTGCATGGTCATGAATCACAGCCTATCCCAACCACCACCTAGCCAGGTAGTCAAGGCCCAGAACCAATCCTATAACTCTTTCCTATCTTCAAATCCCAATCATGGTATTTTCCCTACTTCTGTAGTCTGCGTGCAACAGTGATAAATCAATCTACCACCAATCATGATTTTGTGATGATTCCCTTTTTTAAAAATCATATATAATTAGCCACATGCGCATGACTCAGCAGACTTCATCAACTTTCTCATGCTGATGGTTTCCCTCATCCAGGATGATTGTCTTTGTTTTGTCTTTGTTCTGTCCAAGCCTTAATAAAAGTGTCTCTACTGAACCTGTTTGAATTTGGGGTCTCTTTTCCCCTAATACAGGTTAAGGCATTTGGCTGCTAATGACAAGTTAGTAGTTTGAACCCAACAGCCACTCTGCAGAAGAAAGATAGGGCAGTCAGCTTCCTTACAGATTTACAGCCTTGGAAACCCAATGGGGGCACTATGAGTCAGAATCAATGCAATGCCAGTGAGTTTGGTTTGGTTTTGATAAGCAAGTTCTCTAGTTCTTTGCATGAGCATAAAATCTACTTTCAACCACATTGTTCCTGAGAGCAAACAACACCTCCCTAGATTTGTCCTCAAATTTGTCTATGCCTCACCGCAAAGTTGGTTTAAAGGTCAGAAAGAACTCAAATGGCCTCTGAACTCTTAACTCAAAATTGAGTTAGGGCTCTCTTTCTGTACTGCAGTCTTCCACAACCATGTGCCTCAGAATTTGGTGAGAGGGAAGGTCAGCCCCTCCCCTAGGCCCGGGCTGAGTTGAACTAACATAACTCAGAGTGCAACTGCACTAACCATCAAAGAAGATGAAACTGAAAGTAAGACCTATCTGAGCTTGTGAGGTTAACAGAGAATGGTTATTTTTGACACAGAGGAGACTCTGCCTACTGGCCTAGGACCTCTAGAGCCCCGCCTTCCCCTGGAGCACCATCAGGTTCTGGTCTCAGGTATATGGCCCTTCTAGGAGCCATCTGAGAGCTCTGGTGGCATAATGCCTAAGGCATTTGACTGCTAACCAGAAGGCTGGTGGTTCAAACCCACCAACCACTCCTCAGAAGGAAGTCTGGGCAATCTATTTCCATAGAGATACCACCTCAGAAACCCAAGTAGAGGTCACTATGAGGCGGAACTGACTCGATGGCAGTGAGTTTGGGCTTTGGAAGAGTTATCTAAGGGCAATGTTATCAAGGGGCCTTGTTCTCCCCACCAGCCACACAGCAGATCCATTGAGTAGCTTTAAAAACACCTATGCCTTTATGTGAATGATCAGAATTCCCAGGTGTATAGTAGAGCTGGAAGGTTGGGCATTCCTACTTCCATAGTGATACTGCCTCCGAAACCCAAGGAGGGGTCGCTATGAGTCGGGGCCGACTCAATGGCAAATATCAACAACAACATAGTAGAGCTGACAAGGGGCAAGGTTGTGGTCACTGCTTGGTCACAGCTAGCTACCCAGAGGGACCGAGTAGTTGAACCTGAGGCCTTGGGACCATAGTCACAGGGGACATCGAGCTCAATTGGCATAACATACTATACAAAACATTGTTCCACCTCTTACTTTGGCGAGTAACAACTGGGATCTTAAAAGCTAGCAAGCTGCCATCTAGATGCAACGATGGGTCTCTCCTC
>NW_006921934.1:474148-475877 GCF_000298275.1 Orycteropus afer afer
TTGAACTGCCAGCCTTCTGGTTAGCAGTCAAGTGCCTTAGCCACTATGCTACCAGAGCTCCAGTGTAGGATAATATAGAAAAGGATAGCAAGAATTGTTGCACAACATGAAGAATGTAATCAATGCCACTGAATGATATTCATAGAAATTTTGGATTGGCAAGTGTTTCATTGCATGTATTTTCACCACAAAAACAAAATGCCTATGCCTGGACCCCACTTCGAAAGGTTCAGATTCAGTTAGTTGAATTGGACCTAGGTAGTCTAATGAGCATCAGCATTGTGTAAGCAAAACTCAAAACCTAAAGTGTTTGGCATAATTAAACTGGCTTGTCTGGGTCTGGATTACAACCTATTTTACTTTAGACTCCATTTTTTCTTAGCCTTACTCTGCTTACTACCTGCAGCTTTGAAAAACTTTAAGTGCCCTTCATAAATAAGGATGTGGGTCAGGAATGTAGTTAAGATAACAATCAAATGTTCCAGGAAACTTGCTGCCCACCCCCTTCCTTGCACAACTGGTTCTCATAAGGAATGATCACACCAAGCCCCCTGCAAAACCAATTTTGTAAAACACTTATTCATGCCATGTGTACAGATTAGAAAAACAAATTATTTTGAAATGTTTATGGTGTATCAACCGAGACTTGTGGGGTCTTATGATAACCACATGACTGATTACACAAAGCTCTGTGAATATTAGCCAATAAGAAAATTGCCTGTTACTTCCTGATATTACTGTATTTAGACCATCCTCTGGCAGATGACAGAACTTAGCTTGCTGAAAGTGAGGATGACTTGAAGCACTTACTGATGAAGATTGAAGACTACAGTCTGCAGTATGGATTATATCTCACTATAAAAAAAAATCCTCTCAATTGGTCCAATAAACAGCATCACGAAAAATGGAGAAAAGATTGAAGTTATCAAGGACTTCATATTACTTGGTTCTACAATCAACACCAATGGAAGCAGCAGTCAAGACATCAGATGATGTATTGCAGTGGGCAAATCTGCTGCAAAAGACCTTTTTCAAGTGCTGAAGAGCAAAGATGTCTCCTTGAAGACTAAGGTGCACCTAACCCAAGACATGGTATTTTCAATGTCTCTTATGCATGTGACAGACGGACAATGAGCAAGGAAGACCAAAGAAGCGTTGATACTTTTGAGTTGTGGTGTTGGCAAAGAATGCTGAAAGTACCATGGACTGCTAAAAGAACTAAAAAATCTGTATTGGAAGAAGTGTGGCTGGAATGCTCCTTGGAACAGAGAATGGCCAAACTTTGTTTCATCTACTTTGGTCACGTCAGAAGGAACCTTCCTGGAGAAGGATATCATGCTTGGTAAAGTGGAGGGTCAATGAAAAAGGGGAAAGCCCTCGACAAGATGGATTAACACAGTGGCTGCAACGATGGGCTCAGGTATAGCAAAGGATCGTGAAGATGGCACAGGACCAGACAGTGTTTTCTTCTGTTGTCCATAAGGTCACTATGAGTCTGGATGGCACCTAACAACAACAACATGTCTGTGTGTGTGTGTGTGTGTGTGTGTGTGTGTGTGGTGGTGGTGGTGGTGTAGGGGTTAAGGCATTTGGCTGCTAACCAAAATGTTGGTGGATCAAATCCATCAGCTACTCCATGGAAGAAAGATAAGAAGATCTCCTTCTATAATGATTTATAACCTTGTGTGTTGGATTGGGTTCTCTAGAGAAACACAAAAACCAGCAAAGT
>NW_006921934.1:476100-478252 GCF_000298275.1 Orycteropus afer afer
TCCAGGAAGTATATAGTCCGGAATGCCGTTCTTCCAGTTTGTCCCTGGGATAGTATTGCAGGTAGGCCACACCCCTGGGGAAACTCCCCCTAGGCCGACCGGCCGCTTAGAACGCAGTCATGTGATCCATCATGGGAACCACCACTCACAACTGGAGTCCAGCCAAGTTGACACATCTTCAACTATCACACCTTGGAAACCCAGTGGAGGTAGGTATCAGCTGGAATCCACTTGATGGCAATGAGTTGAGATATATATGAGAAATCTATATCAAGGAAATGGCTCATGCAATTTTAAAGACTGGCAAGTCCCAAGTCCACTGATCAGATGTCAGGCTAGAGAATTCTCCTGACTCGTGTAGCTATAGGGGCTGATGAAGTTAAGATCAGCAGGTGAGAACAGCAAGCTGCTGCTTCACAGGCTGCAGTGGCTAATGAATCCCAAGATCAGCAAGCAAAACATCAGGCCACTGACTCAAGTTCAAAGAACCAGAGGTCAGATGATGACAGATGCAGACTCTAGATCAAGCAAAAATCAGAGAGCTTTGCTAAAATGTCCATATATATTGTTGTTGTTGTTGTTGTTATGGGCTGTTGAGTCAGACCGACTCATAGTGACCCCTCCGTGGGTTTTGAAGTTGGAAACACCCCCAAGGAAACTCCCTTTCAACCAGTTGGCTATTCATAGCAGATCTCATCATGGAGGTAATTACATTATATCAGATCTCATCATGAGGATGACTACATTCATAACTGCCAAACCACTGAGAATCATGGCCCAGCCAACCTTAACCATCACAGGCTCATTTTCAGATTTGTTAAATAGCTTTGATATTTCCTGGGTAAATAAAATGTTGTGATAAAAAGAAGGTAAAACTTCTTACCAAGAGAATAGTAAAATAGAAATGTTATAATTTTACTTTCAAAATGCGTAGACCAACTTAAATGAAGTTTAATGTAAATGAATTGACCAATTCTTATCTTTGATTAGAGCCGAAATTGGTTGGATCACCATCATAAAATAATTATAAACAAGTTCTCCCTATGGTAGAGGAATTCTAAGAAATTACAATGAGAGACACCTGAAATGAAATGTAAAAGATAGAATGAAAATACAGACTTCAAACAAACTTTATTTCAACAGTAATTACGTATTCTGGTTTATGCACTTAAAATAATTTCCAAACTCTCTCTTTAGGTAATTTACTGATAAAATAAAAAACCAAAGCCACTGCCATCGAGTCAATTCTAACTCATAGTGAACCTCATTGGGTTTCCAAGGGTGCAAATCTTTACAGTAGATTGCCCCACCTTCCTCCTGCAGAGCAGCTGGTGAGTTTGAACCACCAATCTTCTAGTCAGCAACAAAATGCCTTATCCACTACACCACCAAACCAAAACCAAACACACTGCCGTCGAGTCAAACCCAACTCATAGCGACCCCTTCTTGGGTTTCCGAGGCAGTATCACTACAGAAGTAGATTGACCAACCTTCCTTCCAAGGAGTGGCTGGTGGGTTTGAACTGCCAGCCTTCTGGTTTGCAGTCAAGTGCCTTAGGCACTATGTTACCAGAGCTCCTGGATGGATATATAGATATAGATGAATATAGATATAGATGTGTGTGTGTGTGTATTATATATATATATATATATGGAGCTCTGGTGGCACAAAGGATAAGGCATTTGGCTATTAACCAGAAGGTCAGTGTTTCAAACTCAACAGCTCCTCCGTGGAAGGAAGTTGGGGCAATGTACTTCCATAAAGATTTACAGCCTCTGAAACTCAATGAGGGTCGCTATGATTCAGAATGGACTCGAAGTCAGTGAGTTTGGTTTTTGGTTTATGTATATATATAATCTGGCTAAAAGTTTAATGGGTTAATTTATGAGAATTTTAAAAAACTTTAATGTCAAATAGCAAATAATTGGTTTTCTCACTATTAAGATAACAAAATTTTCTTTGATTGCTGGGTAGAAAAGGATTTATTCTTTGTCTAATCACCTTATACATAAGGGTTCAGCATCTCATTAGAATATATTCTTGAGTAAAAACCAAGTGACACAAAAGGACAAATATTGTATTAGTCCGTTATTGTAAAAGTTAAGGAAAGGTTTATCTATTGGAGGAAATTTTCTTTGTTGGTTACCAGGGG
>NW_006921934.1:479418-497225 GCF_000298275.1 Orycteropus afer afer
AAAGATTTTACCTTTAAGATCTTTGGTTAAATAACTTCAGTATTGTTTCTCAGTGACCTAGGATAAACTTCTGACAACTTTGAAACTTCTTGAAAACCACAAAAGATTTGTTTCTGTTTTATTAAGACAATCATGTTGAAAGGTTTATTTAATGTGAGTTACATAGAGCATGTTATCAAATTATCAGAACTGCCAGATTTTCTCTGGGTTAAAAATTTATGTGTTAGTGTTTCCTCTTATATTTTTGTCTGATATTAGACAGGGAGTTCTGGTGGCTTAGTACCTAAGGCATTTGACTGCTAACCAGAAGGCTGGAGGTTCAAACCCACCAGCCACTCTTTGGAAGGAAGGTTGGGCAATCTACTTCCATAGTGATACCACCTTGGAAACCCAAGGGGGTGCTGAGTTGGATCCGCCTGGACTGCAGTGATTTTGGTTTTTGGTTTTTGGAACTTAATTGCAACTTTATTTTGAATCTAGCATCATCAAAACCAATGGTTTTAACTGGAGAATTCACATCATGTACCCATGAAGTTTTTTTATTACTATTCAGATATTCAGAGGTTTGATAATCTTGGTATATTCTTTTTTTTTTTTTTTTTTTAGTGATATGGGTGCAATTTTACAAAGCAGATTTGTTTTACATTCAATAGTTCATATATGTCTTGTTTCATGACACTGACTACAATCCCCACAATGTAACAGCTCTTCTCCCACCTCCTCTGTGTGGTTACCCCTTACTTTTGTGCTTCTTACAAATGCATTCTTGCCTGCCTAGTTTTCTCCATGTGCAAATGCCATCCTTCTGATCTCCCATGCTTGATTGTTCTAAGGAATGCATCTCCTTGATGTAGTTGTTCAGCTCATAGACCTGTTTATTGTTTAGCTGAGAGCTGAGTGATGGTAGTGAATCCAAGGCCATAGTTATAGGGGTTTCACCAGTCTCTATCTGACCAGTAATCCTGGATTTTTTTACATTTTTTAATTTTGTTCCACAGTCCCCCCACACTCTATCCAGGATCTCCAGTTTTGATTCCCATTCCAAGTGGTTGGCATTGATATCCAGCTACAATCTAGTTCTTCTGGTCTCAGTTCTTCTGGTCTTCTCACTGCCATAAAGAAGAAGAGCCAGAAGTAGAGTGCAGTGTATACTCAGACTCAAGATCCTTGTGCTTGACAACCTTGATAGACAGACAGGAGAGACCACTGGTAGAGACATCCAGCAGAAACAACCTGATGAGGAACCAGGAGGCATGAGACAAAGAGGTGGGCTTGCCTGGCCATGGAGTAAGAAAGCTGAGTGCCATTGGGCAGAAGCCTTGCTGGTGGAGTGGGGTAAACCTAAGTGCACCTATTGACAGAACTAAAAGAGCTTTGTAACTTGCCTGAACAGGGAAGAGACCAGACCAAGAAGCCAATGGCCAGAGAGGCATGCCTGAGGATATAACAGAAGAAAAATTGACTTGATTGAAGAATTGTGTCCAGAGTGTGTTCCTGAACCTGAACCTGTTACTTCCCTAATAAACTCCATAATTGTGAGTATTGTCTAAGAGTTCTATGTGACTTTTGCAACAAATTGTTGAACCCAATAGAGAAGTGATGTGTGTTGTGAGAGGGACAGTTGGCGTCAGACTTGGTAGAAAGGCTGGAGGATGGAGACTTCTGGCAAGATTGTGGAATAGGTCAACAAGTTACACAGATCTACTTCAACAAAGAAACAAGAAACCAATTGAAACAAATACAGAAGATAATCCTAGAGCCCTGAGCTTTGAAAGAAAGGGTAAGAAGCAGATTAAATACCAACTGGTAGAAAAGCCTGAGTAGAAACAGTGAATAAGGAGACAAATGGAGCTGCAGACTGTCAGCTATCCTTAAGGCACAGCCACTTTGAATATTTGCAAGTGACATTAGGATCAGGGCAGCAACCTAAGAACCATCCCTGCTTGCCAAGGACTGGATAGAGATGCCAAGGACTGTATAGAGAACTGCACTGGTGGCTGGTGACTGAAAAGGAAAACAGCAAATAAGGAGACAAACTAAGCTGTGGACTTTTGGCTGACCTGAAGGCACAGCCATTTTGAATATTTGCAAGTGATTCAACCATTTTGAGTATTTGCTAGCAGCATTCTGATCCCAGAGACCTAGGAATAAGCTCCACTTGCCAAGAACATCATGAGCAACTGCAATGGAGGCTGACAACTGGAAAGATGAGATATTCCACTAGTTATTCTTATACCCCACATTCTCTTGGTAAATCAAGGTGTGACCATCCCCACCTCCACCCTCCTTCTGGATCAGCAGGGATTCCATCCTAGTGTGTGTGTGCCCTGACAGAACCTGTGTGCCCTACACCACCCCACCCCTAGTTCTGTTTTTGTTTTAAAATTATTCTTTATTTCTTCCTTTTTATCTTTTATCTTTCTTTTTCCATTCCCTAGTTCTTATTTTTTTTTTCTTTTCTCTTTCCTTTCCCCACTTCCCATCTTTTTTCTTTCTTTTGGTTCTTCTCATCCCTTGTTTTTCTTTTTTCACTTTTCTCCTTTTTTTAAAAAAAATTATCATTTTACTCTTGCTCTTTTCTCTTATTCTACTTTCCCCAGATATTTTATGTGTTTTTTCTCTCTTTATATTTCCTTTGTCTTTTCAAAGTATTTCTTTAAATATTTCTTCTCATTTATTGCCTTCTCCTTTTCTTTTATTATTTCTGTTTATGCAATTTGTGTTTTCTGTTCCCCCCTTTTTGTGTGGCTTATTTGTTTGTTTGCTTGTTTTTGTCTGATTGAGTGGGAGACAGTAACCATGCTCATCAGAACCAATCATACTTGCACCTCCTGCAGCCCCACTTACTAAATGAGAGCCACCACTTGCTTCAACACCAACTGACCAACTATAGATGACAGCTAATACAATCCCAATTCACCAGTAACTGCTTTTCATGAACAGCTAGTAGATATGTGCACACATTCTCATTCTTTATTACACCCACCAGGAGACTTGTGGTGAGTGCTTAAGTGTTGCCAACTAGTGAATAGAGGAGCACAATACCCTACTTACTCAGATACATCAAAACAAAACAAAGACAAAAAAAATCTTGGGTGAATCACACCAACATTCAATTACTAATTAAATATAAATATAACAATATCACAATGTCTCAGAGACAAAAGACTATCACAATCCACACAAAGAAGAAAGTAGAAATAAGGGACCACACCCAGAAAACATCCCTGAGCAAGAAACAGCATTGGAACTCCTTGATAAGAAATTCAAAAGAATTATAAAAGCTGGGGAGTCCAAAGTTCCTGGACCAAATGTCAAGCTGGAGGCTTTTCCTGACTCTTGCAGCTGCAGGGGCTGAGCTCAGAGCTGGCAGGCAGTACACCAGCTGTTGACTCCAACAAATGACGAATTCAAGATCTCCAGGCCTAATGGTAGATTATTCACTTATGGACAGTTGTAGGCAGCACAACAGAATCCCGATCCACAGAAGAAATGGAAGCAGCAGTCAGGACATTAGACTACGTGTAGCACTGGGCAGATTGGCTGCAAAGGACCTCTTCAAAATGCTGAGGATCAAGGATGTCTCCTTGAGGACTAAGGTGCACCTGACACAGGCCATGATATTTCCAATTGTCTCGTGTGCATGTGAGAGCTGGACAATGAATAAGGAAGACCAAAGAAGAGTTGATGCTTTTGAGTTGTGGTGCTGGTGAAGAATGCTGAAGGTACCATGGACTGCCAAAAGAACTAACAGATCTGTCCTGGAGGAAGTGCAGCCGAGATGCTCCTTGGAAGTGAGGATGGCCAAACTTCATCTCACCTACTTTGGTCATGTTGTCAGAAGGGACCATTCCCTGGAGAAGGATGTCATGCGTGGTAAGGTGGAGGGTCGATGAAGGAGGGGAAGGCTTTTGATGAGATGGATCGACATGGTGGCTGTGACAATGGCTCAAATATAGCAAGGATCATGGAACTGGCACGGGATCGGGTGGTGCTTCATTCTTCTGTGCATGGGGTTGCTATGAGTCAGAAATGACTCGACAGCACCTAACAACAACAACATATTAAGGTATCTTCGATGGATTGAAAGACAGATCAATGAAAAAAGTGAAAAAATTAAGGAAAGCACAGTCAAAACTCTAGAACAATTTGGAAAATAATACAAGAACAAACAGACAAAATAAACAACAAAATAGAAATGATACAAAATCTCCAAATAGAAATCCAGAAGATTAATAGTATAATTTCAGTAATAGATAACACACTAGCAAGCTGCCATCTAGATGCAACGATGGGTCTCTCCTCGTCCAGAGCAAAGAAGAATGAAGAAAACCAAAATGCATGGACACAATTAGTCCTAGTGACTGGTACACCATCTTATCTGCAGCCTATACAACTATGAGACCAGAAGAACTGTCATCCACTTGGAAGGGGATCTATGTAGGAGATCCTGGATAGAGAGGGAGAACAATATGGAACAAAACTCAAAACCATTTGGAGGGAAAGAAAAAAAAAAGTTGGGACCAGGTTTGCTGGTCCGATAGAGCCTGGTGGAACCACTGAGACTATGGCCCCTAGCTGCCCTTCAGGTCTGGAATTGAACCCACACCTGTGGTTTCCAGCCAAACAGAAGACAGGCATATGAGTTAAACCTTTACCTCAAGTAGATACACGCCTTGGAGAGAACAATCATGGGAGAAAGAAGGGCTGCTTATGCACAGGGAGACAGCTCAGGGGGCAGGAGAGTATGGAGGGATGGACACTGGGAAGAGGTAACTATGGAGAGAAAGTGGAAGGGGAGCTGTTGCATTGTGGTAAACTGTGGTCAATGACATGAGACAAAGTATATGTGAACTGCTGTATGGAAAGTGAATTTGCTCTGTAAATCTTCACCCAAATCACAATTAAAAAAGAAAGAAAGAAAGAAAGAAAAGAAATAGATAATACATTGAACAGGCAAAGGAGTAGAACTGACTCAATGGAAGACAGAATTAGTGAGATTGAAGACAAATACCTCAATACTACTTTGGTAAGGGATCAGTCAGAAAAAAAAAAAAAAAAAATCTAAACAAAATGAAAGCCTCAGATTCATGTGGGATACCATCAAGAGGAATAAATGACATGTAATCAGAATTCCAGAACAGGAAGAGACAAATAAAACCACAGAGTAAATTTTCAAAGATTTGTTGGAAGAGAATTTCCCTGATGTGATGAGAGATGAGAACATATCCATTCAAGAAATTCAACAAACCCTAAACAGGATAGAACTCAAAAGAAAATCACCAAGACATATCATCATCAAACTCACCAAAACCAAAAACAAAAGCAAAGAAAGAATCCTAAAAGCAACATAGGAAAAAATGAACAGTTACCCACAAAGGGCAACCACTAAGACTAAGCTTGTATTTCTCATCAGAAACCATGTAGGCAAGAAGGTGATGGGATGAAATATATAAAACCCTGAAAGAAAAACAAAACCTTCCAATCAAGAATTATATACCCAGCAAAATACTCCTGCAGATATGAGGGTGAAATTAGGACATTTCCAGATAAGCTGAAATTAAGAAAATTTGTTTAAACCATACCAACCTTATAAAAGATGCTAAAGAGAGTCCTTCAGACAGTGAACCAACAACAGCAAACAACAAGCAATGATTAACACACATGATGGCATAACACAGAAATCAACCCAGTAATAGAAGTATCCAAAGGAAAATAAGCTTACAAGACTACAACAGGGAACCAGAGACATTAGCAAATGAGGACAACTGCAAACCAAAAAAAAGGAATAAATACTGTAGTTATAGAACTTCTAAATGGTGAAGAAGTCAAGATGATTACGAGATAGAACAGACTATTTTAAACTTTGGAAGAAAATAATAAATCACAGGGTAACCTCAAAGAAAAATAATAAACTTCATATCAAAATTAAAAAGAGAATGTTGTTCTCTTCATCAAATATTGAAAATTGAATATTGAAAATCTGAACATCAAAATATTGCACAAATATTTAGCAAATACTAAAACAATAGCAACGAAGGATATGATAACACGATTCATAAACAAAATGAGCTCAGAACAGAAAATTATATGGAACAAAGAAGCCAGTAACACCACAAAAAAAAAAACCATACTAAATGACAGCGATAAATTCATACTTGTTGAAAATTACACTGAATGTAAATGGATCAAATGCACCATTCAAGAGACAGAGAGTTGCAGAGTGGATAAGAAAACATGACTCATCGATATGCTGTCTACAAGAGACTCATCTTAGACACAAAGACAATGATAGACTAAAAAGCCAAGTTTGGAAAAAGATATCAACCAAATGGCAACCAAAAAAGGGCAGGAGTGGCAATACTAATTAGTGATAAAATAGACTTTAAGACAAAATGACCATAAGAGACAAGCAAGGACATTATGTAATGATTAAAGATCAACCGAATAAGAGGACATAACCATAACAAATATCTATGCATCCAATGAAAGAGCCCCAAAATACATAAATGAGACTTTAACAGAATTGAAAAGACAAATAGATGACTCCACAGTAATAATGGGAGACTTTAATACACCACTTTCAATAAAAAATAAAACAACTGGAAAGAAACTAAACAAAGATGCAGAAGTAAACAATATGACCCACCAATTTGACCTTATAGACAGAGCATTTCACCCAACAACAGCAAAATATACATTCTTCTTCAGCACACATGGAACATTCTCCAGGGTAAACCTTATGTTAGGCCACAAAACAAGCCTTAATAAATTTAAAATCATAGAAATACTGCAAAGCATCTTCTCAGATGACAATGCTGTAAAATTAGAAATCAACACTAGCAACACCAATGGAAAAAGAATAAAAGCATGGAAACTGAATAACACCCTCCTAAAAATGACTGGATAATAAAAGAAATGAAAAATGAAATTAAAAAATTCCTTGAATCAAATGAGAATGAAAACACAACATATGAAAATCTTTGGGACACAGCAAAAGGAATGATCAGAGGGCAATTTATAGCAATAGATGCACACATCAGAAATGAAGAAATAGCCAAAATCAATATCTTTAGCTTTAACCACAATTTAATTAGAATAACCACAATTCTAATTTCTACAACAATTAGAAAAAGAGCAGCAAAAGATAACCTACAGTCACCAGAAGAAAGGAAATAATAAAGATTTGAGCAGAAATAAATGAAACAGAAAATAGAAAGACATTAGAAAAAATCAACAAGACTAGAAGTTGGTTCTTTGAAAAGATTAATAAAATTAAAAAACCACTGACAAACTTAACAAAGGAAAAGAAGGAGAAGACACATATATCACAAATAAGAAACAGAAGTATGTGTATCACAACAGAACAAACAGAAATAAAATGAATAAAATCAGAATCAGAATGCCACGCTCTACATCTTCAATTTGTCATTCCCAGCATAGTAGATCACAATGCTGATTCAAACTGGCCAAAACAAATCCAATTGTTTGAACAAAACAAGGGGAACCAAACTATAGTATATACAAACAATGGAATACTATGCAACACTAAAGAAGAATGTAAAATCTGTAAAACACAGCATAACATAGATGTACTTGGAGGACATTATGCTGAGTGAGATAAGTCAGTCACAGAAGGACAAATATTATATTAGTTCACTATTGTAAAAAATCAAGGAGAGGAATATATATGGAAGAAAAATTTCTTTGTTGGTTACCAGGGATGGGATGGGATGGGAGGGGAGGGAACACTGCTAGATGAGTAGAGACAAGTATTGATTTGGGTGAAGTGAAAGACAACATACCAAAAGTGAGTGACCAACACAGTAACACTAAGGAAAAGGAAGACATAGAGAGGTGCACAAGAGGTACAAACAACAAAGGTTGTTGTTGTTGTTATGTGCCATGGAATCAGACCCAACTCATAGCAATCCCTCCTTGGGTTTCCAAGGCAGTATCACTTCTGGTTAGCAGTCAAGTGCTTTAGGCACTATGCTACCAGAGCTTTTTATATAATATAATAGACCCTTTTATTTAATATACAAGACTGCATTATCAGTGATAACAAACATTAATCTACAGGATAGACAGGCTGAATGATCAGGTGTATCAAGGCAAAAGGGACCACATATATACCCCTGGCCACATATAAGGTTGGCAGACAATATTTCTGCATACATATTTGTATGTGCTATGGTAATGTCCATATAACTAGAACTAACAGGGGGCAAATTTATGATAACTTCTTAGGCACGGTCAATTACCCTGATGAAACAAGTTGTGGGACCTGTGGGCTTGGGACCATGGTTGCAGGGGACATCAAGTTCAATTGGCATAATATACTACATAAAAACATTAGTCTATATCCTGCTTTGGTGAGTAGTGGCTGGAGTCTTAAAAGCTTACAAGCAGAAAAGAAAAGAAAAGAAAATTCTTTTTCACCATTACTATTAGGTTCTATTTCCATTACAATAAAAATAGCAGTGGAAAAAAAAAAAAAAAAAAAGCTTACAAGCAGCCATCTGGATGCAACAATTGGTCCCTTCTCATCCAGAGCAAAGAAGAATGAAGTAAACCAAAGACACATGGAAACAATTAGTTCAAGAGACTAGTGGACCATGCAAGCCTCAGCCTACATTGACCATGAGACCAGAAGAACTAGATGGTGCCTGGCTATCACTATCAACCACTCAGAAAGAGATCAGTGCAGGAGATCCTGAATAGAGCAGGAAGATAATGTGGAACAAAACAAGACCAGGTTTACTGGTCTAATAGAGTCTGGTGAAACTCCCGAGACTATGGCCCCTTGTTACCCTTCTGGTCTGGAGTTGAATTTAGTCCTGTGACTTCCAGCCAAACAATAGATAGGCATACGGAATGGACATTTACATCAGATATATATACTTCTTAGAACAATCAATCATGGGAGAACAGAAGGCCAGTATTTGCATAGGGAGGTAGCGCTGGGTGGGGTGGGCAGGAAAGCATAGAAAAGAAGGACACAGAGAAGAGAGAGCTGTTACATTGTGGGGAATTGAAGTCAATGTCATAAACCATAATGTGGATGAACTACTGTAAGGAAAATGAATTTCCTCTGTAAACTTTCACCCAAATCACAATAAAAATTAAAACAAACAAAAAAGGCTGGATGGTGGAGGTAAGACAGGCGGCTGATGTTGATTCTCTTTCCCCTTTGTGACGTTAGAAGAGGTCAGAGGAAGATGCCACTTCCATGTCCTTTTTGTAAGCAAAGAAGCAGCAGCAGCAAAACCAAGAGACTGGCACAAGACAGAGCAGTGGGCTTGCTGGCCCATGGAGCAAGAAAACTGAGTGTCTTTGGGCAGGAGGCTTGCTGGCTGTTGGGTTGTACCTATCGGCAGGATTAAAAGAGCTTTGTGACACTTGCCCAAGCAAGGCAGAGGCCAGGCCAAGAGGCTGAAGGCCAAAGAGCAGTGTAAGCAGTGTACCTGTAGGCATGGCAGAGGGGAGGTTGTCCTGATTAAAGAATTGTATCCTGAGTTTCAGAACCTGAATTATAACTTTTTACTTCCCTCATAGATGCTGTAATCATGAATATTGTCTGTGAGCCCTGTGTGGCCATTGCAGTGAACTGTCAAACACAGTAGAGAAGTGGTGATTTCCATGGCAGGAGACAGTTGATGTCAGAATTGGTTAAAAGGCTGCAGAGTAGTGGCATGCCTGACTTCCACCTTTTGGGAATCAGCTTTGGACTGTTACTGTTGGTCCTTCTCTCCCCATGTGTGAAGTTAGAGGAGGTCAGAGTACATCCCTCCATGCCCTTTTTTTCATTATGCTATCCCTATGTGTTTATATGGGAGCTCTGATACCATAGTGCCTAAGGCACTTGACTGCTAATCAGAAGGCTGGCAGTTCAAACCCACCAGCCACTCCTCGGAAGTAAGATGGGGCAATCTACTTCCATAGTGATACTGCCTCGGAAACCCAAGGAGGGGTCGCTATGAGTCGGTCGGACTCCACGGCACATAACAACAACAACAACAATAATGTGTTTATATGGGAGCTCTGGTGACATAATGCCTAAGGCATTTGACTGCTAACCAGAAAGCTAATGGTTAGATTCTACCAGCCACTCCTCGGAAGGAAGACTGGGCAATCTACTTCCGTAGAGATACTGCCTCAGAAACCCAGCGAGGGGTTGCTGTGAGTTGGGAACGACTCACTGGCAGTGAGTTTGGTTTTTGGTTTTGGTATGTTTATATATATAATCAGTTAGCCAAGAGATAAAACAAGAATTGTGAGAGGAATATAAAATCGAGACCAGAAAATAAACCTTAAAAACATTAAAAAGAAGAACAAGAAGAAGAGAAAAATCCTTACCACAAAATACTTTATAATCAGCATAGTGCTATTAGTTACTGAAATAGTACATTCTTGCATTTAGGGAAAGGAGCTCTGGTGGCATAGTGGGTAAGCATTTAGGGAGATCACTAAACTTTAAATAGGTTTAGATATTTTAACTCTAGAAGTTTCTATTGATAAACTTAACAAAGTTGTGAAGATCCTAACTAGAGAAGTATCTGAAGTTAGAGTTGATTTTACAAATAAAACAATGCTACATTTCCTACTAGTCTTCCAAAGAGGAGTTTGTGCCTTACTAGATGACCATTGATGTGTTCATATTTAAAAACACACAATCTGAGGTTTTGTGTAATGTAGCTGCTGCTATGGCAAAGGAAAAGCAGTTACTGCTGCTGTTTATATGTGAACAAATGTCTCACAAGACTTGCTTCCTTAGTTCCAAAGCTTAGGAATATAATTTGTGAGTTATTTCAGCCAGTTGACAATATTGTTCTATCTCCCAGTTAGTAATGTAGCATCCAGGGGCATGAAGGCTTGCAAATGTCCATCCAAGGTGCAACAATTGGTGTCTGTTTATCTGGAGCAAAAGGAGAAAAGAATATCCCACACTGAGGAGATTAGAGGGAATAGCTTTCCTGGCATGGCTCCTTCCCTGCCAAATGAGCTCCCTCTCAAATTATTTCTGCATTTGTGACAAATAAAGACAGAGACTCCCAAAATTTACTGAATTACAATTTCACCTTCAAGAATTGACTTTTCAAAAGCTTCTAAAACATGGTAATTTTGGATATTTAAAGTGATCAAGGGTGTAGCCATTTTGAATGTTTACAAGTGGTGGCCATTTTGGATTTTAAAGTGAGCACTCTCATTCGGATTCCAAGGACCTAAGAATAGGGTTTGTTTGTGAAGGATGGCAGGGACATAAGAGAGGCTAACAATTGGAAAGACAGGTATTAAGTGTATAAATGCTGCCAACTAGTGAAAAAAAGAGCACAGTACAGTACCCTGCTTATGTAGATAACATACAAAGAAAACAAAAATTGTGGGCAAGTCACTCCAACATACAATCACCAATTAAATATAAATGCAAAAACGTCACAATGCCTCAGAGACAACAGAGCATCACAGTACACACAAAGAAGCAAGATAAAGCAAGAGGAACAAGGGACCAGGATACAGAACCAAAACACATCCCTGAGGAAGAAGCAGCATTAGAATTCCCTGATAAGAAATTCAAAAAAATTATATTTAGATAGCTTCCATGAATTGAGAGACAGATCAAGGAAAACACTGACAAAACTGAGGAAAACACAGAGAGAACCCTAGAACATTTTTGAAAGACAATACAAGAACAAAATGACAAAATAAATGAAAAATTAGAAATGATACAAAATCTACACACAGAAATCCAGAAGATTAATACTAAATTTTCAGAAATAGATAACACATTGAATGGGCAAAGGAGTAGAACTGAATCAATGCAAGACAGAATTAGTGAGACTGAAGGCAAATACCTCAATACTTCTTTGGAAAGGGATCAATCAGAAAAAAGATCAAAAGAAAATGAAGAAAGCCTAAGGTTCATGTGGGATACCATCGAAAGGAATAAGCTATGTGTAATCAAATTGCAGAACAGGAAGAGACAAACAAAACCACAGAAAAAATTGTTGAAGATTTGTTGGAAGAGAATTTTCCTGGTATGATGAAAGATGAGAATATGTCCATTCAAGAAGTCCAGCAAACCCCAAACAGGATAGACCCCAAAAGAAAATCAACAAGACTTATCATCAGCAAACTCACCAAAACCAAAGACAAAGAAAGAATCCTGAAAGCAGCATGGGAAAAATGAAAAGTTACCTTCAAGGAGCAACCAGTAAGACTAAGCTCAGATTTGTCAGCAGAAACCATGCAAACAAGAAGACAATGGGATGGTATATATAAAACCCTGAAAGAGAAAAATTTCCAACCAAGAATTATGTTGTTGTTGTTATGTGCCATGGAGTTATACTTGACTCATAGTGACCCCTCCTTGGGTTTCTGAGGTGGTATCACTATAGAAGTAGATTGCCCAACCTTCCTTCCAAGGCGTGGCTATGTACCTAGCAAAATTGTCCCTCAAATACGATGGTGAAATTAGGACATTTCCAGGTAAGTAGAAATTAAGAGAATTTGTTAAAACCAGACCAACCTTAACAAGAGATGCTAAAGGGAGTCCTTTGGACAGAGAACCAACAACAGCAAATAATAACTGACCATTAACACACATGGTGACATAACTCAGAAACCAACCCAGCTATGGAAGTATACAAAGTTAATAGGCCTACAAGATTGTAAACAGGGAACAATTGACAAATGAGGACAACTACAAACCAAAAAGAGGGAAAATATTATATAATTACAGACTTCAAAATGGTAGGGAAGTCAAGACAACTACAAGACAGAACAGACTGTTCTAAACCTGGGAAGAAAACTATAAATCACAGGGTAACTTGAAAGAAAAATGATAAACCTTCACATCAAAATGAAAAAGAGGACCAGCACAAATATTTAGCAAATATTAAAACAATAGCTATGAAGGAAGCAATGACATAATTCATAAACAAAATGAGCTCAGCATAGAAAGTTATACAGAACAAAGAAATCAACACCACAAGAAAGCACATAACAAAATGGCATCAACAAACTCATATTTGTTGATAATTACATATCTGGCAAGGGATTTATCCCTAAGATTTCTAGGAAATTCCAACACCTCAACAGCAAAGGAATTAACAATCCAATTGAAAAATGGACAGAAGACATGAATAGACACTTCACCAAGGAGGACATTCAGGTGGCCAGCAAATACATGAAGAGATGCTCATAATCATTGGCCATCAGAGAGATACAAATCAAAACAACAATGAGACACAATCTCACCCCAGCACTGATGGAAAGGTTCAACAGGACAAAAATTAACAAATGCTGGCAAGGATGTGGAGAGATTGGGACTCTCATACACTACTGGTGGGACTGTGAAGTGATACAACCACTGTGGAAAGTAGTATGACAATTCCTTAGAAAGCCGGCATTGGAGATACCATTTGACCCAGCAATCCCATTATTAGGTATATATACTAGAGAGGTGAGAACCAGGACAGGAACAGATACATGAACACCCATGTTCATCACAGCACCAATTACAATAGCAAAAAATGGAAACAAGCTATGTGCCCATCAGCAGAAGAGTGGATGTTCAAACTATGGTACACACACAATGGAATGCTATGCAGCACTGAAGAATAACATAGAGTCTGCAAAACACCACATAAAATAGATGAACTTGGAGGACACTATGCTAAGTGAAATAAGTTAATCATAGAAGGATAAATATGGTATTAGTTCG
Organism: Orycteropus afer afer; assembly: GCF_000298275.1. Lineage (NCBI taxonomy): Eukaryota > Metazoa > Chordata > Mammalia > Tubulidentata > Orycteropodidae > Orycteropus > Orycteropus afer. Next base: position 493,145 of record NW_006921934.1, read on the forward strand.
TTGTTGTGGAGGGTCAAGGAAAGGTTTATATATGGAGGGAAACTTTCTTTGTTGGTTGCCAGCAGTGGGAGGGGAGGGAAGGAAACACTGCAAACAAACAAAAAATGAATTGATCCATGTCATTTTAGTTTTGTGTATTTCATTGTACATAAATTATATTTCAATAAAATGCATTTTCAAAAAAAAAAGAGAAAAGACTTCTAAAATACCAACAATTGGCTCAGATGGACGAAATAGAGACATGGAAAAAGGCAGGATGTTATCAAGATCCTGCTCCTAAATTATAGAGCGGTCCTAATAAGAAAACTATCTTACCTAACTTTCCTAAAGTATTGTCAATCTTTAATCTGATATTCCAAAGAGTATCTTTCACATATGAAAGAAGACTTTTATGAAGAAAAATTGGACCAGGAAAGCCAGCCTAACATAGCTCCAGCAGAATATGTACATAGGAAGAAACATCAACTAAAGTATCCACTGAAACCTCATTGGAAGGGGCCATACCTAATTTTCCTTACTAATTCATGTGCTGTCAAATAACAGGGAGTTAAAACCTGGACTTATTTGTCATAAATTAATAAGGCCAAGATGCCCCCATGAACTTGTCAACCCTCTTGAGAACTAAAAATCACTTTCAAATGCCCTACTGGGTAGAAACAGATGACATGTGAGGCAGACAGCTGATCCCAAGATCACCAGACAAAATTCCATGACTCTTGCTGAACTTGTTTACTTTGCTTTATAGTTGTAGCTATTTTTATGTTACTAGTTTTAGGAGCTCTGGTAGCATAGTGGCTAAGACACTTCCTGCTAACCAGACGGCTGGCGGTTCAAACCCACCAGCCACTCCTTGGAAGGAAGGTTGGGCAATCCTACTTCCGTAGTGATACTGCCTCGGAAACCCAAGGAGGGGTCGTTATGAGTCAGGGCTGACTCGACGGCACATAACAAAAACAACAACAGTTTTATTTCATAATTGTGGGTTTTTCACTTGCTTGCCTTTTGAGCTTTATTCTTTTATTTCTAACAATCCTTCTGACACCTGGAGAAAAAGGCATTTGCTAAATAGGCCCAATCAGTAATCAGTGCCAGTAAAGCATGCACTGGACCACTTATTTGAGAATCTCTACTCACATGAGACAGATGTAGACCTTTTAAAGTGGGCAGATCATATAATATACCAGAACCTTATCTCTGAGAAACCCAAATTAGGGTGGTGGTTTAGTTATCTAGTGTCGCTCTGACAAGAATATATACCACAAATGGGATCGCCTTAACAAACAGGAGTTTATTCTTATTATTTGGAGGCTTTAAGTCCAAGTTCAAAGTGCCAGGCTCTAGGGGCTGGGTGAAAGCCCCTCATCCTTGGGCTTCAGCTTTGCCTCTTGCTCCTGGCCCACTGAAGCCAGAGGCATTTCTTCACTCATACAGCTGTTGGCTGCTGAGGCTGAAAAACCCAAGGCTGACAAGTAAAAAGGCACAGTCCCAATGTTACCAAACCACATGGCAGGCCTTAATTCAAGTCCATTGTAAGTCCCCAGGTCGGCAGAGCATGGCAGGCTGCTCAACAAAGACACAGCTACATGCAGGGTCCAAGTGTGCCATAAGCTAAAAACAATTCCCAAGGCTTCTCCTTATATACAGGAAGCAGACCACATCCCAAAGGCCGCTACTCAGCTGCTTGTGGTAGATCCCACCATGGAGTTGACTGCCAGTCTCATCATGGGGAATAACTACCACCAGCTGCCCAGCCACTCAACCAGGCCCAGCCAAGTTGACACACAAACATAACCACCACAGGTGGATATTTCTCAAAGCCTTTCAACCGTGAACTTGATGTCCCTGAACTTGAAAAATTCATTCATGATGTATCTGCTACTATGGCTAAAGTTGCTGATGACATTGCAGACAGGTTATTGGTTCAACAAAAATTGTTAGAGTCTCTTCCTAAAGTTGTATTAGATAATAGATTGGCACCTCTTTCAATGCCTGACACAGTGAAGGTCCTCAATAAAAAATGTGTTAAATTTTAAAAGGTAAGGAAGGTATCATCCTCATTTTACAGATGAAGAATGGAGATTAATACAAATTAGATGACTTCTTATTGCTACTCAGCATTAAGTAATATGTGAGCTGGAATCCACTTCTCTGACTGCATGGTTCTCTCTGTCCCATGCTGTTTCTTTAACTCCTTTCATGTTTCCTTACTTAAGAGAACAAATGGATATCCAATTTTCTTTCAATTATTTCATTGATTGAGGTTATTAATTACCCTGTTTTAGTTACCTAGTGCCTAGGAGGATCCACAAATAACCAATTTTAGGATATTGCTGTATGTAACCATTATCTTCCTATCTCCCCATTGGCAAGCTCTGAATGCCCTAGAGATTGCATATGAAGTTTCTGCTAAGTCAAAAGATAAAGACACATTCCAGCAGAAATTCCCTAAAGATGTTGAATGATGAGACTATCTCCACCAAGGTAATTTTACTTAGCAGGACATACTTCCTTGTTAGGAATCTAATTAAGGGGGAGGGGGAACCTCCCCTTATTATGTAATATCTGTGTCATCTTAACCTGTCAGGATTTCTTGTTCAGATCCTCAGGTTCAAAAGGTATTGCCAGCCAGGAGTCACCTCCTAACAAACAAAGACCACAATGTAGGATTGATTATTGACCCCTGGACTATGGTCCCCACAGCAAAATGCTCATTCTTTTTCTAAGGCTTTAGAAGGTAACCTTTTAACCTTTGAATTCACTAGACATAATCAACATGGTACTTCCATGTTTTAAGAATGAGAACCATGTTTAAAATTTAAAAACTATGATGGACCCTCACAGAATAGTACTTATAATGTGGTTATTTGGAGAGTTCCTGGGGTAGTACAATTGGTTAACATGCTTAGCTGATAACTGAAAGGTTGGAAGTTCAAGTTCATCCAGTGGTGAACCTCTATCCAAAAAATTAATCACTGAAAATCCTACAGAGCCCAGTTCTACTCTGATACACATGGGGTTATCATATGTCAAAGCCAACTTGATGACAACTAGTTTTATCAGTAGACTGCTGAAAGTTCCAAAGGACACAAAAATAACTGTAAATTCAGTAAAATTTTAAACTGAAATTTAATTTCATTAATTAGAACAGCATACACATTTGATTTGTAAAACTGAAGAACATACATATGTGAGATACATTTTGTTCAATCTATAGTCAATAATTGCAATGTGCATCAGTTTGGGAAACTTAAAATGACTCAACAATCTTCTGGGGACTGTGATCCTCCACCAGAAATCTCTGACCTCCAAGTGCCAGTATGTCAACTATATGCAGACAGCCTCAGGAATGATAACAGGCCATCTATCAGGTATAAATAGATCTTATACAGACCTCGCTTTTTTCTTTCATATTAAGACAACTGTATTTCACATATAGTTTATATGAAATAATACACAGAGATCTCTTGTATCCTTTGCCCAGTTTCACTCAGTGGTAACACCTTACAAAATAATAGTACAATATCACAACCAAGATATTGCCACTGATACAATCCACCATTCTTATCCAGAGTTTCCCAGGTTTCCTCGTACTGTTTGTGTTTGTATGTGTGTGTGAATGTGCATTTAGTTCCATATGATTTCATCATCTGTGTAGGTTCTGTATCCACCACTGCAGTCAAGATACTGAACTGTTCCAGCAATACAAGGATCCTTCCTGTAGCTCTTTTATAACCATACCAACCTCCTTTCTACCTCTAGCACATCCCCACATCTAGCCCCAGACAACAATTGATCTGTCTCCTATTTCTAAATTTTACATTTCAATATTTTATGTAATAGAATCATGGAATATATAATCTTTTGAGATTGGCTTTTTCCCTCAGCATAGTTTACTGGACACTCATCCAAGGATTGTGTATCAATAATTCTTTTCTTTTTATTGCTGAAACATATTCCAGGGTGTGAATGTACCATAGTTTAACAGTTCATCTGTCGAAGTACATGGAGGTGACTTCAGTTTTTGGCTAGTACAAATAAACCATTATGAGCGTTTGTGTACCAGTTTTTTTTTTTTTTTTTT
>NW_006921934.1:498480-504610 GCF_000298275.1 Orycteropus afer afer
GTCCTCCAAGTTCATCCACGTTATGCGGTGTTTTGCAGATTCTACATTATTCTTTAGCATTGCATAGTATTCCATTGTGTGTATGTGTGTACCAGTTTTTGTGTGAACATAGTTTTCACTTCTCTGAGATAAATGCCCAGGATAGTTTTGTTTTTTAACTCACTGACTATATCAATATTTGATGGCCATTTATTTGCTAGAGAAATAAGAAATAACTCAGGTTATAAGTTCTTACAAGTTTCGGATGATACTTGCTCCTTGTAAAGTTTTGTGTTTGTGTGCATTTATTCTATTTCAGTGACTAGTCTGAAGATTATGTCAATGGCACTCCCTGACCATATAAGAGAATGATCTGATCCAATAACACAGCTTGCCAAGAAGTGAACATATCCAACCCTGCTATCTAGAGCTTCCGTTAGTACAGAACACAGACAAAATGAATGTAAGGAAGAAAATATGCAGAAATCTCCATGTTAGTATTTTACTCATTCATCACTTTCAGTCACTCTTTCATTCATTCAACAGGTGTTTATTGCCCACCAAGTATGTACCTGGCCACCTCCTCAGAAATAGGGTTTATTAAGTGTTATAGATTAAACTGTGTCCCTCCAAAATATGTCTTGGAATTCTAACTCCTACAACTGTGGATGAAATTCTATTTGAAAATAGAGTTTTCTTTGTTATGTTAATCAGATCACACCCACATAGAGTGGGTTCTAATCTAATTGCTTCTGAGTAATGAAAAGAGCAAATTAGACACAGAGATATGAATGCATACAAACATAAGGGAAGACAGATGTCATGTGAGCATCATCTACAAGCCAAGGAACCAAGGAACACCCAGGGCTACCTGTCTTGAGTGGTTTTCCTTATTCATCTGTTTATGGGTTTTTGGTTTCTAGTTTTTAAAATATGTTCATATAAGATAAAACGCATGTTCATTAGAAACAATCCAAATTGTTGTTGTTATGTGCCATGGAGTCAGACCTGACTCATAACAACCCCTCCTTGGGTTTCCGAGGCGATATCACTACGGAAATAGATTGCCCACCCTTCCTTCCAAGGAATGGCTGGTGGGTTTGAACCGCCAGGCTTCTGGTTAGCAGTCAAATACCTTAGGCATTACGCTACCAGAGCTCCTCCAGGGCTACCTACAAAGAAGGAAATGACATGACCAAGACCCTCATTTAGACTTTTAGCCTCCAGAACTGAGTGAAAATTGATTACTGTACTTTAAAGCCGGGTGATATTTCTGTTTTTTACTATTATTTTTATTGTGATTTGGGTGAAATTTTATACAGTAAATTTATTTTCCATTCAACTGTTCATATACATTTTGTTTCATGACATTGATTGCAATCTCCACAATGTAACAGCTCTCTTCTCACTTCCTCCTTGTGGTTGGTTACCTTCTCCCTGTGTCCTTCTTTTCCTACACATTCCTGCTTTCTGATCTATTCATCTCCCTGTGCAAATGCTGCCCTTCTGATCTTCCATGGTTTATTGCTCTATGGAGTATTTCTGTTATAGCAGCAGTAGGAAAGTAAGTATCCAGCAAGACATAGCATGGTTTTGCTTTCTTTCATTGCATCTTTGATGATATAACTAAATAAGGACTGATGCAGGAAATGACCAGATGGCAGAGTGAAGGATCTGGGTACTTTAGGTTATATATATCTTTGTAACTCTTGTTACTTTCATTGGTTCATTCTCGAAATTGATCAGACTTACTCATTTATTATCTTTCATTTTGGTTATTCAAAAATAAGAATGGTCCTTATCCTTAACCTATGGCAATGGACCAAATCCAGCCACAGCCTCTCCCTATTCCCCCACCCACCCACCTACCTCCAATGGCCTATTTTTTATATTGCCTTCCAGCCAAGAATAGTTTTCACATTTTTAAAGAGCTGTGAGAAAACAAACAGGAAGACTATGTTACAGAAACCATATGTGGCCCAAGAACCTAAAATATTTTCTATCTAGCCCTTTACAGAAGAAGTTTGTCTTGTGTAGTTAGCATATTGCACATAGGGACTATGTAGAATAAAGTGGCACCAGGACCTAGAGATAGGATTATTTTCTGAGTGTTCAACTGGCAAAATAGAAAAGGATGGATGAAATGATAAGGGATGATTTGTAATTACCTGTCTGAGAAGGTTGGGGAAATACTCAAATCCAAAATTCAATCAAGATGATTAAAATTAGAATATAACAAAGAAATATGTGATAGGAGCTCTGGTAGCATAGTGCCTAAGGCACTTGACTGCTAACCAGAAAGCTGGCAGTTCAAACCCACCAGCCACTCCTTGGAAGGAAGGTTGGGCAATCTACTTCTGTAGTGATACTGTCTCAGCAACCCAAGGAGGGGTTGCTATGAGTCGGGGCAGACTCGACGGCACACGGCAACAACAACATTAAAAAATATGTTTACCAGTTTTGGTGTGGCAGTACAAAGAGTGAATAAAACTATTGGATAAACATTAACAGATATACACAATAAGGAATTCAGGCCACTATTTTAATTTAAAAACAACACAACTATATACATTATGGAATAGAACATAACTCTTTTGTGAATTCAGTGTATGACATAAAATCTTAAAGCATTTATTCTCTTTGCTGATACAGCCTCAGTGGAAAAGTTTGAGAATTTCTGCTTTAAAAAAAAAAACAGTAGGGTGATCTTCCCTACTGTTTTTTTTTTTAAAGGAGTCCAGAAATGGGGAAGTCAAAGAAAATAAGTTTTATCAGTGTTAACCTCTTCCAAGGGGAATTTCCCATAAAAGGCAGGAATAACTCATCAGTCTTTCTACAACCTGGATAGTTTCAAAACTATGCAGTTCTGAAAACAAAAACAAAACCAAGAATAAGAATAATAATCAGCATAAGAATGCTGAATCAGAATAAGAATGGGCGGTTCTGTTTGCTTGGGGCTCACCCAGCAATGCTGATTACTAACATAGTCATTCAGAAACCTTGATACCAGGAAGTGGCTTCTCTTTGATTAGTAGATAGCAGTATTCGGGCCACTGTAAGAGCGATAGCAGTATGGTTTATATATGAGTGTCTTGAATGGTTTTCCTTATTCATCTGTTTATGGGTTTTTAGTTTCTAGTTTTTAAAATATGTTCATATGAGAGATAAAATGCATGTTTGTTAGAAGAAATTCAAATAAAGCACGATGTATAAGGTAGAAAGCGACCAGTACCGCAGCCTCTTCAATCCCTCTTCTCAGTAATCACTGGTAGCAGTTCGCACCAACCTGAAATATACATATGTTGTTGTTGTTGTTGTTGTCGTTGTTGTTGTTATTTGCCATCAAGTCAGACCCGACTCATAGTGACCCCTCCTTGGGTTTCTGAGGCAGTATCACTTCGGAAGTAGATTGCCCAACCTTCCTCCCGAGGAGCGGCTGGTGGATGTGAACTGCCAGCCTTCTGGTTAGCAGTCAAATGCCTTAGGCACTACGCTAGCAGAGCTCCTGGAGTATACATACATAATTTAAAATTACAGATGAGATCATAGCATATATACTCCTTCCACAAATTGCCTTTTTCACCTAATAATATATCATGGACTACCTTCTAAGCTCTGGGTGGTGCAAAAGGTTAACACACTCAGCTGCTTACAAAAGCGTTGGTGGTTCAAGTCCACCTACTTCAGAAGAAAGGACTAGATCTACTTCTGAAAACATCAGCCAGTGAAAACCCTATGGAGCATAGTTCTGCTCTGACACACGTGGGGTCACCATGAGTCAGAATCAATGCTACAGGAACTGGTTTACCTTCCAAGCCAGCACAAAATGATGCTCTGAATGACTGTTCTTTTCAATGGCTGCATAAAAAAAAAAAGAAACAAACAAACTCACTGCTGTCGAGTCAATTTGATTCATAGCGACCCCTACCACCAAGGTGGTATCTCTATGGAAGTAGATTGGCCAGTCCTCCCTCTGAAGAGTGGCTAGTGGGTTTGAACCACCAGCCTTCTGATTAGCAGTCAAATGCCTTAGGCACTATGCCCCCACAGCTCCTACTGGCTGCATAGTATTCTGTTATATGACTCTACCATTGTTTATTTAACCAATACTCTAATAATCAGTGCTTACTTTAACAGCAGTTTTTACTATTCCAACAAATCTGCAGTGTACCATCACCAGCAGTTCCCATAGAGCAGCACATAAATAACTTTGCCATTTGTGCAAGTATACCTAAAGAATAAATGCAAAGTGTCAAAAGGTATGCATGTTTTTTTCTGAAAACTGATTAGGTAATGTATCTCACATGTATATGTGTTATTGATTTCAAATATACATAGATGCTGCTATGCCTAATAAAATTCAAATTACTTAAAAAAAAAAAAAAAAACGGAGAGAGAAAGGAAGAAGGAAGGGAGGGAAGGAGGAAATGTCTACAAGAGGAAACTCCATAAGGGCAAAAGTTAGATTGGTTGTTGCTGACAGGAGTTAGGCGAAAGGGGAATGAGGACTAACTACTTATGGGTATAGTTTTTTTCTTGGGGTGATAAGAATGTTTTGGAGTTAAGTAATCGTGATGGTTGCACAACGCAGTGAATATGCTAAACAACGATGAATTATCCACTCTGAAAGAGTGAATTGTATTAAAAATTTAAAAAAAAAATTGAAAGGTAATGCATATTTAAAATTTTGATGGGGGTTGCTTAATTGCTCTCCAAAAAGGCTATTCCAATTTATCTGTGGCAACACTGCAGAACAGTTTCCCAGTGTGTTTGTTATGTTTGTGTGTCAACGTGGCTGGGCCTGGTTGAGTGGCTGGGCAGCTGGTGGGTAGTTATTCCCCATGATGAGACTGGCAATCAACAACTCTATGGTGTAATCTACCACAACAGCTGAGTAGCTGCCTTTGGGATGTGGTCTGCTTCCTATATATAAGGAGAAGCCTTGGGGATAGTCTCTAGCCTATGGCATGTTTGGACTCTGCAAGTAGCCAAGTTGTTCAGCAGCCTGCCATGCTCTGCAGATCCTGGGACTTACAATGAACTTAAATTAATGACCTGCTGTGTGGTTTGGTAACATCCAGACTGTGTCTTTTTACTGGTCAACTTTGGGCTTCTCAGCCTCAGCAGCCAACAGCTGTCTGAGTGAAGAAACGCCTCTAGCTCCAGTGGACAGGGACCATGAGGCAGAGCTGGACCCCAAGGTTGAGGGGCTTTCACCCAGCCCCTAGAGCCTGGCACTTTGAACTTTGGACTTAAAGCCTCCAAATTGTGAGAGAATAAACTCCTGTTTGTTAAGGCCATCCCATTTGTGGTATATTTCTGTCACAGTGGCACTAGGTAACCAGAAAACCCAGTGTTCCCAGAACTCTGGGTGTTACCAATATTTATCTTTGCCAGCCTGTTCAGTGAAAATATATCTTACATGAAGTTTGAGTGTCTTTTTTTCCTCCAAGGTTTATCAATCACTTACATTTCTTTTTCCATGAATCTTAATGGATTCTTTCACATTGGACTGGTGGTATAGTGCCTAAGGCATTTGACTGCTAACCAGAAGGCTGGTGGTTCAAACCCACCAGCCACTCTTTGGAAGGAGGATTGGGCAAACTACTTCTGTAGTGATACTGCCTTGGAAACCCAAGGAGGGGTCACTATGAGTCCAATCCGACTCAATGGCAGTGAGTTGGCTTTTTTGAGGGAGGAGGGAGGTTCTCATGCCAGATAAATAAAATCTACCTTACTCATTATATTTATCTCACTCATTTTTGTTTGTGCCAATGTGGTGAACCCATTGCATTCGGTATCAATATGGCTTGCTTTTATTTAGAGAATTTCTGGCACTGCACAGAAAAAGGAAAATGACTCCTGCAGGCAGCTGTGGAGGCCGGGAGCTGTTCCTGAGGGCTTGTGCTGGGCTCCACATCAGCGCCGACAGGCCCCGCCCAGGGCAAACTGAAAACTCTCCAATGCCCACCCGCCTGTCCGCCTTGCCACCTGCGGCCTCCTCTTGGATTGATTTCCAAATTCAGGTTTAATGGGACAAAATAATGAAAAACCTATTTCGATGGGTTGTTGTTGTTATTTGCCGTCGAGTCGGCCCCGACTCATAGTGACCCCTCCTTAGGTTTCCGAGGCAGTATCACTACGGAAGTAG
>NW_006921934.1:504710-512128 GCF_000298275.1 Orycteropus afer afer
CTTCCTTCCGAGGAGTGGCTGGTGGGTTTGAACCGCCAGCCATCTGGTTAGCAGGCAAGTGTCTTAGCCACTATGCTTCCAGAGCTCCCTTTCCATGGGTAGCACACTCATAGAGACCCTAAGAACAGACTAGAACTGCTTCATACTTTGCAAGGCTGTAAATTTTAGGGAAGATGATTGTCACATCTTCCTCCTGCTTAGCGCAGAGTTTCCAATGGCCAACCTTTCACTTAGCTGCAGAGTGCTTTAACCACTGCATCCCTAGGGCTCCTCTGAACAGTAATGTAATGCTGCTAAAAACCAGGGTGTTGGCTCACTTGGGTAAGGGCTGGCTACAGCATTTTGGGAGAAACTGCATCAGAGGTGGTGGATTATGCTTTCATAAAATGGGACAGGAATTAAACCTCCAAGAACCCGTGCTGGTGCCCTCATTTTAATTCTCCATCCAGCCTCTAAGGAAAACAATGAGGTCCTTGTCTCCACTCCAGCAAGAACCATATCTGTTTCTCCAGGCCGAAATCTGAAAAAGGCTTCTGCCACTGAATATTACTATTTATTCAAGGTTCCAAAAGGTGTTTAAACATGGAAACTTAAAAGATAATTTTCCCCCTCTGCTGGTTAAGGCCACATTAATAACTTCCTCTGTAAATATTGCCTTTGTTGATGCTTTGGACTGCCCCACAATCATAAACTGCATTTTGTTCACTGAGGTTGTAAGATGGCATTGTGATTATACTTGGCATTCTTCCCAGCTTTTTGCAGGCTCTGGTTCTAGGCTGACAAGCATGAACGTATAAATCTGACTCCAGCCCATGAGTTCATGTTTATCTCTAACTGGATCCTGAACAAAGTCCAGGCCTGACTAGGCTATTTACTTGCTGTTACATTACTAGGATACTATCTCAGATCATAGTTTGTAATTTTTAAGAACACTTTTACAGCGGCGGTTCTCAAAGTGACACCCTGGTCTAGCAGCATCATTAGCAACACAAAACCCCTTGCAGTGGAGTCAAATTCATACTGACCCTATAAGATAGAATAGAACTGCCCCATAGGCTTTCCAAGTCTGTAAAATCTTTCAGAAGCAGAGTGCCACATCTTTCTGCCACAGAGCTGTGGTGGATTCCAGCTGTGGACCTTCTGGTTAGCAGCCAAGCATTTAACCACTGCACCACCAGGGCTCCTTGGGAACTTACTAGAAATGGAAATAATTAGCCCTACCCCCAATCCACTGCCATCAAGTGGATTCCAACTCATAGCAACCCCCATTGGGTTTCCAAGGTGGTAAATCTTTACAGAAGTAGATTGCCCCGCCTTCCTTCAGCAGAGTGGCTGAGGGGTTTTTGACTGGTTAGCAGTCAAATGCCTCAGGCACTGCACCACCAGAGCTCCTTACCCCAAACCCTAGACTTATTCAATCAGAAACTCTAGGGGTAGGACCCAGAAACACATGTTATTACAAACCCTCCAGGTGATTCTGATGCTGGCTAAAGTTTGAGAGCCACTGACAATATAGGAGAATATCTGAAATCAAGAAAATACATTTCTTCATTTTCAGAAAGAGTGAAATGATCATAACATAAACAACAATTATTTTTAAAATTCTATATGCATCTTGCTTTATTTTTGTAAGGTAACATCCTTGAGGTAAATATTTGAAAATCAGAGTAATGAAGGAAGATCTACCCTACTAGGGTAAAATATATTAGAAGGGTATTATAGATGGTTTAGTATTGATACAGGCATAGGCAGATAATAATACAGAAGAGAATCAAGAAATGCATCCACACATAGATAGAAATTTCATATATAAAGGCAGCATTTTAAGTGAGTGAGGGAAAAACGGCGAGATTTAGCAATGGTGAGCTAGTAATTTAGAAAATAAAACTGATTCTATACTTCCTAACCTTAAAATAAATACCAACCAGAGCAAAGATTTAAATAAAGTCATTAAACTATTAGATGAAAACATGGTGAATATTTTGATAATCTTTAGGTTGGGATGGTTTCTCTGAGAATCACATGAAAATTAGAAGTCATAAAGAAAAATTTGATTAATTTCAGTACTTAAAACTAAGAACTTCTCCATAGGGAGGAGAGGACTGGAAACAGGTGAAGAAAGAAAAGAAAAAAACTTACAGGGCTGTAAGCTTTCACCCAAATCACAATAAAATAATAATAATTAAAAAAACCAAACTCACTGCCATCGACACAGATCCTACTCATAGCAACCCTTCCTTGGGTTTCCAAGGTGGTATCACTACAGAAGTAGATTGCCCAACCTTCCTTCTAAGGAGTGGCTGGTGGGTTTGAACTGCCAGCCTTCTGGTTAGCAGTCGAATGCCTTAGGCACTATGCCATCAAAAGATGTTGTTGTTGTTATGTGCTGTGGAGTCAGATCCAACTCATAGCAACCCCTCCTTGGGTTTCAGAGGTGGTATCAATACGGAAGTAGATTGTCCAATCTTCCTTCCGAGGAGTGGCCAGTGGGTTTGAACCACCAGCCTTCTGGTTAGCAGTCAAGTGCCTTAGGTACTATGCTACCAGAGCTCCCACCAAAAGATTTGTATTTGTTATATTGAGAGAGCTTCTACAAATCAGTAACAATGGCAAAAGGAATATCCCAACTGACAAATCAACAGAGGGGCCCAACAGCAATTCATAAAAGAAAGGAAACAAGAATAAACATATGAAAAAATGTTCAACCTCACTAAAAGTACGGTAAAAACAACCAATGATATATTTCACCTATCAGATTGCCAAGGATTAAGAGAAACAAAATTGGATATTGAAAAGGGTGTGAGGAAGTAGGCTTTTTCATGCATTGCTTTGTGAGAGTGTAATTAAAATGATTTTGAGGGCAAGCAGTCTGACAATATATATTAAAATTGAAAACATAAGAAGTTTTCCTCCTAGCAATTCTACTTAGGAATTTATCCTGAAGATATCCTAAAAACTCACTACTATCAGGTCACTTCCAACTCTTAGCGACTCTATAGGACAGAGTAGAACTGCCCCATGGTGTTTCAAAGGCTGTAAATCTTTAGGGAAGCCAACTGCCTCATCTTTCTCCTGTGGAGCAGCTGATGGACTTGAATTCTGACCTTTTGGTTAACAGCCGAATGCTTTAACCACTGAACCATCAGAGTACTTTCCTAAGGATATTGTGGTAGTTAAGGTGGTGTGTCAATTTGGCTGGGCCGTGGTTTTGAGTGGCTTGGCAGTTGGATGTAGTTATTCCCCAGGATGAGATTGTAATCACCTCTATGGTTGACTCTGTGAGACCTTAACGTGTGGATGGGTAGTTGCCTTCAGGGTGTGGCCCAATTCCAGTAAATATGGAGAAGTCTTGGGAAAGAACTTCAGCTTTTTGGTATGTTTGGATCCTGTGTTTGGCTGAGTCTTCATCTCCAGTTCTGTACGGCCTGTTGATCTTGGGATTGTTCGTGGCCTTGAACCAGTGGCCTGACATACTACTTGCTGATTTTGGGATTGTGTCGTTTTACCTGCCAACCTTGGGTTTGTCAGCCTCCGTAGCCAGCAGCTGTGTGAGTCAGAAGAAGCCTCCAGCTGCAGTGGCCTGGAACAAGAGGCAAAGCTGAAGCTCAGGGTCAAGGGGACTTCACCCACCCCCTAGAGCTGGCACTCTGAATTCAGGCTTCTAGCCTCCTAAACTGTAAAAGAATAAATTCCTGTTTGTTAAAGCCATCCAGTTGTGATATTCCTGTTTTATCAGCACTAGAGAACCAAGAGAGATATAGTAAAAGATAATTTATAAAAGAGAATATAATCATGACTCTCATACAGGTATAAAATAAATATGTGTCAAAGATTCTATATAATTATATTATTAATTATTAATTAACTAATTAACTAATTAGTTAAAATGTTACAACAGATTCAAAAGAATATTCCAAGAACTGTATACATATAAGGAATAAGGACCTCTGAAATGAATTTACTAATAGAGGTCAAATATTTATCTACAAAACAATAATTAATTGCATTGCACTGGGCACAATTAATTTGCATATCTATGAACAAGAATTATTTGCATTATTATGAATTTTTTACAATTATAGATTTGTAAAATAGCTCAAAGCAATAAAAGGTCAAAATAACTCTGATGGGCAAGCTAGACAGTACACCCCGTAATGTTTTCCACTCATTTCAAAATTGTTTACAATATTTTCTGGTAGGTATGCTCTCACAAGGCTCAGAAGATACATTTAGAACATATTATAAAAGGGAAAATCTAGAGACAAATGTCCATCAATAGAAAATTGATTTCATAAATGCTCCAATAGAATCCTCAGCAGCCATTAAAACAGATGCAATGATGATAATTGCTATTACTTACTGAGCATTTACTTGGTGCTAGACATGTTCCTTGGAATCCCTGAATGGTACAAATGGCAAACTCTCCCTGAGAAACTAACCAAAAGGTTGGATGTCTGAGTCTGCCCACAGGTCCTCAGAAGAAAGGCCTGGTAATCTACTTCTGAAAAACCAGCAACTGAAAAGCCTATGGAGCATAGTTCTACTCTGACACACGTGAGATTTTCATGAATCAGAACAGAATGGTTGGTTGGAATAAGGCTAGTAAGGACAAGTATGGGGAAGTAAGATGAAAGCATGCCTTGATCAGATAATAGACCAGATAATGGTCTATTCTGTTGTTTGTTGTTGTTATGTGCCATGGAGTCAGCCCTGACTCATAGCAACCCTTCCTTGGGTTTCTGAGGCAGTATCACTACGGAAGTAGATTGGCCCCATCTTCCTTCCGAGGAGTGGCTGGTTGGCTTGAACCACCAGCCTTCTGGTTAGCAGTCAAGTGCCTTAGCCACTATACTACCAGAGCTCCCAATGGTCTATTCTAAGGTCACGCTAATCTCGGGAAGGACTGCTAGGAAGGAATTGTATGCAGACCTGGGGAAAGAAGAAAACCCAAAGTTTGGTTAACAAGCATTTTGTTCCAATGGATCAGTGAGGACAGAGTTCAGCCTCTTTATGAGGCAAAGAATGAGAATTTGAGTCTTATTGAAGTCCTATAACTAAACCTTATACTAAGCCATTTCTCAGAACACAAAAAGTGGGGAAATTTCTTAACATCTACTGTTTCCAAGGAGCACAGAGCTCAGGTAAAATTAAACATCATCATCCCCATGCCCCAGTTTTCTCCATTTCAGGAATTGTTACCACCAAGCACTCCTTAAAACCAAAAACTCACTGCCATCAAGTTGATTCTGATTCATAGAGACTGCCATTGGTTTTCCGAGGTGGTAGATCTTTATGGAAGTAGAATGACCCATCTTCTTTCTGTGGAGTGGCTAGTGGGTTTGAACTGCCAACCTTCTAATTAGCAGTTAAATGCCTTAGGCACTATGACTCCAGAGCTCCTTAAACACTCATTAGTTCAAGTCAAAAATCTAGGTTGTTACTGTTGTTAGGTGCCATGGAGTCAGTTCCGACTCACAGTGATCCTACATACAATTGAATGAAACACTGCCCAGTCCTGTGCCACCCTCACAATTGTTGCTTTGTTTGAGCCAATTATTGCAGCCAATGTGTAAATCCATTTCCTTGAGTCTTCCTCTTTTTTGTTGACTTTCTGCCAAGCACGATATCCTTCACTAGGGACTGGTCCTATCTGATAACATGACCAAAGTATGAGAGATTTTGGTCTAAGGGTCATCATTTATTCTTTCATTCCCCTTGTCATCATCCAATCCATTAGCAAACCTACTTTCAGGTACTTCCCCATCTTGCCTATGCTCTTCATCTCCACAACTCCTAACTCACCCTAACACCCACCATCATCCCATCATCTCTCTCTTGAACTACAGCGATGGGTTCATCACTGGCACCCCAGCTACACTCATGGGATTGAGTCACTTTATCATTCCTATACTTAATCCTAACTTTTCTTGGGATTACAAGTTATTTCCTACTGTATTATTTAGGACTGAGTCAATTGTGAGTAATAAAGATGCCCAGAAACAGTGAACTAAACAGGCTAGCAGTTTATGTCTCTCTCACACACAAGTCTGGAAGTAGGTAGTCTAGATCAATGTGGTGATTCTGCTCCATGAAGTCCTTATGGGCTCAGGCTCATTGTTGTATTATCCTGAAGATATACAATAGTGGGGCTAGAGTTTCATTCATCACATCTGTATTCTAGTAGTAGGTAGAAAAGAATCAAAGAAGAAAATCAGAGCCAACTCTGTTGGAAAAGAAAGTGCTGGAAATCTGCCACTTTACACTTCCACTTTCATCCCATTGCCCTAAATTCTCATTACATGGTCACACCTAGTACAGGAAATGCTGGGATCTGGTATTTATTTTGAATAGTCAAGATCCAAAAACTGGGGTTTTAGTTTAATGAAACAAAGGGAAAATGGGCATTGAGGGACACTGGTGGTTTCTGCTGTATCCACCAGGGACAAAATTACGTCTTTTAACTAAAATATGTTTTCTAGCTCTTACTGTAAGCATCACAGTGCTTAACCATAAAGACCCACTGTCAGGGCACAGGAGGAACCTACTACCACCTGATGGAGTACATAGAGGAAGATTTCAATTCTTCCAACTATCTCTGTAATTCTAACCCTTCAATCCCCTCAAGGTTTCAGTAACTTCTTTCCTTCACATTTTCAGATTATTTGCAACACTTTGGCTCTTAAGGTATTTGAGTGTCCCACTGTTGGAGTTTGTATTTTTTTCAAGGCTTTGTGTGACTCCATTGTCATGACTTAAAATCATGCCAATGACATAAATATTTGACAGATGATGAGGTCGAGAGTTCAGGAGAGAGGAGGATGTAGGGAAAGGTATAACAGAAAGCTGAGACCCACACTGAAATTATAATTATAGATATGAAAGGCTACTGTTGTTGTTGTTAGGTGTCCTAGAGTCGATTCCAACTCATAGTGACCCTATGTACAACAGAAACACTGCCTGGTCCTGCACCATCCTCACAATTGTTGCTATGATTGAGCCTTTGTGTCAATGCATTTTGTTGAGGGTCTTCCTCTTTTTTGCTGACCCTCTACTAGGGAGCTCTGGTAGCATAGTGCCTAAGGCACTTGACTGCTAACCAGAAGGCTGGCGGTTCAAACCCACCAGCGACTCCTCGGAAGGAAGGTTGGGCAATCTACTTCCATAGTGATATTGCCTTGGCAGCCCAAGGAGGGGTTGCTATGAGTTGGGTCCAACTCAATGGCACATAACAACAACAACAACTACTATACCAAGCATGATGTCCTTCTCCAGGGACTGATCCCCCCTGATAACATGAGCAAAGTATGTGAGATAATGTCTCACCACCCTCCCTTCTAAGGTTAAAAAAAAAACAAAAAAAAACCACTCACTGCCTTGGAGTTGATTCTACTCATACCAACCCTCCTTGGGTTTCTGAT
>NW_006921934.1:512382-512891 GCF_000298275.1 Orycteropus afer afer
AAGTGCCTTAGGCACTATGCTACCAGAGCTCCTACCAGCCTTCTAGTTAGTGTCAAATGCCTTAAGCAGTGCGCCACCAGAGCTCCCTCCTTCTAAGGTAAGGAATGTAAAATTGGCTTAATGGTCAAAATTTGGTAACTTAGTGTAATGACAGTAGATTTTCTGACCTAGCAGGTTAGTGAATAATGATGCTGAGGCCAAGTAGAATGGGAGCTATTGTTACATTTTCATTAACAAGAAAAAGGAACATTTGGCACCATCAACAAATAGGGATGAGAACATTATGATCTCATTTCTTATGAATGGAAAACACAATTTCCATGATTTTCCAACTTTAAAACTATTTTTACTCTGAATTTTTTTAAAGTGCCAGATTAAGAAAAAATGAGAGCTTTCCTTATTTTAAAACTTATTTAGAACACAAAAGACCTGTACAAAGAAAACTGTAAAAAACTACTTCAAGAAACCATAAGAGAGCTACATAAATGGAAGAACATACCATGCTTGTG
>NW_006921934.1:516230-518290 GCF_000298275.1 Orycteropus afer afer
TGTTGCATTGTGGTAAATTGTGGTCAATATCATGAGACAAAGTATATGTTAACTGCTGTATGGAAAGTGAAATTGCGATGTAGTTTTTCTGAGGTAAGAGTTTCTGGTAAACAATCAGTGAAACTTTTTATTATGCCTGAATTTAATGGAAAGATTCTTTCCAGAATTATTCTACAAATTGTACAGTATACTCAGTGATGAAAGCAATACCCTTTGCTATTTCTAGAAATAACAAGCTTTGTGTAAATGTCTAATACATATTACATTAGTAGTAGTAGTGGTAGTAGTTGCTGCCATCAAGTCAGATCCAACTCATAGCGACCCCTCCTTGGGTTTCTGAGGCAGTATCACTACGGAAGTAGATTGTTCAGTCTTCCCTCCGAGGAACCTTCCTTCCTTCTGTTAGCAGTCAAATGCCTTAAGTACTACGCCACCAGAGCTCCCATATATTACACTAAACAAGTACAAACTCTATCAACCTTACATATCAAACTTGTTAGGTGCCGTAATTCTCAATTCATAGTGACCCGTGTGACAGAGTAGGACCTTCCTTATATGGTTTTCTAGTTTATAATCTTTTCAGGGGCAGATTGCATGGTCTTCCTCCTACAGAGCAGCTGGGTAGATTTGAATTGTCAACCTTTCAGTAAGCAGCCCAGCACTTAATCACTTGCACAACATGGGCTCTTTACATAATAAGTAAGGGATACTTAATCTCGTTCATTTATCCATGGGGGGGATTTCCTGTTGATAAACCTTCTGAGCCTAATTGTCTGAGTCACATGTGGGCTTTTGTGACCATAACTAGAGAAAATAAAAAATCAGACTCTGCCATTGAATCAATTCCAACTCATAGTGACTCCCTTTGGGTTTCCAAGCTATACATGTTTAGGGAAGCAGACTGCCTCATCTACCTTCTGTGGAGCAGTTGGTGAGTTTGAACCACAGAGCTTTTGGTTAGTAGCCAAATGCCTTAACCACTACACCACCACAGTTCCTACCACTATAGAAGCCCTTCCTTAATTATCTCCCAGGAAGCTGTCAGTTTACTTCCTCTGGCAAGGCTGTTACCTAAAACTGAGCCACAATACCAGGACCCCAACATTTAGCTTAAATTAGATAATATGCATCTGATTGGCTGCTTTCAGTAAATGCCCAGCCAAGTTCCCTAGTTATTTGTGTGAGGATCTTAATTCACTTTCAACTACATTCTTCCTGAGGGCAAACTGCCCCTTCCTAGGCTTGTCCCAGACTTTTCTAAGCATAGCCACATTCCTGGCTTAATATGGTCAGCAAGCATTGGGGAAGTAAGGTAAAGAACTCACATAGTATCTGAATTTAGGTTAAGAATCAGAATGGAATTGGGTCTCCTATGAGTCGGGTTTGACTCGACGGCACATAACAACAACAACAACAATTGTTGACTGCAGTCTTCCACAAACGAAGTGCTTTAGAATTTAAGATCTCATACATTTGCCAATATGCCTCAGACTGTCTGGAGCCCCCGAGCCTGTGGTACTCTCCTAAAGCAGTGACTAGCCCCTCTGGTGTGTCCAAGTTGAGTTAAGCCATTGGCCAAGAATATATCCATTCATCCAATCAGTCATTCATTTATTCAATAAATATTTACGGAGCATATACTGTTTCTCTGAGGCTATGATAGACACTGGGGACTCAATAGTGAACCATGTGATGTAAGGACAATTGCAAATTGAAATAAAAGGGTTTAAATTCTCCTGGTGAAATTAGAGGAAGGAGCTCTCCTCCTTCATTATTTTCTTTAAAATTCACTTTAGATAACTTATAATTGTAAATTACTCTTATCTCTTTGAAAATGTGAAAATCTAGGTTCTGGCCCCACTTCTTTAAAAAGTAATTAGGTAATCTCCTCTACCTTTCTGTTTTTCCTGGAAGGAGATTAGTATAAACTCAAGTGGCCCAGCCCTATCTCTCACTAGAAAGATTAGAAAATTAAAAATTATCTTGAAAACTGAATGTAATTGATTGTATCCTCTTAGCTATATAATGGTGAGAAAGTTTTTAATTGTTTTTTTTTATTT
>NW_006921934.1:526149-532036 GCF_000298275.1 Orycteropus afer afer
GCAAATTCTTCTGCTAGTTGGGGTTTAGTCCAATTCTGCATCCTTTCCTTCAAGGCTCAGGGGTCCAAGATTATCTTCTGTGTCTGTGTTAATTGGTTTCCCTTTTCTTTGTTGAAGAGGGTCTGTGCAATCCTTCTGCCTAGTCCGCCATCTTGCCCCACCTCCAAAAGTTTTTAATTCTTGAGGAATCCAGATTTCTGGGTTCCATGGAGATGAGGCTGACTCATCCAGACCATTATTATCCTAGGGTGATCTTTTGAAGCTTGAGCCTTGAGTAAATGAACCAAAAATAAAAATAAAAACAAACCTGTTGCTGTCAATTCTGACTCCCAATGACCTTACAAGACAGAATAGAACTACCCATAGAGTTTCCATAGGTTCCATAAGATGTAGCAGACTGCTATATCTTTCTCTCGTGGGTGTCAATTTTCAGATAACAGCCAAGCACTTAACCCCAGCACCATCAAAGCTCTTTTTGAGAAGACTGATTTTTTAAAAGTCATCTTTAATTCAAACTCAAAACCAAACTCAATGCCATTGAGTTGATTCTGACTCATAGCAACCCCCATTGGATTTCCAAGGCAATGAATCTTTATGGAAGCAGAATGCCTCATTTTTCCTCTGTGGAGCAGCTGGTGGATTCGAACCACTAATCTTTTAGTTATAAGCCAAATGCATTAATCACTACACCACCAGAACTCCTTTTAAGTCAAACAGTAAGCCAATAAAACCAAACCCACTGCCATCAAGTTGATTCCGATCCATAGCAACCCTATAGGACAGAGTAGAAACATAGGGTTTCCAAGGCTGTAAGTCTTTATGGAAGCTGACTGCCTCATCTTTCTCCTGAGGAGTAGCTGGTGGGTTCAAACTTCTAATGACTTTTTGATTAGCAGCCAAATGTTTTAACCACTATGCCACCAGAGGTCCTTAAGTCAAACAGTGTTGTTGTTGTTGTTGTTGTTGTGTGCCATGGAGTCAAACCCGACTCATAGTGACCCCTCCTTGGGTTTCCAAGGTGGTGTCACTACAGAAGTAGATTGCCCAACCTTTAATTAGTCAAAACTGTGTTGCCTTGGGCATTGTGCTCCTTCGAAGAATTATCTGTGTACAGTCAGATACACAGATAATTGGAAGGTCTTTCCTCTTTGGAACACTTTGACTCTCTAGTCAGAAGTGCTGCCCAATTTGAAAATTGTATATCAGTTAAACTTCAAATAAATTTGTATTAATGGCTTAATGTAATTTTGTTTTAACAACAGTTAAGATTCTTTTCTGTCTTTGCAATCTCTTTAATAGATTGCCTGTGATGAAGAACATTCTGGTTTAATTCAATAGCAAAACTTCTTTCTTACTTTTATGAAGAGGTTTTCTGGCTTAGGAGTAGATTTCATCTTTAATGACTTTTACCCAATGGTGGATATGATCTCTGTCATCAGGAGCTTTAATTTGGGGTAAATGATTAGAAAGCAAGGTGAAAAGTTAGTGCTTCAGGGATATATGTTTTTGTTTGCCGTCAAGTGGCCCCGACTCGTAGCGACCCCTCCTTGGGTTTCCGAGGCAGTATCACTACTGAAGTAGGATTGGATTTGAACCGCCAGCCTTCTGGTGAGCAGTCAAGTGCCTTAGGCACTATGCTATCAGAGCTCCCTCAGGGATATATAAGAAGTGGGTATATCAGAGTTCCATAAGGAAACAGCACACTCAAATTAAGTTGTTAGTTTCATCAAGTTGGCCCTGTGATTCCCAGTGTTTTCACTGACTAATTTTCAGAAGTAGATTGTCAAGTCTTTCTTCTTAGTCCATCTTAGTCTGGAAGCTCCACTGAAACCTGTTCAGCATCATAGCAACACATAAGCCTCTGCTGACAGATGGGTGGTGGCTGCAAGTGAGAAACATTTGCCAGGAAATGAACTGCAGCCTCCTGCACAAACTCACTGCTGTCGAGTCGATTCAACTCATAGCAACCGCTTCTTGGATTTCCTAGGCAGGATCACTACAGAAGTAGACTGCCCAATCTTCCTTCCGAGGAGTGGCTGGTAAGTTTGAACTACCAGCCTTTTGATTAGCAGTCAAATGCCATAGGCACTATGCCACCACCACTGAGCCACCAACACCATCATAGTCTGAGAAAGTTTATTAACAAATGGACTAATTACCAAGGTATAGACTAAGTGTAGGAATAATGCAGGAACCTGAGGTTAGCAACAGCACACTATCACACCTCTGGTTTGAACCACCAGCCTTCTGGGTAACTATGGGCCCAAGAGGATGAAGAGAAAGAGAGAGTGCTGGCACCCCAAGGAGTAGCCACTTGAACAAGAGTAATGTCCTTCTTCCTTAAGGACATAGCCAACTTAAGGTGATCCATATAAGAGAGAACCAGGGAAGGTCTTAAAAAGTTCCAAACAGCCATCTAGATGCAACACTTAGTCTCTTCTGATCCAGAGCAAAGAAGAATGAAGAAAAACAAAGCATGGAAACAATCAATCCAAAGGACTAGTGGGCCATATGAACCTCAGCCTGTATAACCATAAGACCAGAGGAACTAGATGGTACCTGGCTACCACTGCCAACCACTTAGGAAAGGATCAGTGCGGGAGATCTTGGATAGAATGGGAGAAAAATGTGGAACAAAACTGAAAATCTTTAAAAAGACCAGGCTTACTGGTCTTGATATTTTCAATCACCTCATATGCATGGGTGCTCAGGTGGGTAGTGCCTAAGCCACTTGACTGCTAACCAGAAGGCTGGCAGTTCAAACCTACCAGCCACTCTCTGGAAGGAAGGTTGGGCAATCTACTTCCGTAGTGATACTGCCTTGGAAACCCAAGGAGGGGTCGCTGTGAGTCGGATCCAACTCTACAGCAGTGTACATACTGTACTACATATGCATATGAGAGTTGGACAATAAATAAAGAAGACCAAAGAAGAATTGATGCTTTTGAGATGTGGTGCTGGGGAAGAATGCTGAAAGTACCATGGATAATAAAATGTATGAACTAATGTATGGAAAATGAATTTGCTCTGTAAACTTTCACCCAAATCACAATTTAAAAAAAAAGAGTGAGAGAGAGAGAAAAAAAAAGTAAATACCTTATCTTTCTCACTCTCTATTGAAAGGACCCAAGGTGTTCTTCCTTCTCTACTTCTCTACTTCCTCCCCTCCTTCACTTCTTGAAATTAAATACATACATACATATATATATATATACATATATATATATATTATTAAAGCAATACATGTTCATTGCAAAAGACCTAAAAAGTACAACAAATAGCAAGAAGAAAATAAAAACCTGCTGCAATCTCACCACTCAGAGGTAACAATGGTACATATCCTTTAGTTCTTTCTCTCTACACCTCTACATATATATGTTTAGATTCACTTTCCAATGTTTAGATTATGAATATAAAACAATGTGAGCTGCCTTTTTAAATCAACAGTCCTACTAATATGTACTAAAATGCTTACTCTAACATGTTGCCTTAGACGCTTATTAATTTCAAAGGCAAAAAGGAACCTTTACAATTGAGAAAATCTGATAGTAATCACCTTAACCAAAAGATCAGACTTAGGATCATCAATAATGACACAATCAGACACCAAATGCTTATAAAAATGGTGACAGTGTGGGAGTATCTGACCTCCTGTAACTTCAAAGGCAGGGAGGAGAGTCAAGACCAGCAGCCTAAGGGGAGTTCTATGAGGCAGAGGTCAGCTGTACCTCCTCTCTCCAACTTTTTTATCGATTCTGACACCAGCTTTCAATCCATGGCATTCTTTATTCCTCTCCTTGGTTTGTTAATTTATTGCAATAGCCACACAGAACTCACAGACCACACTCACAGCTATAGGATTATTTGGAAAGTAAGATTACAATTCAGGATCAGGATCAGGAAAGCATCTATGCAAAGTCTCCCTTCTTCAGTGCAAGAGAGCTTTCAGTTCCTCTCAGCTGTGCAGGGCTCCTCTCAGCCTTCTGAAGACAGGCTCCTCTCAGCCCTTTCGAAAGATGGGCTCCTCTTGTCCCCTCAAGACAGGCCTCCTTTCTAGGCCCTTGGCCAACACTTGGCCTGGCCTCTGCCCTGCTTAGTAAGTTTTACAAAGTTCTTTAGCTCCCTCAACAAGTGTCCACAGGCACCCTACTCCACCAGGAACCTCCTGCCTGAAGGTGCTCAGCCCTGTCTTCTGTGGGTTGGCATGCCTACTATAGCTACCTCACTCTGTAGGCTAGGACAACCACTGCACAGTCTCTGCTGGTCTTCTGGTTCAGCTACTGCTATTTCTTTGCCACTGATTATCACCCATCCCATGCTGTCTCTGGTGTTACAGCTCTCTCTCTCTCTCTGTGTCTGCTGGATAACACATTTTGATTGCATATTTGGTCAATTTCAGACTACAGAAGTTGGTAAAAACCTTCAATTTCCTCATCTTTAGCTTTGGTGGTTGGAGCATAAATTTGAATAATAGTAGTATTAACTGGCTTTCTTTGTAAGCATATGGATATTATTCTATCACTGACAGCACTGTACCTCAGGATAGATCTTGAAACATTCTTTGTGATGATGAATGCCATGTCATTCCTGTTCAATTTGTCATTTCTGGCATAGTAGATCATATGGTTATCTGATTCAAAACAGCCAAAACCAGTCCATTCCAGCTCACTAATGCCTAGGATATCAATCTTTATGCATCCCATTTCTTTTTTGACAACTTCCAATTTTCCTAGATTCCTACTTCATACATTCCATGTTCCGATTATCAATGGATGTTTGTAGCTGTTTCTTTCTCATACTGAGTCATGCCACTTCAGCAAATGGAGGCCCTGAAAGTTCTACTTTATCCATATCATTAAAGTAGGCTCTACTCCGATGAGGTAGCTCCTTCCCAGTCATATCTTGAGTGCCTTCCAACCTGAGGGGCTCATCTTCCAGCACTGCATTGGACAATGCTTCAGGACTATTCATAAAATTTTCCAGTAATATAGCAGACAGTATTTCACTACTATTCATAAGGTTTTCACTGGCCAATTCTTTGAGAAGTGGATGGCCTCTTCCTTCTTCTGAGTCTGTCTCAGTCTGGAAGCTCCACCAAAATTTGTCCACTATGGGCACCCCTGCTGGCACAGCCTCCAGCTTCACAGCAACACACAAGCCACAACAGAATGACAAACCCACAGACAAATTCATCTCCCTTAGCTGTTCCAACTTCTCTGCTCACTTCCTGGGCTTCCCCCTACCAATTCCGGCCACCAGCCCTGTCTGCCACTGCTCCCTGCTGCCTTAGATGCTGTCCCCCTTATTTGCATAGTCTCACCCAATTATTTTGTAGGAGTCACAAGACTGTATATGGCAAGAAGGAGACAGTATTAAGTAATTCACTGCACCACAATGCCTCCTAATGTAACAGAATATATATATAACATAATCTATATATATTCCTGCCAAACAATTTAACTTGAATCTAATCATGAAGAAATAATCAGACAAATCCTGAGTGTGGAAATTTCTACAACAGGGATTGCCTAAATTCTTTACAAAAGTCAATGTTATAGAAATATAATAAAAGGCAGGGTTGGGACCATTCTAGAATAAAAAAGACAGAGAAGACTTAACCAAATGAAATGCATGAGCATTGACTAGATCCTGCATGTGTGTATATATACACCAAACTCATTGCCATCAAATCTATTCCGACTCATAACAACGCCCATTGAGTTTCCTAGATGGTAAATCTTTATGGAAGTTGATTCCACCATCTTCCTTCCGTAAAGCAGCTGGTGACTGAACCACTGGTCTTCTGGTTAGCAGTCAAATGCCTTAGGCACAATGCCACCAGAGCTCCTTATGTATACCTATATACATATATATATTAAAAGACGTA
>NW_006921934.1:532136-536894 GCF_000298275.1 Orycteropus afer afer
GTAAAACAAAAAAATAAACCCATTGCCATTGAGTTGATTCCAACTCATAGTGACCCCCATAGGTTTCCAAAGCTGTAAAATCTTTACAGAAGCAAATTGCTTCGTCTTTCTCCCATGGAGCAGCTGGTGGGTTCAAACCACCAACCTTGTGGTTTGTAGCACAATGCCTTAACCACAGCACCACCAAAGCTCCTAAAATGTATATAAAAATACAAAATACATTTTTGAGACAATTGGGGAAATTGTAAATTAGATTATATATCAGATTGTATTACAGATTTAATGTTTGTTTTCTTAGGAGTTATAAGAGCATTCAGATTATGTAGGATATTATCCTTATTCTTAGGACATATATGCTAAAATATTTAAGAGTGACATGTCATGACATCTGTAACCTACTGTCAAATGATTCAGCAAAAAAATAAAGAGAAGGAAAGATAAAGCTGTCAGGGGGGAATGGTAACAATTGAGGTGAAGGGTTTTTATGTGTTCATTTGACTACATTTAAATTTTTCTGTAAGTTTGAAAAATCAAATAATAGTAGGGAGTCTTGTCTTGGTTGGGAAGGCTTTTTGAGCAAGTGGTCAGTTAGTCCAAGTTGTTTTATTTGAGTCATGGATACGGTTTGCCTCTACCACCTAGTATCTTCTTCCACCAACAGTGCATTTGACATTTTGCAAAGGTTGTCAAACCAAAACCAAACCAAACTCACTGCCATCAAGTAGATTCTGACTCATAATGACCCCTATTGGGATTCCAAGGGTATAAATCTTTAAGGAAGTAATGTGGAATTAAAAATGTAAATACGAAATTAGAAATGTAAAATTAAGGTAAAATTAAAATGTAATATTTTAATATAGCAATAAGAGGCCACTATTAAGGCCAGCAAAAGGGCGGGCCCCAGTTCCAGGAACAGGGGCAAGGCAAGGATGACTAAGCCCTGAACTCAACCATACCATGTAATTGGAGAATTCAAACTTAAACTTACCAATTAGCTGTACTCTCTCTCTGACCACCCCCTTGTGGTTTTGCCTTTAAATACTGTGTAACTTTGTTGCTGGCTGCTCCACTTCTCTGCCCCTGCGTGGGATATGAGTTGAGCCCCAGCTCGCTGGAACTTCGAATAAACTCCTCCTGCTTTTGCATCAAGAGACGTCTTTCGTGAGTGATTTTGGGTGGCGTTATCCCTGACTTGGGTTGGGGGAGCCCTGCCGTAGGGGAACCCAACAGTAGATTGCCTCATCTTCCTCCCATAGAACAGCTGGTGGGTTTGAACTGCCAATTTCTGGTTAGCAGCCAAATGCCTTGCCCAATATGCCACCAGAGCTCCTTTTGTGAAGGTTGTCAGTGCCTGCTAAATGACTTCCTGTGGAGAAACATTATCTTGTGAATGTCTATGAATTTCATTTCTAATTACAGATAGCCATTTTGCAGGGTTGAAATGCACCTAGAAACTAGAGTTTCTCAGATTTATTTGGTTTCAAGAAAGTTGGAAAAATGTTGGGAAGATCTAATAGTTTACTGGGGGGAGGGGAACAATCTAGCCACTCTGGAAGGGAATTTTTCTCCAAAGGTCAAGGACTTGGAGAAGCTTTCAAGAACAACAAAGGATCTATTTTAGTTTTGGTTACAGAATTTGCATGTACTTTCACTTTGCTTATCATTCTCAAGATTTAAAAACTAAACCAACAGATAACTGTGTTCTGAGACAAGTAGATTTCACCTTCATTCTGTCCTCAGCTGAGTGTTCTTTGTAATTCTGAAGTGAAAGAACAAACCAATTTGAATCCTTTTGGTTATTAAGTGATTTTCTTGCATGCCTCTTCTTATCTACACTATTTTTTCCCAATTCTGAGACAGATTTTAAAAACTGTCTGGAGAATCTTCTTGTGAATATCATTGAACCTCCGATTCCTCATCTGCAAAATAAAATATCTAAGTTTAATGATCACTAAGACCTCTTCTTGTTTAAAATTTGATTGATTCTGTGATGGGTTGAGCATAATTACAGAACCAGTTCTCTTTATGGTCTAGGGAAAGAAGTGAAAGGAACTAGTTAGGAATTTGGAATGCTTTTAGCACTTTTATTAAAATTCTACATCCCTGATTATATGCATTCGTTAATTAAAGTTTCCATTGGAAGATATTTCCAAAGACATAGAGAGGGAAATCAACATATTCAGTGACAACTTGAACACACTGCTTAATAGACAGAATCAAGAAAATCTTACTTAGTAAATAGTTCTTTAGGATGGTGCCTTGTTTACTAGGTGCTACACATGATTAATCCAAAAATAAGGTTTTTCTGTAAATGCCAAACATAGCTTTCTAACATGTAAATCTGAACATTTGCTCTCATGCTTAAAATCCTTCTGTGATTACCATCATTTATAGGACAAAATGCAAATACATTGTATGCATATAATTTATGATCTGGCCAATTCATTGATTATGAATTTCTTGGCGTACAATAAATTTCCAGTAAATATTTTTTAATTAAAGAAATGGATAACATTTTTCAACAAAGAAAAGAAAAACCAATTGACAGAGATAGAAAAGATAATTCTGGAGACCCGAGCTTTGAAAGGAACTATACAGAAGTGGATTAGGCACCAATCAGTGGAAAAATCTGAACGAAAACAGTACAAAGACAGTCAGAACTACCGACTGTCAGCCACTCTGATGGGACCACCAGCCTAAATATTTCCAAGTGGTGATGGGACCTGAGAATTGACCTAAAGATCAGCCCTGGTCACCAAGGGTTGCAGGGATGACTGCTCTGGTGGCCTATGACTAGGAAGGGAAATAGCAAGGAGGGAGACAACCTGAGCTATTGACTTTCCACTGTCCAGAGGGGGCAGCCATTTTGATTGTTTACACATGGTAGCCATTTTAGATATATAAGGTGACCAGGGGAGCAGCCATTTTGAATGTTTACAAGTGGCAACCATTTTGGATTTTAAAGTGATAGTATTCTCATTCAGATTCCAGGGATCTAACAATAGGCTCCATTTACTAAGGACATCAGGGACATACAAGAGGCTGACAACAGGAAAGGAGAGAGGTTGTATAAGTGTGTGTTGTTGTTGTTGTTATGTGCCATTGAATCGGACCCAACTCATAGCAACCCCTCCTTGGATTTCTGAGGCAATATCACTACGGAAGTAGATTGCCCCATCTTCCTTCCGAGGAGTGGCTGGTGGGTTTGAACCACCCACCTTCTGGTTAGCAGTCAAGTGCCTTAGGCACTACGCTACCAGAGTTCCCAGTATAAGTGTATAAATGCTGTCAACTAGTGAATAGAGGACTATAGCTCCATACCCTGCTTGCACAGATAACATACAAACAAAACAAAGAAAATGAAAATCATGGGCAAGTCACTCCAACATATAATCACCAATTAAATATAAACACAAAAAATGTCACAATGCCTTGGAAACAACAGAGCATCACAGTCCACACAAAAAAGCAAGATAAAGCAGGATAAATAAGGGACGAGGATACAGAACCAAAACACATCCCTGAGGAATACCCAGTATTAGAACTCCCTGATAAGGAATTAAAAAGAATTATATTTAGGTATCTTCAATGAATTGAGAGACAGATCAGAGAAAACCCTACAATAATTTCAAAAGACAATACAAGAACAAAATGACAAAATAAATGAAAATTTAGAAATGATATAATAGCCAACAACAACTGACCATTAACACACATGATGATATAACCCAGAAACCAACCCAGCTATGGAAGTACCCAAAGTAAATAAGCCTACAGGATTGTAAACAGGGAAACAGAGAAATCAATTGACAAATGAGGACAACTACAAACCAAAAAGAGAAAAAACTGTGTCATTACAGAACTTCTAGATGGTAGGGAAGCCGAGACAACTACAAGATAGAACAGACTGTTCTAAACTCAGGAAGAAAACTATAAATCAAAGGGTAACCTCAAAGAAAAATGATAAACCTTCACATCAAAATAAAAAAGAGGACAAGCACAAATATTTAACAAATGCCTAAGGCATTTGACTGCTAACCAGAAGGCTGGCGGTTCAATCCCACCAGCCACTCCTCGGAAGGAAGGTTGGGCAATCTACTTCCATAGTGACATTGCCTCAGAAACTCAAGGATGGGTCACTATGAGTCGGGTCCAACTCGACAGCAAACAACAACAAAAAAAACAATAATAATGAAGGAAATGATAACACGATTCATAAACAAAATAAGCTCAGCATAGAAAATTATATGCAACAAAAAAAATCAACACCATGGAAAAGCACATAAAAAAACCTACAGCAACAAATTCATACTTGCGGATAATTACATATCTGGCAAGGGAGTTATCTCTAAGATTTATAGAAAACTCCAATACCTCAACACCAAAGGAATTAATGATCCAATTGAAAAATTGGCAGACGACATGAAAAGACACTTCAACAAGGAGGATATTCAGGTAGCCAGCTAATACATGAAGAGATGCTCACAATCACTGGCTGTCAGAGAGATGCAAATCAAAACAACAATGAGATACCATCTCACCCCAGCACTAATGACAAGGTTCGATGAGACAGAAAATAACAAATGCTCGCAGAGATGTGGAGAGATTGGGACTGTCTATACACTGCTGGTAGGACTGTGAAGGGATACAACCACTGTGGAAAGCAATATGGCAATTCCTTAGAAAGCTGAAATTGGAGATACCATTTGACCCAGCAATCCCATTACTAGGTATATATCCTAGAGAGGTGAGAGCCAG
>NW_006921934.1:537319-538964 GCF_000298275.1 Orycteropus afer afer
AAAAAAAAAAAAAAGTTGGGAGGATGGGGAAATGGGTCAGCTACAGAATGAGCACCTGGTGCTGAATTGCTTACTCCCCTGAAAGTCCCCCCTGCTCCCCAACATCATTGTTAAGATACCTCAGGTTCTAGGAGGTTGAAGATAATAAAATGGTTTGGAGATAGCACATCCTGAATGTACTTTTTGCTAAAACTTCTCCTGACACAAGTGAGAGTAGTGAGGAGCACTAAGAACTCACAGTGATACAGAAGAATATTTACCTTAGTTTGCAGTCACTATTGCCAAGCAGTCTACAGCTGCAAAAATGTTTTCAACTCGACTTATGCATAGTTATTCTCTCATTTATTAGGATTCCAAGGAAGATAAGCATTCTCGGCTCCCTCTTCTATGCTGATTTTTCCTCCCTTTTGAGATCTTTTCACACATTCAATGATTTTTGTTTTTCAAAGGAAAAAAAATGAGAAGAGGAACATCCTGTGTAAAGAGATTCTCCAACAAAGCAGATTACAGAGGCAAATCACCTTTTCTTGGAGGGATACTCACCTGAAAATATCATATAACTCAAATATTTCATAATTGAAGACTTATCCTGACCAATGTTCAGTTTATAAGCTAAAGTGTACAACCTGTAGAAATAGTGTAAACATAGGTTACTGTTCACTTGGCATGCCAGCTTTGAAATTATGCAAATTTTTGGAGGTTTTTATTTTTCTAAATGGTGGGATAGCCACAATTCTAAGGTGGCCCTCAAGATTCCCGTCTCTCCATCTTCAAAGCTAGTAATGGAGAACTCACACATTGAATCTCCTTTTGAATATGTCTTGCTGAGAAGAGCCATTATGTTGGCCTGCTAAGAATAATCTCCCTATTTCAAGGTAAACTGATTTGTGCCTTTCATTGCATTCACAAAATCTCTTCACAGCAGCACTTAGATTAGTGTGTATACAACTCAACAAGTTTTAACAAATGGATCCATCTGTGTAACATCACCCCAACTAAGATACAGAATATTTCTATCACCCTGAAAATTTTTCTCATGCCATTTATAGTCAATCCTTCCCACTTCTACCCCAGCCAACCACTGAGCTCCTTTTGATCACTATAGATTTTGTCTACCCTAGAATTTCATATAAATGGAATCACACAGTGTGTACTTTCTTTTTGTCAGGCTTCTTTAAGTTATCATACTGTTTTTGAGATTCACCAACGATATTGCAAGTGTCAGTAGTTTATTTATTTATTTATTTATTTTTGATGGCTGAATATATTTTCCTGAAATGTAGCATTGTCAGAAGTCAATCAACCTTTGGGGAAGAAATGAGAATTATCAGCAGCCCAAAGCAGATTCCTATGAGGTGGAGGTCATACATACCTCCACTCTCCAACCTGTTTACCAATTCTGTTACCAGCTGTCCTCCCCATGGCAGTCTCTACTTCTCAACTTGGTTCAAGAGTTTGTTGCAATGTTGTTGTTGTTAAGTGCCGTCAACTCGTTTCTGACTCATAGAGACCCCATGCACAGCAGAACGAAACACTGCCTGATCCCACGCCAGCCCCACAATCCCTGCTATACTTGAGCCCATCATTGCAGCCACCATGTCAATCCATCTCATTGAAGGCCTCCCCCTCTTTCGTCGACTCTCCA
>NW_006921934.1:540069-574219 GCF_000298275.1 Orycteropus afer afer
GGATCACCTTTCTTTGGAATGGGCACAAATATGGATCTCTTCCAGTCAGTTGGCCAGGTAGCTGTCTTCCAAATCTCTTGGCATAACTGAGTTGCAATAGCCACACAGAACTCAGTCCATATTCTTGCTTATGTGATTTATTAGGGAAGTAACAGAGGCTACAACTTGGGATCAGGATCAAGTTGGAGATAATAGTAACAACTCAGGGGACAGAATATAATTCATCAGTCAGGACAACTTCCAACTAGGATGACTCTCAACCATGCCTGCAGGCAAGGCTCACTCTTAATCTGACCTCTACCACAAGGCCTGGTTCTCAGCTGGGTTAGCAGGCCCTTCTCTTGGTCATGCTAGACTTCTCTTGACCTCTGCCTTACTTAGGCAAGTGTTACAGATCTTAACCTCTGCTGCCAAGTGCCCAGAGGCACTTGTAAGTCCACCAGTAAGCCTCCTGCCTGAAATCACTCAGCTCCCTCACTCCATTTGTTGGCAAGCACACTGCAGCCACCTTGTTCACTGGGACAGGAAGCTCACCACAGCTGTCTTGCAAAAGTCCACTGGTTTGCCCCTTGTACTGCTACCACTGTTACATTCTATCTCATGCTAGCTCTGGTGTAACTCTCTCTGTATCCTGAGTCTAACAGATTCTCAGTGCAGGGACCCTGGGTCCAAAGCACGCACTTGCTCTTCACTCTTCTTCTTCAACCTCTGTGTTCTTGTTACCTAGTACTGCTCTGACAAGAAATATACCACAAATGGGATGGCCCTAACAACAGGAATTTATTCTTACAGTTTGGAGGCGTTAAGTCCAAGTTCAAAGTGCCAGGCTCTAGGGGCTGGGTGAAAGCCCCTCAACCTTCGGTCCAGCTTTGCCTCCTGCTCGCGGCCCACTGGAGCTAGAGGCGTTTCTTTACTCAGACAGCTGCTGGCTGCTGAGGCTGAGAAGCCCCAAGTTTGACCAGTGAAAAGGCACAGTCCCGATGTTATCAAACCACACAACAGGCCATTAACTTAAGTCCATTGTAAGTCCCAAGGTCAGCAGCGCATAGCAGGCTGCTGAACAATGACATGACTACATGCAGGGTTCAAACATACCATAGGCTAGAGACCATTCCCACGGCTTCTCCTTATATACAGGAAGCAGACCATATCCCAAAGGCAGCTACTCAGCTACTTGTGGTAGATCCCACCATGGAGTTGATTGCTAGTCTCATCATGGGGAATAACTACCACCAGCTGCCCAGCCATTCAACCCCGCCCAGCCAAGTTAACACAAAAACATAACTACCACACTCTGTGAGACTGCTGCTTTTATAAGCCTACTCCTCCCATCAAGATCACAAATTGACCAATCCCCTAGGTAGGGCACAGTTATCTAATTTGCTTGGTAATCAACCAATCCCCCCCACAAGTGCTTTACATACCTTATTTCCACAGAATACTGTCCAATTCCTGCAAAGGGTTTTATGTACCTTATTTGCATGGTTAACGGTCCAATCCTTTACAAGTCTGTGGCCTAGCAAATCATCTTGCTGGAACTACAAAACTAGTGTCAGAAGGGCCATATACAGAGAGAAACCTGTTGCACTGCAATTCCATTGTGTAGATATACCAAAATTGTTTTATCCATTCATCTCTTGATAGACATTCTGATTATTTCCAAAACTGCTTTCTAGAGTAGCTGTATAATTTTGCATTGCCACTATAAATACATGTATGTTCTAGTTGCTCTACACTCTTGTCAGTCTATTTAATTGTAGCCATTCTTGCATTGTACCTCAGGCATTTGACTGCTAACCAGAAAGCTTGCAGTTCAAACTCACCAGCCACTCTTTGGAAGGATGAATGGGCAATTTACTTCTGTAGAGACACGACCTCAGAAATCCAAAGAGGGGTCACTATGAGTCAAATCAATTCGACAGCAGTGAGTTTGGTTTTTGATTTTGTGAGTATGTAGTATTATCTCATTATGGTTTTAACTTACATTTTCTTAAAGACTAAAAATGTTGAGTATCTTTTCATGCACTTATTTGCCACCTATATACCTTCTCTGATGAGATATATGTTCATATCTTTTGCCTATATTACTTTGGACAAACACAGCCAGGGCCAACAGCCAGAACAGGTAAGAGGGATACCCCCCAGGCAAGAAGCAGCAGCCAGGACCAACGGCCAGAGCAGGTAAGAGGGAGAGACTTCAGGCAGGAAAATAAGGAAGATGAACTTGTCTGTCAGTTTGTCATACTGTGGAGGCTTATGTGTCACTGTGTGGCTGGAGGCTATGGCACCACTGTTTCAAATGCCAGCAGGGTTGCCCATGGTGGGTGGGTTTCAGTGGAGCTTCCATAGTGAGACAGACTCAGAAGAAGGAAGAAGCCATCCACTTCTCAAAGAACTGGCCAGTGCAAACCTTATGAATAGCTGTGAAATATTGTCTGATCTATTACTGGACAACTTTATGAATAGCCCTGAAACATTTTCTGAAACAGTGCCAGAAGATGAGCCCCTCAGGTAGGAAGGCACTCAAAATATGACTGGGAAAGAGCTGACTCCTAAAAGTAGAGCTGAACTTAATGATGTGGATAAAGCAGAGCTTCCAGGACCTCCATTTGCTGATGTGGCACAACTCAAAATGAGAAGAAACAGCTACAAACATCCATTAATATTTGGGACATGGAATGTACAAAGTATGAATCTAAGAAAATTGGATGTTGTCAAAAATGAAATGGAATGCATAAAGATTGATATCCTAGACATTAGCTAGCTGAAATGGACTGGTTTGGGCCCATTTTGAATCAGACAACTATATGATCTACTGTGCCAGGAATGACAAATTTAAGAGGAGCAGGGTGGCATTCATCATCACAAAGAATGTTTCAAGATCTATCCTGAAGTACAGTGCTGTCAGTGATAGGATAATATCCATACATCTATAAGGAAGGCCAGTTAATACTACTATTATTCAAATTTACACATCAACCACCAAAGCCAAAGATGAAGAAATTGAAGATTTTTACCAACTGACATTGACAAAACATGCAATCAAGATGTGCTGATTATCACTGGTGATTGGAATGCAAAAGTTAGAAACAAAGAAGAATAGCTGGTAGTTGGAAAATTTCGTTTTGGTGATAGAAATGATGCTGGAAATCACATGATAGAATTTTGTAAGACCAATGACTTATTCATTGCAAATACCTTTTTTCAACAACAACACAAACAGCAGCTATACACATGGACTTCACCAGATGGAGTACACAGGAATCAGGTTGACTATATATGTGGAAAGAAGTGATGGAAAAGCTCAATATCTTCAGCCAAAACAAGTCCATGGGCAGAATATGGAACAGACCATCAATTGCTCATATGCAAGTTCAGCTTGAAGTTGAAGACAATTAAAAGAAATCCATGGGAGCCAAAATATGACCTTGAGTATATCCCTTCTGAATTTAGAAACCATCTAAAGAATAAATTTGACACATTGAACACCACTGACTGAAAGCCAAAGGAATTGTGGGATGCCATCAAGAACATCATCCATGAAGAAAGCAAAATGTCATTAAAAAGACAGGAAAGGAAGAAAAGACCAAAATGAATGTCAGAAGAGATTCTGAAATTTGCTCTTGAATGAAGAGTGGCTAAAGCAAATGGAAGAAATGATTAGATTTCAAAGGGCAGCTCAAGAAGACAAAGTCTATTATTATATTATAATAATATTATAATGAATTGTGCAAGACATAGAGTTGGAAAGCCAAAAGGGAAGAAGATGTTCAGCATTTCTCGAGCTGAGAAAACTGAAGAAAAAAATGTAAGCCTCGAGTTGCAATATTGAAAAATTCTATGGGCAAAATATTGAATGATGCAGGGAACATCAAAAGAAGATGGAAGAAATATACAGAGTCACTGTACCAAAAAAAGAATGGGTCAATGTTCATCCATTTCAGGAGGTGGCATATGATCAAGAACCAATGGTGTTGAAGAAAGACATCAAGGCTGTACTGAAGGAAGTGGCAAAAAAACAAGCCTCCAGGAATTGACAAGATACCCATTGAGATGTTTCAACAAATGGATGCCACACTGGAGGCACTCACTTGGCTATGCCAAGAGATTTGGAAGATAGCTACCTGGCCAACTGACGGGAAGAGATCCACATTTATACACATTCCAATAAAAGGTGAACCCACAGAATGTGAAAATTATCGAACAATTTCATTAGTATCTATGCAAGTAAAATATTACTGAAGATAATTCAAAAATGGTTGCAGCAGTATATTGGCAGAGAGCTTCCAGAAATGCAAGCTAGATTCAGAAGAGGATGTGGAACAGAGATATCATTGCTGATGTCAGACAGCTCAAAGCAAAGAATACCAGAAAGATGTTTACTTGTGTTTTATTGACTATGCAAAAGCATTCAATTGTGTGGATCATAACAAATTATGGATAACGTTGAGAAGAATGGAAATCCCAGAACACTTCATTGTATTCATGAGGAACCTGTACATAGACCAGGAGGCAGTCGTTTAAACAGAACAAGGGGATACTGCATGGTTTAAAGTCAAGAAGGGACTGTGACAGGGTTGTATCCTTTCTCCATATTTATTCAACCAGTATGCCGAGCAAATAATCCAAGAAGCTGGACTATATGAAGAAGAATGTGGCATCAGGATTGGAGGAAGACTCACTAACAACCTTTGATATATGTTGTTGTTGTTGTTGTTATGTGCCTTCGAGTCAGCCCTGACTCATAGCGACCCCTCCTTGGGTTTCCAAAGCAGTATCACTATGGAAGTAGGATGGCCCAACCTTCCTTCTGAGCTTTGATATATAGATGACACAATTTTGTTTGCTGAAAGTGAGGATTAGTTGAAGCAGTTACTGATTGCAGTGTAGTAAATTACTTAGTGTGGCATTTCTACCCATAAGTCTTTGTAAACTCCAAGGTGGGATTTGCTATGAGCAACTGAGGAGCTCCTGATTGCTGAAGTTGTCCACCTGGAGTATTTCTGTTGGGAGAGGCACAATACAATGTTCTGGGAGGTTCCCACTCTCTCTCAGGTGCTTAGAGTTCTGATGCTATGATTGGCTAGTTTGGCCACTCTACCGGGCTCAAAAGGAGGTCTCCAAGAGACAGAATGCTCTCTGACTGCTGGTTGCGGAAGACGTGCTGCTGAAAGAGGCAGGCACTCCTAAAAGAGACATGTGCTGCTGGGAAAGAGATGCAAGAGACACGCATTGCTGAGTAAGATACCGATGGAGAGGCACTGCTGGGGGAGAGACTGTGAAAGACTTGGCTGAGAGACGTTGGGCTGGGAGAGAGACTTAGCATTTTTTCCTGAACTTGAATTGTAGCCTGGTGCTTCCCTAATAAACCCCATAATCTGTGAGTTCTGTGTGGCCACTGCGGCGAATCATCGAATCCAGGAGAGAGGTGGTGGGTGCTTTGGGAAGAATGGTTGGAGAAAGGGCTGGAGGTAGGCAGAGTGTCTGGCCTCGCAGGAATAGGCTTTGGG
This sequence comes from Orycteropus afer afer, assembly GCF_000298275.1. NCBI lineage: Eukaryota > Metazoa > Chordata > Mammalia > Tubulidentata > Orycteropodidae > Orycteropus > Orycteropus afer. Next base: position 545,580 of record NW_006921934.1, read on the forward strand.
CTATTGATGGTGATTCTGTCTTCCTCTTGTGGGATTAGAGGAGGTCAGAACATGTGGGCTTCCTGCCTTTTTTGCACTGATAAAGATTAAAGACTACAGTCTACAGTATGGATCGCACCTCAATATAAAGAAAACAAAAATCCTCACAACTAGACCAATAAGCAGCATCGCAATAGATGGAGAGAAGATTGAAGTTGTCAAAGACTTCATATTACTTAGTTCTATAATCAACACCAAGGGAAGCAGCAGTCAAGGTATCAGACAATGTATTGCCTTGGGCAAATCTGCTGCAAAAGACCTCTTTCAGGTGCTGAAGAACAAAGATATCTCCTTGATGACTAAGGTGCCCCTGACACAAGCCATGATATTTTCAATCTCCTCATTTGTATGTGAGAGTTGGACAATGAATATGGAAGACCGAAGAAGAGTAGATGCTTTTGAGTTGTGGTATTGGCAAACAATGCTGAAAGTATCATAGACTGTTAAAAGAACTAACAAATCTGTCCTGGAAAAAGTGCAGACAGAATGTTCTTTGAAAGTGAAAATTGCCAGACTTCGTCTCACCTACTTTGGTCATGTTGTAAGAAGGGACCATTCCCTAGAGAAGGATATCATGCTCGGTAAAGTGGAAAGTCAACAAAAAATGAGAAGGCCCTCAACAGTGGCTACAATGATGAACTCAGGTATAGCAAGGGTCGTGGAGCTGGCACAGGACTGGGCAGTGTTTCATTCTGCTATATATAGGGGTTGCTATGAATTAGAGACAACTCAATGGCACGTAACAAAAATAAACTTTGTTTTCTTATTATTGAGTTTTAAGAGTTCTTTATAATATTCTATATATATATTCCTATGTCAGATATATGTATTGTGAACTTTTTCTCCCCAATTTTTGTTAAGAGCTGCTAGGTGTTAAAGTGATAATTAGGAAAACAGGCCAAACCTAAGGTAACAATTAAACTTTTATAAGCAGTCCTTGGGCTATGAACACCAGATTTACTGACTTCCAGTGGCCCTTTGATCTTATATAAATTTGCCCTCACTTTGAAATTATTGAGTCATCCTCTACTTGCAGCAAATAATTCCTGACAATCACCTTCACATGCATGTGCAGCTTTTAAATTATTGAAAGGTTTTAAGCTTTTTCTTGTGCTAAAAAAAAAAAAAAATCCACAGCCATGGAGTCGATTTCAACTCCTAGCAACCCTGTAGGACAGGGTAGAAATGCCTCATGGAGTTTCCAAGGCTGTAAATCTTTACAGAAGCAGACTGCTTCATCTTTCTCCCATAGAGCAGCTGGTGGGTTTGAACCCATACATTTTGGTTAGCCGCTCAGTGCTTTAACCACTGCTCTACCAGATCTCCTTTTATTACACTAAAGTAAGACTAAATAAGAATTGATTGCACCTGTTCCAACTCACTTACAAATTCCACTTAAAGACTTAAAGACAATTGGATAGGGTTCTTGTTCATAACCTGAGACTACCATATTCACATACTGTGCTAGTGTGAGTAAGAGGACAGAAAGAAAGAGAAAGCAGTGCCAGGGTTCCCCCTGTATTCCATATTTCTTCATGGAACAGATGGGTCATTACAGACAAGGGACTTCTCTCACTGCTAACAGTGACCTGAATAAAAAAGTCCTATTGTTTTATGGAGGAGCTCTGTACCTAAGGCACTTGACTGCTAACCAGAAGGCTGGTGGTTGAAACCCACCAGCCACTCCTCAGAAGGAAGGTTGGGCAATCTACTTCCGTAGTGATACTGCCTTGGAAACCCAAGGAGGGGTCGTTATGAGTTGGGTGCAACTTGATGGCACATAACAACAACAACAACATTGTTTTATGGATCCAGAGACTGGGAGGACAGAGAGAAGGACTAGAAGATGGAAACGTACTGAATCAGAGCAGAGATGGGTGTCTTCAAGCCCTCCCTGTCCCCATAAGGAGGTCTCAGCAGAGGTTCCTGAACAGTGTCTCAACCAAAGCTCCTGTCCGCCCCTTACAAGGAAACATAAGAATGGTGATACCTAGGCTAAGAATGCAGATATGAGTATGGGAATGGCCAGCTGCATGGATCCTTGACTGCAGCTGCCTCCAGAAACTATAATGTACTGGCTGTTCACCAAGCCTGGTGTGGGCTGGGCAACTCCACAATCTATACCATCTCCCAATCCCCTATCCCATGAGGCTTACCTGGTAAAGTCTTGAAACTGCCTATGTGTTTTTTTTTTGTTGTTGTTAGGTCCCATCAAGTCAGTTCGAAATAATAGAAACCCTACGTACAACAGAAAGAAACACTACCTGATCTTTTTCCATCCTCATAATCATTGCTATGTTTGATCCTATTACGCAGCCACTTTGTCAATCCATCTCCCTGAGGGTTGTCTTCATTTTCATTGACACTCTACTTAATTGCCTGTAGTCAGGTCTGAAAAATCATCATAGCATTTTACCCTGGAGTTAGTTTCTGATGTGCCTTTTCATTTTCATAACTGTGTTTTCTGAAAGGACAAATTTTAAAAATTTTACTGAAGTCTAGTTTATCATTTTTTTTCTTTTATGGCAAATGCTTTCTGGTAGGAAGTGTCTTTTATTTAATCTAAATAAAAGACACTTCCTACCAGAAAGTCTCAAAAATTTTCTGTTTTCTTCTAAAACTTTTATAGTGTTATTTTTACATTAAACTTTTATAAGCAGTCCTTGGGCTATGAACACCAGATTTACTGATGACTTCCAGTGGCCCTTTGATCTTATATAATTATATGATCTTATATATTATTTGATCTTATATATTATATAGTCTGTGATCCATTTTGAGTTAATTTATATATATGATGTTGTCACAAGGATATGGGGGTGGGTCTTCTGACATCTCTCACTTCACAAAGGGGGACAGAAGGATCAACAGCAACAGCCCAAGGTGATTGCTATGAGGGGGAAGTCAGACAAACCTCCACCCTCCAAATTTTTTACCAATTCTGACACCATCCATGTCTCCCAGCTAACTCTACTTCTCTGCTGGGTTCAACAACATTGCAGTGGCCACACAGAACTCACAATGATACTCACAAACATGGGGTTTCCTAGGGAAGAAACAGGTTACAGTTCAGGTTCAGGAATATTCAGGATATAATTCTTTTGATCAAGACAGCCTCCCCTTAGCCATGCCCATAAGAGTACTTCATTTTGGCCCTCAGCCTCTCAGCCTGGTTTCTGCCCTACTCAGGCAAATGTTACAAAGTTATTTTAGCTGTGCAGAGTACACCCTATTCCACCAGCAAGCCTCCTGCCCAAAACCACTCAGCTTTCTCACTCTGAGAGCCAGCAAGCCTGCCGTTCTGTCTCATGCAGGTCTCTGTGTTCTGCTTCCTATGCTGTCTCTCTGCCATCTCTGCACAGGTATCTCAGGTCCAAGGACACTCTTCTCTGTCTTGATGGTAGTAAGACACTGACCCCCTACCTTTTCTACCTCTGGAATAGCTCTTTTTAAGCCTAGTGAGAAGGAAAAACTAAACTATCTTCACATTAGGGTTCTATACACCTTATTTCCATGGTCTCACCCCCACAAAGGTGTCATGTACCTGATTTACATTACTAACAAGCCACTCAATACCCTTGATAGGGCACAAAGCACCTTACATTTACATAGTTCCATCCAGTCATCTGGTGGGAGTCACAAAGACCATAGCTAGAAAGAACTATACTAAGTAATTCATTTCCAACATGAAAAGACAAATTGAAGAGGATCAATTCAATTCAATCCTGAGTTGAAAGGAATGGTGTGGAATTCACTGTCACAAAGAATGTTTTAAGATCTATCTGAAGTACAACGCTGTCAGTGATAGAATAATATCCACAGGCCTACAAGGAAAGCCAGTTAATAATACTACTATTCAAATTTATTCACCAACCACCCAAGCCAAAGATGAGGAAATTGAAGATTTTTTACCAACTTCTGTAGTCTGAAATTGACCAAACATGAAATCAAGATTTGTTGATTATCACTGGTGACTGGAATGAAAAAGTTGGAAGCAAAGAATCACCAGTAGTTGGAAAATGTGGCCTTGGAGATAGAAATAATGCTAGAGATCAAGTGTTAAAATTTTGCAAGACCAATGACTTATTCATTGGTCTTGGGAGCTCTGGTGGCATAGAGCCTAAGCCATTTGACTGCTAACCGGAAGGGTGCCAGTCCAAACCCACCAGCCACTCCTTGGTAGGAAAACTGGGCAGTCTACTGGTGTAGAGATACCACCTCGGAAAACCAAAGAGGGGTTGCTACGAGTCAGAATCAAATCGACAGCAGTGAGGTTTTTTCAAGAATATGGTCTTGGTATATAATAAACACTCTGTATTATCATCAAGTGTTTACATTTATTTTTACCTTCCTTGTTAGATTATAAACATCTTGAGGGTAAAGATTGTTTATCCACTGTGGTACACACACACAATGGAATACTATGCAACAGTAAAGAATAATGTAGAATCTGCAAAACATCGCATAACATGGATGAACTTAGAGGACATTAAGCTGAGTGAAATAAGTCAATCACAGAAGGATAAATATTGTATTAGTTCATTATTGTAAAAAGTCAAGGAAAGGTACATACATGGAAGGAAACTTTCTTTGTTGGTTACCAGGGTGGGAGGGGAGGGGAGGAAACACTGCACCAAAAATAAATAAATAAATAAATAAATTTTTAAAATTTAAAAAAAAAAAGACTGTTTATCTATTAGTTTCTCATAAGTCCATGAGTTGTTCACTATATTATATTATACACAATGGGAAGTCAAAGCTATTGCTAATTAATTGACTTCTGCTCATTGTCTGTCTTTGGTTTGGTTCTGGTTTTGCAATACTTCAAAAGTATTCTCAAATTACATGATAAATAGACAGGTTGAGTGATCAAGTATTGTGATAGTTGGAGCTATGTGTCAAATTGGCTGGACCATAATTCTGTGTGGTTTAAGCAGTTGTGATGCAGCTATTCCCATGATGGGATCAGATGTATATGTTTTGAGCAGCCAATCCGTCAAAAGGGAGTTTCCCTAGGGGTGTGGCCTGCTTCCAGTATATTTATGGACATCTTGGGAAAAGAGACACTCTTCTGTGGATCAGGATTCTATTGTACTGCCTACAACTCTCCATGAGCAAACAATCCATGAGCAAACAATCCACCATTCGGCCTGGAGATCTTGGATTCATCATTCGTTGCAGTCAACAGCCAGTATACTGCCTGCCAACCTTGAGTTCTGCAACCCCTGCAGCTGCGTGAGTTAGGAAAAGCCTCAGCTTGACATTTGATCCAAGAACTTTGGACTTGCCAGCTTCTATAAGTGTGTGAGCCATTTTCCTAAAATAAATTTCTCTTTCTGTATATATATATATATAAGCTTTACTGGTTTTGCTTCTCTTACTTGCTTACACAAGTAAGCAAGTCTCTTAACTCAGGCAGCTGCTGGCTGCTGAGGCTGACAAACCCAAGGTCAACAAGTAACATGGCACAGTCCCAAAATTATCAAGCAATATGGCAAAAGGGAATATACCCATGACCATATATAAGGTTGACAGATGATATTTCTACATATGTATTTGTATGTGCTATGAGAATGTCCATATAAATAGAACTAAAAGGAAGCAAAGTTATGATAACTTCTTAGACACAGCCAGTCACCCTGAGGGAGCAAGTTGTTGGACTTGTGCACTTGGGACCATGATTGCAGAGGACAACAACTACACAAAAACATTGTTCTACATCCTACTTTAGGAGCTCTGGTAGCATAGTATCAAAGGCACTTGACTGCTAACCAGAAGGCTGGTGGTTCAAATTCACCAGCCACTCCTCAGAAGGAAGGTTGGGCAATCTACTTCCATAGCGAGACTGCCTCGGAAACCCAAGGAGGGATCGCCATGAGTTGGGTCCGACTCGATGGCACATAACAACAACACATTCTACTTTGATGAGTAGCAACTGGGCTCTGAAAAGCTTGCAAGTGGCCATATAGATGCAACAGTTGGACTCTCCTTGTCCAGAGAAAAGAAGAATGAAGAAAACTAAAGATTCATGGAAACAATTAGTCCAAGGGACTAGTGGGACATGTGAATCTCAGCCTATATGACCATGAGACCAGAAGAACTAGATGGTATCTTGCTACTCAGAAAGGAATCAGTGCAGGAGATCCTGGATAGAGTGGGAGGAAAATGTGGAACAAAACTCAAAATCATAAAAAAGACCAGGCTTACTGGTATGATAGAGACTGGTGAAATCCACAGGAGTATGGTCCCTAGTTATTCTTCAGGCCTGGAATTGAACTCACTCCCATGGTTTCCAGCCAAACAATAGACAGGCACATAGGGTGAAGATTTACATCAGGTACATACACTCCTAAGAATGATCAATCATGGGAGAACAGAAGAGCAGTGGAGTAGAGGTGTTTTTTGTTTCATTATTATTTATTAAACAATATTAATAATGTTTTACTAATATTCAATTATTCAGCCACTCCTCGGAAGGAAGGTTGGGCAATCCTACTTCCGTAGTGATACTGCCTTGGAAACCCAAGGAGGGGTCACTATGAGTCAGGTTTGACTCGATGGCACATAACATAACAATATTCAATTATTAACAAATGGTTTATTATTTATTTTATTAATCAATATTTTGTTAATTATTTATTTAATTGATTAATGTTTTATTGTTAATGATTGTTAGAAATCACTACAGAAAATTAATAAACTCTACCTGAGAGGCTGAAAATGGTACTTTTGTTTTACTAGTTTTAGGAGTAGTTCATTACATTAGGTTATTTGTTTTAATAGTAGCCCAACAATAATAGAGATATTATTTCCATTTGACATGAGGAAAATGAGGCTCAGAGAAATTACGTATCTAAGGTCTCAAAGCTAGTAAATAGCAGAGCCACTAGAGATAAGAAAAATTATGCTTAAAATATTTAAAAAGGCAGCAACAATTTTCCTCACTAAACTAGTTCCTAAAAATGAGAATCTTAAGTATACCCAAATGTGGTCTACTTTGATTTCCTTAAGCATTACACAGGATTTAACCCTGACTTTTGTTGCAAAGCATAAATCATATTGTGTGGTGTCTAGAATGGAGGTCATTGCATCTTGAGAAAATCACCATAGAAACAAATTAACCATGGTTATTTGTGGAGATTAACAGGTAGGAGATAACAGGGAAAACATAATTTTTGTGAACTGAAGAAGCACTAATCAGAAAAGTACTCATCAAGCAAGCCAAAAGAAAAAGGGGGAGTAAGGGGTTGGATATTAAATGAAGCAGTCATTGTGAGCATCAAAAGCCAATGATGTGTGTGTCCCTGATGAAGGGTTACCAAATGGAAGTTCCCTGGGGAGCTTCAACCCTCTACAACAAGAAGAACCTATGGTGAATGGTTCAGTGTGAATGGTCAAATGAGATGGTAAATGAGACACATGGGACTCTACTAAATGTTTTCCCCTCCTTGATTTTAACTGATCATAAGATTTCTCTCTCTTTCATTAGTATTCATTCCAAGCAAATGCAAATGAGGTACATTCATCTCACAGGAACACACTGCATATCCTCCAACCAATAATCTGGAACATAAGCTGTTCAATGTTAAATTAGTTTTTAGTCTGGGAATGGGGAAAGGTATCCTGTTATTTGATGCTTGAAATTTTCTTCCACCACTCTTTCTTGGAGCTTGAGGAATGGGAACTCCAATTTAAAGTCGTCAGTGCATTAATTTTACAGTACCCAAATAATACCATTTCTGAAATCACAGGAAGTGACAATGGTGATAAACCTTGACTATTCCTGTGGTTAGTACTTCATTTCATCTTAATGCAAAACAAAGTGGAAGATAGTTGGTGTTTTGGTCTTCTAGTGTCACTCTATCAAGAATATAACACAAATGGATGATTTTAACAAACAGGGATATATTGTCTTACAGTTTAGAAGGCTAGAAGTCTGAGTTTAAAGTGCCAGCTCTAGGGACTCAGTGAAGGCCTCTCAACCTTGGGCTTTAGCTTTGCCTCTTGCTCCTGGCTCACTGAACCTGGAGGTGTCTCTTAACTCAGGCAGCTGCTGGCTGCTGAGGCTGACAAACCCAAGGTCAACAAGTAACATGGCACAGTCCCAAAATTATCAAGTAATATGACAGGCCACTAATTCAAGTCCAGAAATAGTCTCAAGATTGGCAAATAACATGGCAGGCCACTGAGATGAAGACTCAGCCAAATGCAGGATCCAGATATGCCAAAAGGCTAGAGACCTTTCTCAAAGCTTCTTTTTACATACTGGAGGCAGACCACATCTGTAAGACAGCTACTCAACTGCTCATAGTAGATCCCATTATGGAGTTGATTACCAGTCTCATTATGGGGAAAAACTACATCCAGTTCACCAGCCACTCAAAACCAGGCCCAGTGAAGTTGACACATAACCTTAACTACCACAATTGGTTAGTTCACCTCCTCAATAATTGTTTCAGAAGGATCTCCAAGGTACTCTCTAGCTCTGGAGTTCTGGGATTCATTATTCAAAAAATATTTATTGAGCACCTGCTGAGAATGTTACTGAAGCTACAAACAGATCAGCTGCTCTGCAAGTTGAACTAAATAACAAAATCATTTTATGGATACTTTCATAATTTAAATTACTATAGTGGCTAGTTTGATGTGACTACCATAGAATATACAGTGATCATGTAGGACCATAACAATAACAACATGTAGGACCATATAGGGATAAATGACAAATAACTGAAATTAATAAGAATTAAGATACAGCCTTTAGCATTAAACTCATTTTTTTGTTTCTAATGTTGGTGTAGTTTCTTTAGCTTTTCTACAGAAATGTTGATTGATGTCTGGAGTATATAATAGATTTTGCAGAGGTAGTACTGAATTAATTTATGAAGTAATCAGTATAAAATATGTTTTTATATAAATATATATTACATACATAATTAGTATAATATATGTATTAAAAAAAAACAAACTCACTGCCATCAAGTCAGTTCTGACTCATAAAGACCCCTCTTTGGGTTTCCAAGGCACTATCTCTATGGAAATAGATTGCCCAGTCTTCCTTCCAAGGAGTTGCTGGTGGGTTTGAACCGCCAGCCTTCTGGTTAGCAGTCAAACACCTTAGGCACTGTTCTGGTTACCTAGTGCCACTCTGACAAGAAACATACCACAAATGAGATGGCCTTAACAAACAGGAGTTTATTCCTACAATTTGGAGGCTTTAAGTCCAAGTTCAAAGTGCTAGACTCTAGGGGCTGGGTGAAAGCCCCTCAGCCTTGGGCTTCAGCTCTGCCTCCAGCTTCCAGCCCACTGAAGCTACAGGCTTTTCTTCACTCAGACAGCTGCTGGCTGCTGAGTCTGCCAAGCCCAAGGTTGACAAGTAACAAGGCACAGTCCCAATATTACCAAATCACACGGCAGGCCATCAGTTCAAGTCCGTTGTAAGTCCCAAAGTCGGCAGAGCATGGTAGGCTGGTGAACAATGACCTGGCTGCATGCAGGGTCCAAGAGTGCCATAGGCTAGAGACCATTCCCAAGGCTTTTCCTTAAATACAGGAAGTAGACCACATACTCAAAGCAGCTACTCAGCTACTTGTGGTAGATTCCACCATGGAGTTGTTTGCCAGTCTCATCATGGTGAATAATTACCACCAGCTGCCCAGCCACTCAACCAGGCCCAGCCAAGTTGACACACAAACACAACCACCACAGGCACTATGCCACCAGAGTTTCTAGTATAATATATATTTAATGTTACTTTGTGTTCAATGACATGCAGTTCTTCTTAGACAGGAACAGAGCCTCTTGGGGATTTTCCCTAGGACACAGACACAGTAGTTACTTCTTGTCAGAAATTTGAATTTTTCCAAGAAGGTGGAATGGTCACTCTGTTTGCCAGAGATTGAACATGGACCTAATATAGCGAGTTTGCAGTAAGCAAGACTTTGTTATCAGTATAGTTTATTCAAGGAGCACCAAAACCAGCCCCCCCCCCGCAAAAAAAAAAAACTCACTGCCATCAAGAGTAGATTCTGACTCATAGCGACCCACTTTGAGTTTCCAAGGCAGTAAATCTTACACAAGTGGATTGCCCAGTCTTCCTTCCGCAGAATGGCTAGTGGGTTTAAACCACCTTAGCCAACCTTCTGGTTAGAAGTCAAATGCGTCTTCACTGCTCAAGTGGGACATCCTTATCTATGAAGAAATCAGAGAAGGCAAGACCTGAGAAGCAAAATATAATAACTCCCAATGTTTAGAAAACTATAACCCATTCTTGGTAAAATGTGTATGAGCAAACCTAAAATTAAAGCACTTGGTATGACTGAAACAGCTGTACCAGATCTAAATGAAACTCCATTTTAAATCAAACTACAAGTTGGCCTAAAATTTTGGCTTTTACTGTTCTAAAGAGACAATTCAGCTTCTTATAAAAGTTTAATTGTTTGTAATACAAAAGGAGCCAGGCTCAAGATTTTAGCTTCTGTGAGGAATTGTTTGTTAACAAATATTTTTGAGAGTGTTTGCATGGCTTCATCCAAGAAAAATGCATTGGTCAACATGTTCCAGGAGGTTAGAAAATAGAAATGGTAATGTTAAGATGAATTGTAGTTTCTTCTTAATTGTAAAAAATTTTTTAAATTGTATCTTTTGGTCATGTACCCCTTTGCACCTGTGAGTACATAGCCATTTGTTTTCTCCACCCAATAAAAATTTACTCTCTTTCTGCAATTTGGAACACTATAGTACCTTGCTCAGTGCTAGTGTTTCTCTCAATCTTCTAATCTCTCTACCTTTCAATAAAACTCTTTGCTTTCACCTCTAACAGAGTATAAGACTGGTGCTTTGCTATAAGTGTCATGAATAAGTTTGAAACTGCACAGTACCTTCAATAAATGACTTACCTTATCCATTCTCAACATCCACCAGACAAAATATGTTTTCTTACCTGAATCAGGATATATGTAACAAACAACAACTAACATTTGGTGTGTGTTGACCATACATTAGGTGCATCAACAGGTGCTTTCCATCCATCTCCTCTTGTTCTACTCTTAGCTTTTTCATGATCTATTTATTCCATACATGAATACATTTTAATTGTACAAATCATATAGTATATAGAACAAAATGTGTAAATTCCTCTTTACTTTTTCTTCCATATACTTTTTCTTCCATATTTATTTACTCTGCTTCCAAGGGATAACCCTCTGATAGTGTTCTACTTCTTTTCCTTCTACGAAACATTCAAATATGGAGGTGTTAGCTTACACATAGTGAAGACCAGTGAATCCAAGGAGTGGCTGCTCTCTGGGGAACAAGGCAGAAACCAGGACCTAGTTAGAATATTCTGATTGGAAATCACAAGATAAGGAAGCAGTACAAGATAGGGGTTCTTTAGAGTGATTGGTTGGAAATACAAATGTAGGCCTTTTGGATTGGCTGGTTTGAGTACATGACTGAAGGGGATTTACAGGGTGGTTACAAGCTAATTATCTTAGACATTTCCTGAGGGCTGCTGAGGGGACTTCTGATAAGGATCTTGTATGAAGATCCTCTCTTAAGAACATTAAAAAATGTTTCTTTAGTTATGTGCTTAAGTCTACCTAAGGGTTTGACTGTTACAGGGGAAATCCATTGTTATGTTCTTAAGTCTTCTGGTGTCAGGACTTTTCCTTAGCTCAAAGAAAAACCTGTTTCTTAGTCACAGGCCTTTAACTATGCTCCTGGTTCACTGATTGTTAAAGAAGTTAGCATGAGTCAAGATAGGGTCTAACTCAGGCTCAGGTCAGCTATTTTATTTGGTCAAGCACTTTAATTTTGGGGCTTCTGCACATAACCTCCACGGTAATGCAGGAGCTCGTAACAAAATGGAGTCAGGCCTATTCCTAGGGCAGCCACCCTAAATATGCCAGACACCTCTGTTATTACATTCAAGATTCAATAATCTTACCTAATGTACAGACAATATTGGGAGCTCTGGCAGCGTAGTGCCAAGGCATTTGACTGCTAACCAGAAGGCTGGTGCTTTAAACCCACCAACCACTCCTCAGAAGGAAGGTTGGGCAATCTACTTCCATAGTGATACTGCCTTGGAAACCCAAGAGGGGTCACTGTGGGTCAGGTCCGACTTCACTGCACATAACAACAAACAACAATAAGTAGACAATATTTAAATTTCCCAAATGTTCCAACTGTGATTTTTAAAGCTATTTTTAACCCTATTGAAGATCCAATCAAGAATCAACAAGTGCATTAAGTTTCATGTCTTGTTAGTTCCTTTTATCTAGGACATTTCCTCTGTGGATTTTTTTCTTTTTCTTCTTTTTTTTTTTTTTCCTTTCATGACATTGATATTTTTTAGATGTGACTTCATTTTTTATTTGTCTGATTGTCAATTTTCTGTTCTTCTATTTTTTTTTTTTTTTTAATACATTGCCTTTCTCTTCACTCAAATCAATACTTTTCTCTTACCTATCTAGCACTTTTCCCTCTCCTCCCCTCTCATCCCTGGTAACCAACCAATTTTCTATTCTTAATTTCTGTAGAACCATACTTACTAACACAGTATTATTCTAAGGAAGTTGGAAGAGATACATACTTAAGATAATGATTTTTTTTCTCTCTCTGTCTATATATATATATATATAATTTCTGATAAAATATATATAACATATGTAAGGAAAAATGCAAACTTAAAATAAGAAGTTTTGATTCTCCCTGTTGAGAACAGGGGAAGAGATCCTTCTTCCTGCTCTTTTGGAATTCACTTTAGGTAACTTTTGCTGTAATTGTAAATTCTTTCTTTGTCTCTTTAAAGCATGTAAATATAAGAGTTCTCCTCAAAGCTCTAGTAGCTAGTTCTGTGAAATGTAATTCCAGGTGACCCTCTCCTACCATCCTGTTTCCTGGAGGTAGATGACCATAACTTCAAGTATTCTGGCATAAATATACTGTTAAACTAGCAATGTTACCTTAAACATGAATGTAATGAGTTATATCCAGTCAGCTGTATAAAGATTTGTTCCAGTCAGCTGTATAAAGATTTGTTTCTGTTTTTGCAAAAAAAAGTTTCTTTAGCAGATTACTTGACATATATCACATTCTACTTTAATGCTTATTTGATAATAAGACTTTTAATTCTCTACTATTTGTGTGGAGAGACTTTCTGGGTTGGGAATAGATTTCATTTTTAGTAACATTTCCCCAAAACATAAAATTTGCTATTTTAACCATTTTATGTGGACAATCCAATTGCATCAGTTATATTTACAATATTGTGTAACCATCACCACTAGTCTAATCCTTTCTTTTTAAAATAAAATTCAAACAGTAAAATCCTGTTATCCCAATCCCTAAATCCCTCTCTTTGGGAGCCTTTATATACTTCTACTTTTTATACACGAAGAGGTTCATGCTATGCGCTCTGTTCTGAGCTAACCAACATGGATTGGCAGTGCTCTTTAGTAGTCTTAAGTTATGGATCTGCTTATTTAGCTTTTATTTTGAGTTAATTAAAAAAATTTAATAGGTAATATATTCAGAGGAGCTCTGGTGGTATAGTGTCTAAGGCATTTGACGGCTACCAGCCACTCCTGGGGAGGAAGATTGGGCAATCTACTTCAGTAGAGATACTGCCTTGAAAACCCAAGGAGTGGTTACTATGAGTCAAATTGACTCAATAGCAGTGAGGTGTTTTTTTTTTTTTAATATAGTCACATTCCTCAACATGAAAAATATTCAGCGAAAAGTCTCATTTGTACCCAGGTCCCCATCCTTACTGTATTTGCACACTCCTCCTTAAGTGACTTGGGTATTACTCGAGAGTTTCTTATACAAATACAAGCTATTTTTAATCTCTCCCTGCTTTACATGAAAGATAGCATAGTATATACACTGCTTAACCCCTGGCCTTTCTTTTCACATAGCAATACACTCAAAGATAAGATAAAGTGATTTCTAAGAATATATGTGTAGATGGAATTGAATTCAATATAATATAGTGAAAGTTCCTGTTAATGTGTTTAATTTAATAGGAATGAAACTATTTCTAATACAAACTGTGGGCAATTTGTTTTGTGGGCAAGAAACCTATACTAGTAGGGGAAAAGAGACCCTAGATTCAAACAAGTTCAATAGAGACACTTTTATTAAGCTTTGGACAGGACAAAGACAAAACAAAAATAATCACCCTGGATGAGGGAAACCATCAGCCTGAAAAAGCTGAATGGAGTCTGCTGAGTCATGCCCAAGTGGCTACTTATATATGATTTTTTTAAAAAAAGGGGAGTTGTTTTAAAATCATGATTGGCGGTAGATAGATTCGTCACTGTTGCAGGCAGGAATACAGTAGCAGGGAAAAGACCATGATTGGAATACATATATAATCGAATATAGAAATAGGTTACAGGATTGGTTCTGGTCCTTGACTACGGGGCTAGGTGGTGGTCGGGATAGGCTGTGACTCATGACCATGCAGCCTGGGTCCTAGTCATGAGGTGCCTGTGAAACAATACCAAGGCCTTAACCTTAATTTAAATTAGAAAAGAACACACTCAGGCAAGTTCCTTAATTCTTTGCATGAGCATAATCTACTTTCAACCATACTCTTCCTGAAGGCAAACTGCACCACACTAGGTTTGTCCAGGAAATTGTCTATGCTTAGCCACAATGCTGGTTTAATGGTCACAAAGAACCCAAATGTCATCTGAAACTTATGTTAAGGTTTAAAATGGAGTTAGGGCTCCCACTGAGGACCATAGCCTTCTACAACCACAAGTGCTTTACAAGTTAAGTTCCATGGGAAGTGGAACTGTGGATTCAGGACCATGATCACAGGGGACATCAAGTTCAATTGGCAGAACATACTACACAAAAACATTGTTCCATATCCTACTTTGGTGAGTAGCAACTGGGATCTTGCAAGAAGTTATCTAGATGCAACGATGGGTCTCTCCTCATCCAGAGCAAATGAGAATGAAGAAAATCAAAGACACATGGAAACAATTAGTCCAAGGGACTAGTAGACCATGCTATCCTCAACCTATATGACCGTGAGACCAGAAGAACTAGGTGGTGCCCGGCTACTAACATCAACCACTCAAATGGGGATTGGTGCAGGAGATCTTGAACAGAGTGGGAGAACAATGTGGAACAAAACTCAAAAACATAAGAAAAAAAAAAGAGAGCAAGTTTGCTGATCTGATAGAGCCTAGTGAGAGCCCTGAGACTATGGCCCCTAGTTATCTTTCAGGTATGGAACTGAACTCACTCCTGTAGCTTCCAGCAAACAGGCATATGGACTTAACATTTACATCAGGTAGACACACTCCTTGGAGCAATCAATAGCCCAATGTGGGAGAACAGAAGGGCAGCGTTTGCACAGAGAGGCAGCTTGGGGGCAGGAGTGAAAGGGAGGGAAGGACACAGGGAAGAGGTAATTACAGGGAGGAAGGGGAAGACAGCTGTTACATTGCGGGGAATTGCAGTCAATGCTATGAAATAAAATGTTTATGAACTGCTGTATGGAAAATGAACTTTCTCTGTAAACTTGTCCCCAAATCACAATAAAAAGTAAAATAAAATAATAAAATAATAAATTTAAGCTCCAATAAAAATGTAAAGAGTAAAGGACATATATAGGTAGGATTCTTTAAAGATGGTGAAATCATGGGTACTCATTTTGAGATTTTTGATAGACCATATGTGTGTGAAATACTTGGAATAGGATTTGTGTCAGCTCTTCTCTGAACAAATGATAGAATTCTCCAGTGAAACCATCTGGACCAGCATGTTTTTTCCTTGTTAATTTTTTTATGACCTGTTCAATTTCCTTTTCTTATAGGCCTGTCCAAATTTTCTACCTCAGTCTGTGTTAGTATAGGTAAGTAGTGTGTTTCTAGAAATCTTTTCATTTCTTCTAAGTTTTTCTCACAAAATATAATACCTGTGCCTTCATGATACCTTTTATCTGAGGATCTCAAAGAACTATTTCCAATGCCTACATAGGGGACAGTAGCCATCATTATTCCTCTTTTAGAGGCAGGGAAACTGAGGTTTGTTTCTTGGTTAAAGTCACAGCATCATCAACATTAAAGTTTTATCGGGCATTCAGAGAATGCATGGCACAAAAACTACATTTGTGTTTCACATCAATGTGGCGATACCTAAAAGCATTTACTTTTGATTCTCTGGTCTCTGTACTAAGGAGCTCTGGTAGTGCAGTGGTTAAAGCATTTGACTGCTAACTAAAAGTTCAGTGGCTTGAACCCACCAGAGGCTCTTTGGGAGAAAGATGAGGTAATCTGCTTCTGTAAAGGTTTACAGCCTTGGAAACCCAATGGGGCAGCTCTACTCTGTCCTGAAGGGTTGCTATGAGTTGGAATTGACTCAATGGCAGTGGGTTTTGACAGGTCTCTGTACCAACACTGTTCTTATTCCACTTACCTAAAGAACAAAACGACCCCATAAGGCATGGCAGTATAAGAACATTAAGGATTAACAAAATTTGTCTCTCTTCTAGTCTGTTGAGATCTCTAGATAAACTTTTCTGCTTCTTGACCTTTAAAATTTTTAACTATGTTTTTAAATCCCCAATATCTCCCATAACCCTTCCTCAAAATCCTTACGTTTTCACAAGGCCTCATCCTTTATTGAGAATTGGTCCTGAATTCCCACATCTTTCCTGTCCTGTCTCTGTTTTCTCTTTCTTCCTATTTTAAAGTGTCAAAGAGAAAAACTAATAATAGATATCTTCCTTTATTTTAAGGTTTTCTTGTCCACAAAACCAAACATTCACTGTAAAGAAATTAGTTCTTCCAGCAGCTTTTCCTTCAACAAAAGTTGCTAATCTTTTATTTCCTATTAGAAGCCAGTCTTACTAAATTTGAATTTTAAAAGGTATGGTTGGGTGGGGGAGCTCTGGTGGCATAGTGCCTAAGGCACTTGACTGCTAACCAGAAGGCTGGTGGTTCAAACCCACCAGCCACTCCTCAGAAGGAAGATGGGGCAATCTACTTCCATAGTGATACTGCCTCGGCAACCCAAGGAGGGGTCACTATGAGTTAGGTCCGACTCGATGGTACATAACAATAACAAAAACAACATGGTTGGGTGGAAGGCCAGAGACCACTTTGTGACCTGATGTAAATGGATCTCAGTAAATGAGGAAGGCAAGGTTCAGTCACTCATGTTAACATTAGCCAATGGTTGGTCCTCTATATTTCTCCTCTTCTCTTTATAAACCTCAATGTACATAGCTTACTTTAAGATATGGAATCAAAATGGTCTCCTTAAATGGTCTCCTTAAATGTATATAAAATAACTACTCAGAATAAACCTTATATTCCGATTTTGTTGAGTTTTGATTATTTTTATCAGAAGGAAGAGTTGTAAATCTCTCTTTCTCAAAGTTAAGTTCCTCTAACTATACACTTGTCCCATACCTACATTCTTCCTCTACCAAAATCCCAAACCCATTGCCAGTGAGTCAATTCCAACTCAATGACTCTATACAACAGAGTAGAACTGCCCCATAGAGTTTCCAAGGCTGTAATCACAGAAACAGACCGCTACATCCTTCTCCTGTGGAGCACCTGGTGATTTCTTATCATTAACCTTTCACTTAGCCGTCGAGCACTTAACCACTGTGCCACCAGGGCTCCTTCTAGTCAATTTTCTACTACAATTATGCTATCAAAAGCCACCAGTAATTCAACTATTAACCTTTCTTAGCTCTTTTCTCTCTCTCTTACTTGAAGAAATTATCCAAACCTTTTTGGAAATTCCCTCCTTCTGTGAGAACTCCTTTCTAGGTTCTCCTACAGTTTGTGGTTTCTTTGTTAACTTCTCTTTCTCTTCCCAATATAAGGCTGGCTCTGAAACCTTCAATTGCAGTTCCAGGCAACTGGTTACAATGTCTGCTAGGTATTATCAGCTAGAACCCTGTTTATCATCTTTTCCTCCCCATGTCTGACATCTCAACTCTTTTCCAAACAAAACTGGCTCTTTCTCTTAATTAACCAACTTCTGTGAATTTAACACCAGCCGTGGAAACTGAAGAAGGCGTCGCTATGAGTCGAATCTGACTCAACGACAGTGAATTAGTGTGATTAGGTTAAAATCAAGGAACCCTAGCGGCACAATGGTCAAGCGCTTGACTGCTAACCAAAGGGTTAGTGATTTGATCTCACCAGCCGCTCCATGGGAGAACAGACTTGGCAATCTGCTTTGGTAAAGATTACAGATTCAGACACCGAAAGAGAACATTTCTATTCTGTTGTACAGGGTGGCGATGAGTTGGAATCAACTTGACAGCACTGGGGTTTTGATTTATTTAAAAACTTAACATTTTAGAGTCAGGTTTTATTCTTCCCATCTCCTTCACCCCACCATATTTAGTCAAGCATAGATCCTGCAGATTTTTCTTCTACAACCCTCAATATTACCAACTCTTCACAGTCATGGTTTCTTTTGTCAAATAAAATAATTTGAGTCCCTTTCTAAAGTGACTAAGAGCTCTGGTGGTGCAGTGGGTAAAGCATTTGGCTGCTAACCAGAAGGTTGGTGGTTCAAACCTACCAACTGTGCCTCAGAAAGAAGGTGAGGCAATCTACTTCCGTACAGATTTACAGTCTTGAAAACTCTATAGGGGTCACTATAAGTCAAAATTGACTGGATGGCAGTGGATTTGGTTTTGGGTTTTCTAAAGTGACTGCAAGAAGTCCAGACACCCTTCCCACATTGTGATATGATCATGTGATTCTTTTCCTTTATTTTACTTATGTGATGCATTATGTTAATTGTTTTTCTCATGCTGAAACATCCTTGCATACCTGGTATGAATCCCACTTGGTCATGATGTATTACTTTTTTTTTATGTGGTTGGAGTCTATTGGCTAAGATTTTGTGGAAGATTTTTGAATCTACATGCATGAGGGATATCGGTCTATAGTTTTCCTTTCTACTGGTATCTTTGCCTGGTTTTGTATCAGGGTTATGTTTGCTCCATAAAACAAATTTGAGAGGATTCCATCTTTTTCTGTGTTTTGGAATACTTGGAATAGGATTTGTGTCAGCTCTTCTCTGAACAAATGATAAAATTCTCCAGTGAAACCATCTGGACCAGCATGTTTTTTCCTTGTTAATTTTTTTATGACCTGTTCAATTTCTTCTTTTCTTATAGGCCTGTCCAAATTTTCTACCTCAGTCTGTGTTAGTATAGGTAAGTAGTGTGTTTCTAGAAATCTTTTCATTTCTTCTAAGTTTTCAAATTTGTCAGAGTACAGTTCTTCATACCAAACCAAAATCAAACTCACTGCTGTCCAGTCAGATCTCACTCATAGAGACCACTCCTTGGGTTTCCAAGGCAGTATCTCTATGGAAGTAGATTACACAACCTTGCTTCTGAGGAGTGGCTGGTGGGTTCGAACCACCAGCCTTCTGGTTAGCAATCCAATGCCTTAGGCACTATGCCACCAGAGCTCCTCAGTTCTTCGTAGTATCCTGATATTATTCTTTTTTTCTCTGTTGGTTCTGCTGTGACATCACCCATTTCATTTTTTATTTGTGTTATTTTCATCTTCTTCTTTTCCTTTGTTAAATTTGTCAATTTTGTTCATCTTTTCAGAAAACCAACTTCTAGTCTTGTTGATTTTTTCTATTGCCTTTCTATTTTCTGTTTCTTTTATTTCTGCTCGAATCTTTATTATTTTTCTTCTTCTGGTGACTGTAGGCTTTTTCTTCACTGCTCTTTTTGTAATTGTTGGAGATGTTGGGTTAAGGTGTTGATTTTAGCTCTTTCTTCTTTTTTGATGTGTGCATCTATTGCTATAAATTGCCCTCTGATCACTACTTTTACTGTGTCCCAAAGGTTTTGGTATGTTGTGTTTTCATTCTCATTTGATTCAAGGAATTTTTTAATTTCATTTTGTATTTCTTATATTACCCAGTCATTTTTGAGGGGGTGTTATTCAGTTTCCATATGTTTGCTCTTTTTCTGTTGGTCTTCCTAATATTGATTTCTAATTTTATAGCATTGTGATCTGAGAAGATATTTTGGAGTATTTCAGTGCTTTAAAATTTATTGAGGCTTGTTTTGTGGCCTAACATATGGCCTATCATGGAGAATGTTCCATGTGTTCTGGAAAAGAATATATATTTTGCCATTTTTGGGTGAAGTGCTCTGTAGGTGTCTATAAGGTCAAGTTGGTTAGCCATATTAGTTCTTCTGTATCTCTGTTGACTTTCCAGTTGTTCTATCTTTTATTGAAAGTTGTGTATTAAAATCTTCCACTATTACTGTGGAGTCATCTATTTGTCTTTTCAATTCTGTTAAAGTCTCATTTATGTATTTTGGGACTCTTTCATTGGGTATGTAGATATTTATTATGGTTATGTCCTGTTGTTCTTGATTTTTTAATCATTATATAATGTCCCTCTTTGTCTCTTATGGTCACTTTTGTCTTAAAGTCTATCTTATCAGAAATCAATATTGCCACTCACCCTTTTTTGGTTGCCATTTGCTTGATATATCTTTTCCCAACCTTTGGTTTTTAGACTATTTTTATCTTTGTGTCTAAGGTGAGTCTCTTTTAGACAGCATACTGTTGTGTCATGTTTTCTTATCCAGTCTGCAACTCTCCATCTCTTGAGTGGTACATTTAATCTATTGCATGCAGTGTAATTGCCAACAAGTATGAATTTATTTATGTCATTTTGTTATGTGCTTTTATTCATGGTGTTGCTGATTTCTTTGTACCATATAATTTTCTGTGCTGAGCTCATTTTGTTTATGAATCGTGTTATCATCTCCTTCATGCCATTGTTTTAGTATTTGCTAAATATTTGTGTTCATCCTCTTTTTTAATTTGATGCAAAGGTTTATTATTTTTCTTTGAGGTTACCCTGTGATTTATTAATTTCTTCCCAAGTTTAGAACAGTCTGTTCTATCTTGCAATTGTCTTGACTTCTACACCATTTAGAAGTTCTATAACAACACCATTTATTCCCTCTTTTTGGTTTGTAGCTGTCTTCATTTACCAATTGATGCCTCTAGTTCTCTGTTGCAGTCTTGTAAGCTTATTTTACTTTGGATACTTCCATTACTAGATTGGTTTCTGGGTTATATCATCATATGTATTAATCATTGGTTGTTGCATGCTGTTGGTTCTCTGTCCATAGGACTCCCTTTAGCATCTTTCGTAAGATTGATCTGGTTTTAACAAATGCCCTTAATTTCTACTTATCGGGAAATGTCATAATTTGACCCTCATATTTGAGAGACAGTTTTACTAGGTATATAATTCTTGGTTGGAAATTTTTTACTTTCAGGGTTTTATATATATCATTTCATTGCCTTCTCGCCTGCATGATTTCTACCAAGAAATCTGAGTTTAGTCTTATTGGTTGCTCTTTGAAGGTAATTGTTCATTTTTCCCATGCTGCTTTCAGGATTCTTTCTTTGTTTTTGGTTTTGGTGAGTTTGATGATGATATGTTTTTGTGATTTTCTTTTGGACTCTATTCTGTTTGGGGTTCCATGAACTTTTTGAATGGATATATTCTCATCTTTCATCTTATTAAGGAAATTGTCTTTCAACAAATGTTTGACAATTTTCTCCATAGTTTTATCTGTCTCTTCCTGTTCTGGAATTGTGATTGCACATAGGTTATTCCTCTTGGTGATATCTCACATGAATCTTGTTGTTGTTGTTGTTATATGCCGTCGAGTCGGCCCCGACTCATAGCGACCCCTCCTTGGGTTTCCGAGGCAGTATCACTACAGAAGTAGGATTGCCCAACCTTCCTTCCGAGGAGTGGCTGGTGGGTTTGAACCGCCAGCCATCTGGTTAGCAGGCAAGTGTCTTAGCCACTAGGCTTTCTTTATTTTGTTTTGATCTTCTGTCTGATTGATGCCTTAATAAAGTAGTATTAAGATATTTGTCTTCAATCTCATTAATTCTGTCTTCCATTAATTCAATTCTACTCCTTTGCCCATTCAAAGTTATCTATTTTTGAAATCTTAATTTTCTGGATTACTCTTATTAATTTTCTGGATTTTTGTTTGTTGTTTTTATATTGTTTCTAATTTTTTGTTTATTTTGTCAATTTTTTTCTTGTATTTTTTTCCCTAAATTGCTCTAGAGTTTTGTCTGTGTTTTCCTTAATTTTTTCAGCATTTTTATTAATCTTCTCATTGTTTCCCTTAATCATCTCTCAATCAGTTGAAGGTACCCAGGATAATTCTTTTGAATTCCTTATCAAGGAGTTCCAATGCTGCTTCTTCCTCAGGGATATTTTCTGGGTTTGCATCTTGGTCCCTTGTTTCTACTACTTTATCTTCTTTTCCTATGTAGACTGTGATGGTATATTGTCTCCGAGATATTGTGGTGGTATTGTATTTATCTTTAATTTGTGGTTGTATGTTGGTGTGATTCATGCCAGATTGTTTATTTTCCTTTATTTTGTTTAGATATATCTGTATGAGCAGGATACTGTGCTCCTCTATTTGTTAGTTGCTAGCACTTAGCACTCACCACCTGTCTCTGGTGGCTGTGATAGAGAATAAGACTGTGTGCACAGATCTCTGTTAGCTGTTTGTAAATATCAGTTGAGCTGGTATTGGTTACTGAGTATCATTGGTCAGTTGATCAAAAGCAAGTGGTGGCCATCACTCAGTGGATGGGGCTGCAGGAGGTACTGGATTGTGTGGGAATGGTTGCTATCTCCCACTCAGTTAGACAAAAATTAATTAATTAATTAATTAAACACCAAAAATAATAAAAACAAGAGAACAAAAAACTCAAACTGCATAAACAAACAGAAACAATCACAAAGGGGGGAAAAAGGGAAAGAAATGCAGTAAATGAGAAGAAAATATTTCAAAATATATTTTAAAAGAATTAAAAAAAAGATAATGAGAAAAAGAGACAGGAAAAAAAGTGACGGTATCTTGGGAGGGAGGACTGAGAGAATAGAGCAAGAGTGAAAGTATAGTAAAGAAAAAATAGGAAAACTGCAAAAAAAAAAAAAAAAGGAATGGGAAGAACCAAAAGAAGAAAAAAGAAGGGAACCAGGAAAAGTGAAGAGAAAAACAAAAAGAAGAAGAACTAGGAGTGGAAAAGAGAAAGGAAAAAAAAAAAAAAGAAGGGGGGAAGATAAAAAGAATAATTCTAACAAACAAAAACAAAACTCTGGGGGCAGGTCACAGCACCCAGGCTCTGTCAGGGCATAAACTGTGATGGAATTCCTGCTGGTCAAAAAAGTGGGTGGAGCCAGGGGATTGCCACATCTCTGTTCACAAAGAAGGTGTGGGGTATAAAAGTATAAAAGTAACAAAGTAGACACCTTTCTAGTCATCAGCCTCCAGTGTGGTTGCCCATGCTAAGTCCTCAACAAACCTATTCTTATGTCTCTGTCCAGGTAAGACCACTTGCATACATTCAAAATGGCTGTGTCCACTGCTTACAAATATTCTAAATGGCTGCACACCCAGGACAACTGCTAGCAATCCACAGGTCTATTTGTCTCCTTTTTCCCTGTTTTCCTTTCTGGTTGTTAGGTACCAATGAAATCCTTGCCCACGCAGTCCTTGATGAGCAGACCTGATTCTTAGTTTGTTACCAGGAAATATTAAACACGGCTGTGTCTTCAGGACAGTTGCCAGCCCACCGCTCCATTTGTCTCCTCATTCATTGTTTCATTCAGGTTCTGCTGCTAATTGGTATTTATTTCACTTTTTTATCCTTTCCTTCAAATCTGAGGGTTCCAGGATCATCTTCTGTATCAGTTTCAATTGGTTTCTCATTGCTTTATTGCAGGGGGTCTGTGTAGCATGTCTGCCTATTCCACTATCTTGCCAGAACTCTCCCCTTTCATTCATTCTCTGTGGAGAGCACCATACCTACCAGGGGTATGTAAGTGGTGAGTGACTAATAGAGCAAAAGCTCCCATAAACAGGTTATGCTTTTAAGTGTGCCTGTAGGTTAAGCTCTGCTCTTAGGGCACCATCAGCCATTTTCTCCCTTGTGTTGTTCAGAAAAGTAGCAGGTGCAAAAGGGCATAGACTTTAGTTGAACTAGAATATACAGAAGCCAATCTGATTAAGTTACTAGGCAACGTAGAAACACAATTATATAGATGAACTTTTAGAAGTTACGGTAACCTAGGATATGATGATTTATGTGCCTAGGTTACGGTGACCTGAGTTATGGTGGCTGGGAGTATGGTGACGAGAATGCCCTGGAAACAAGAATGTTGATTTTAATTTGTAACTTGGTAACTGCATGAATTCTATATCTCTTCCTTATGCAATTTGTATATAAACTTGGGAATAATCATAATAAATTTGACACTGCTTTGCAATGGCCCTGAGTGTCCCTTCCATCCTCATACTTTAATTTTTTACCTTTTCTCATTCTCTTACCTCCTGTTCATCTGAACCCTGCTGCGCTAGACGTGACAATTCTTCAATGACTACCATTTGCACACCAAGGTAACATTAGATTGTTGTTGTTGTAAGTCATTGAGTCAAGGCCCACTCATAGCAACCCTGCAGGACAGAGTAGGGTTTCCAAAGCTGTAATCTTTATGGGGGGGCTCTGGTGGTGTAATGCCTAAGGCATTTGACTGCTAACCAGAAGACTGGTGGTTAAAACCCACCAGCTACTCCTCAGAAGGAAGGATGGCCAATCTACTTCTGTAGTAATACGGCCTAGGAAACCCAACGAGGGGTCACTATGAGTCAAAATCAACTCGATGGCAGTGAGGTTTGTTTTTGTTTTTTGTTTGTTTGTTTGTTTGTAATCTTTATGGAAGCAGAGTGCCTCATCTTTCTCCCATGCAGCAGCTTGTGGGTCCAAACCAACAACCTTTCCCTTATCATCCAAGTCCCTTAATCATTGGGCTACCAGGGCTCCTCATTAGATTTGACAAATTTTTTTAATTCTCCTAGAATCTAGATTTCTAGGTTCATGGAACTTGGGTGACCTACTTAGGCCAACTGCCCTTAGGTGTCCTTTTGAGTATTGATCCTTTAAGAAACTATTTTCCTAACCTCACCTTCAAGCTAGTAAGCAATTTAGCAGAGAGAGTTTTGCCTTAAGCATTGGGTTCTTTTAGAAAATTATCTATGTGCAGCCATCTTCAAGAAGCAGGAACTCCAGGATCTGTCTGTTGTTGTTATGTGCCGTCGAGTCGGCCCCCACTCATAGTGACCCCTCCTTGGGTTGCCGAGGCAATATCACTACGGAAGTAGATTGCCCAACCTTCCTGCTGAGGAGTGACTGGTGGGTTTGAACCACCAGCCTTCTGGTTAGCAGTCAAGTGCCTTAGGCACTATGCTACCAGAGCTCCTAGGATCTGTCTAGAGGCTACATTTAGATGGTTTCTGAGTCATTTGTGACTTTGTAATCTACTGACCCTGAAACATTGCACTGTGCTTTGATGTTATTTTTGAAAATTACCACTTTCACTGTCCCCTCTTTGGAGCACCTTTAGGAATACTTTTGGTTTAGGTGCTGCATGATTCCAATAATACCTACTCACAATAAATATATTCTGCTATACAAATTTTTGGTGTTTTCTCTGTGCATTTAGGTTTTTGACAGAATGTGGTGGTAAATAAACTTTCCTAAAGGTTTTATCTGACAGTCAAGGTTGTGCGTCAATTTGGCCAAGCCATAATTCTCAGTGGTTTAGCACCTATGATGGAGACATTTCCCATGATAAGAATTGATATAATGTAATCACCTTGATCATAAGATCTACTATGAGTGCTAATCAATTGAAAGGGAGTGTCCTTAGGGGTGTGGCCTGCTTCCAAAAGTTTTTGAAAATCTCTCTGGCTTTTTGCTCAATCTGGATCCTGCATCTGGTTTGTTATCATCTGACCTGCTTGAGCCAGCAACCTGCTCTATTGTCTGCTGATCTTGGGATTTGTTAACTTACCCAGCCGGTCACCCACCAGCCAGCCATCTCAGCTAATGATCTTGGGTTTGTCAGCCCTGCAGCCAGGTGAGTCAGGATACTCACCTGATGTCTGACCCATGGATTTGGGACTCGCCAACCTCTACAACTGTGCAAGCCATTTCCTTCAGATAACTCTCTCTCTCTCTCACCATACACATACACACACACACAAACAAGGAGCTCTGGTGGCGTAGTGTCTAAGGCATTTGACTACTAAGCAAAAGGATGGTGGTTCAAACCCATCAGCCAACTCTGCAGAAGGAAGACTGGGCAATCTATTTCCGTAAAGATTTCCTGCCTCAGAAACCCAGTGAGGGTCACTGTGAGTCAGAATTGATTAGATGGCAATGAGTTTGGTTTCCATACACACACACACATATATATATATATATATATATATATATATATATATACACATATATATACATACACATGTGTGCCTATATATATCAGCTTCACTGGTTTTGCTTTCTAGAGAACCCAACCTAAGACATTTAAGGACATTACAAAAGGAATTTAAAAGTAAGGAAAAAACCACTTTATGATTGTATGTCAGCTATCGCTGCTCAGAAGTCCCTGGCCCCAGGCCATGTCCTTTCTCCAAGGCTCCCTTTTTGGCTGTCTTCTCCTGAGCCCCAAACCTTGGCTCATAATCAATCAGTCCTTGATATCTGCCTTCCAAAGAGGAGGTAAGGTCAAAATCAGTTAAAATTGTAATAACGTTTACAAAGATACTCCTGCTTCCACAAAGGAGACAGTCTTTCATCTTATTACAGTCTTTTAGTCTTAATTTCTTTCCCTCAGTCTCTGTTGATGACCTTACCTTTGTATAACCAAAAAACAATTTTCCTTCTGAAATAAGAATTCTGTTGTCACTCCTAACATATGGGAACAGCTAAAGTTTTAAAAATAGCACGCTTTATCTTTTTTTGTCTTGGAAATAGGTCTTCTGTCTGGAATTCTCACCATTCATCCACTCTTAAAACTATTAACTCTTACTTATTTTTCAAAACTCACTCAAGATTGACCTTGTCTGCAAAGATCTTCTTGATTCCCACCCACTCTGTCCCTCCTCCCATCCCCATGCAGATCCTGACTTGCCACTCCTCTGTGCCCAGAGCATAAAATCCTCACAGCACTTACCATGGAGCACTAAAGTTACTGTTTTACAGGTCTGTCTTTCCCAGTAGACTCTAAGAACCTTAAGGGAAGGAGTTTTATAGGTCTGTCTTTTCCAGTAGACTCTAAGAACCTTAAGGGAAGGAGTTATGTCTTTAACTTATACCTAGAGCTGGTATATGAGGCCCTCAGGTTGGAAGGCACTCAAGATACAACTGGGGAAGAGCTGCCTCCTCAGAGTACGGCTGACTTTAATGGTATAGATACATTAAAGTGTTTGGGACCTCCATTTGCTGATGTGGCATGACTCAAAATTAGAAGAAACAGCTGCAAATATCCATTAACAATTGGAACATAAAAAGCATGAAGTTTGAATCTAGGAAAACTGCTAGTTTCAAAAATGAAATAGAACACATAAAGATCGATATCCTAGGCATTAGTGAGCTGAAATGGACTGGTTTGGGCCATTTTGAATCAGACAACCATATGATCTACTATGCCAGAAATGACAAATAGAAGAGGAACAGCATGGCATTCTTCATTACAAAAACTGTTTCAAGATCTATCCTGAAGTACAATGCTGTCAGTGATAGGATAATATCCATACACCTACAAGGAAGAATACTATTATTATTCAAATTTATGCACCAACCACCAAAGAGCTGCATTATCAGAATAAAATCAGCCTTACTCATATGGATAAGGTAAAGCTTTCGAGACCTCCATTTGCTGACGTGGCACCACTCAAATTGAGGAGAAACGGCTGCAAACATCCATTAATAATTGAAACATGGAATGTACGAAGTATGAATCTAAGAAAATTAGAAGTTGTCAAAAATGAAATGGAACACATAAAGACTGATAACCTAGGCATCAGACAACCATATGATCTACTATGCCGGGAATGATGGTTAAAAGAGGAATGGTGTGGCATTCATCATCACAAAGGATATTTCAAGATCTGTCCTGAAGTACAATGCTGTCAGTGATAGGATAATATCCATACACCTATAAGGAAGGCTCATTAATATGACTATTATTCAAATTTATGTACCAACCACCAAAGCCAAAGATGAAGAAATTGAAGATTTTTATCAACTTCTGTAGTCTGAAATTGACTGAACTTGCAATCAGGATGTGTTAATTATCACTGGTGACTGGAATGCAAAAGTTGGAAACAAAGAAGAATCACCAGTAATTGGAAAATTTGACCTTGGTGACAGAAATAATGCTGGAACTCACATGGTAGAATTTTGCAAGACCAACGGCTTGTTCATTGCAAACAACTTTTTTCAACAACACAAACAGCAGCTATACACGTGGACTTCACCAGATGGAACACACAGGAATCAGATTGACTACATCTGTGGCAAGAGGCCGTGAGAAAGCTCAATCTCTTCAGCCAAAACCAGGCCAGGAGCTGATTGTGGAACAGACCATCAACTGCTCATATGCAATTTCAACTTGAAGTTAAAGACAATTAAAACAAGAGAGCCAAAATATGATCTTGAATATATCCC
>NW_006921934.1:580813-586317 GCF_000298275.1 Orycteropus afer afer
ATTTTCATGCAAATTCTTCTGCTAGTTGGGGTTTAGTCCACTTTTGTATCCTTCCCTTCAAGGCTCAGGGGTCCAAGATTATCTTCTGTGTCTGTGCTAATTGGTTTCCCTTTTCTTTGTTGAAGAGCGTCTGTGCAGTCCTTGTACCTAGTCTGCCATCTTGCCGGAACTCCCAACAATCAATTTTTAATGCAATGTATTTGCGCAGGGGATGAGTTAAACCGACTTCATGTCATCAGCTACTCCAGGCTTATGCAGAGAGGAAGATGTTAGTTCCAGCAACTTCGTTCCAGTTTGTCTCACCAATCACATCCACAGGCTGTATTTTTACTGATTTATCTGAGCCGGTTTTAACCGATTTCAAGTTGGTATCCATTGTTTCTGAAAAACAATTTTAAGGACATGCATTATCATACCTATTCATCTGTCTCCAGCTAAGGTGGAGGATGATTATAGAAAGGGTAGAGAATTGAGCTATGTAATTCATTTTGCCTTCATACACAAGATTATTCGTCACAATTTTGCAAATAATCAGAACCTCTTCATCATGAAATAATATGCTGTTGTTGTTGTTATGTGCCTTCGAGTCACATCTGACCCATAGCGACCCCTCCTTGGGTTTCTGAGGCAGTATCGCCACGGAAGTAGATTGCCCCATCTTCCTTCCACGGAGTGGCTGGTGGGTTTGAACCACCAGCCTTCTGGTTAGCAGTCAAGTGCCTTAGGCACTATGCTATCAGAGCTCCCAAAATAACATACAGCTCTTAAAAATAATAATGTAATTTTATTGATTGACGTCAAACATATCCAAGGTACACTATTGATGGAAATAATGTGTTAAAAATAAAACTCAATGAAATTTGAAGATAAAGTTTATTCTGAGCAGTTATTTTATATGAATAGAAAACCAAACTCACTGCAGTAGAGTTGTTTCTGACTCATAGGATCCCTCCTTAGGTTTCCAAGGTGGTATCTCTAGGGAAGTAGATTGCCCAAATTTCCTTCTGAGGGAGATCATTTTCATTCAGAAGAGTAAATGGCTTATAAAGAAAAGAGGAAGGAGAAGAATATATGAAGGACCACTGGCTAATCTAAACAAGACTGATTGATCTCTGCCTCTCCCTCTTTGAGATTAGCTGATACCAGTTTTCTTTCTTTTTTTGGCCTGGCTCCTGTATAGCCCTCCATCCACCTGCAGCCTGAAACTTTGAGATTTAAATTAGGAGGCAATGGTGTGACAACTATCACCCTCTAGCAGAATAAGACAAATTTACATTGTTGTAGAGCAGGTTCTGGGAGGCTTTTGCCATTTGGGTCAGGCCTTTTATAGTTAATATTTGGTTTCATGGTTTAGAAAAACCTTAAAATCAAGATGTCTATTATTTTCCTACTCAATAAAATAAAGTTGTGGGGTCCCATAAACTCAATTGATTCTGATTCATAGGAACCCTATAGGACACAAAAGAACTGCCCCATAGGGTTTCCAAAGCTATAAAATCTTTACAGAGGCAAACTATCACATCTTTTTCCCATAGAGTGGCTAGGAGTTCGAATTGCCAACCCTCAGATTAGCAACCTAGCACTCAACCATTGTGCAACCACAGGAAACATATTTTCATTTATTGAACGTTTATTAAACATGTTCTATACACCAGCACAGAGCCCCTGGGTGGTGAAACAGTTAACGTGCTGAGCTGCTAACTGAAAGGTTGCAGGTTCAAGTTTACCCAGAGGTGCCCTGGAAGAAAGTCCTGGTAATTTATTTATGAAAATTCAGCCATTGAAATCCCTACAGAGCACAGTTGTACTCTGCCAGAAATGGGTTTGCCATGAGTTGGAGGCTCTTTAATGGCAACTGGTGGTGGTTTACCAGCACTATGCTGGGCTCTGTTGTTGTTGTTGTTGTTGTTAGATGTTGTCAAGTGGACTCTGACTCATAGTGACCCCATGTACAACAGAACAAAACACTGCCCGGTACTGTGCCAGCCCCATGATCCTTGCTATACCTGAGCCCATTGTTGCAGCCACCAGGTCAATCCATCTCATTGAGGGCCTTCCCAATTTTTTCTGACCCTCCACTTTACCAAGCATCATATCCTTTTCCAGGGAATGGTCCCTTCTTACAACATGACCAAACTAGGTGAGAAGAAGTTTGGTCATTCTTGCTTCCAAGGAACATTCTAGCTGCGTTTTCTTCAGGACAGATTTGTTAGATCTTTTATCAGTCTATGGTACTTTAAGCATTCTTTGCCAACATCACAACTCAAAAGCATCAACTCTTCTTTGGTTTTCCTTATTCATTGTCCAGCTCTCACTTGCATATGAGGTGACTGAAAATACCATGGCTTGGGTTAGGAGCACCTTAGTCTTCAAGGAGGCATCTTTGTTCTTCAGCACTTGAAAGAGGTCTTTTGCAACAGATTGGCCCTATACAACACGTCATCTGACATCCTGATTGTTGCTTACATTGGCGCTGATTGTAGAACCAAGTAATATGAAGTCTTTGACAACTTCAGTCTTTTCTCCATTTATCATGATGCTGTTTATTGGTCCAGTTGTGAGGATTTTTGTTTTCTTTATATTGAGGTATGATCCATACAGCAGACTGTAGTCTTCAATCTTTATCAGTAAGCGGTTCAAATCATCCTGACTTTCAGCAAGCAAAATTGTGTTATCTGTGTATTGCAGGTTGTTAATGAGCCTTCCTCCAATCCTGATGCCACATTCTTCTTCATAAAGTCCAGTTTCTCAGATTATTTGCTCAGCACACAGATTGAATTAGTATGGTGAAAGGATACAACCCTGACATACTCCCTTCCTGATTTTAAACCATGCAGTATCCCCTTGTTCTGTTTCAATGACAGCCTCCTGGTCTATGTATAGGCTCCTCATGAGCACAACTGAGTGTTCTGGAATTCCCATTCTTAATGTCATCCATAATTTGATATGATCCACACGATCAAATGCTTTTGCATACTCAATAAAACACAAGTAAATATCTTTCTGGTATTCTTTGCTTCCAGCCAAGATCCATCTGACATGAGCAAATATCCCTCATTCCACATCCTCTTCTGAATCCAGCTTGCAGCTATGGAAGTTCTCTGTCAATATACTGCTGTAACCATTTTTGAATTATCTTCAGGAAGATTTTACTTGTGTGTGATATCAATGACATTGCTTGATAATTTCCATATTCTGTGGGATCACCTTTCTTTGGAATGGGTACAAATATGGATCTCTTTCAGTTAATTGGCCAGGTAGCTGTCTTCCAAATCTCTTGGCATAGACAAGTGAGTGCCTACAGTGGGACATCCATTTGTTGAAACATCTCAATAGGTGTTCCATCAATTCCTGGAGCCTTTTTTTGCCACTTCCTTCAGTGCAGCTTTGATTTCTCCCTTCAATACCATTGGTTCTTGATCATGTGCCACCTCCTGAAATGGATGAACATCAACCAATTCTTTTTGGTACAGTGACTATATGTATTCCTTCCATCTTCTTTTGATGTTTCCTGCATCATTCAATTTATTGCCCATAGAATCTTTCAATATTGCAATTCGAGGCTTAAGTTTCCTCTTCAGTTCTTTCAGCATGAGAAATGCCAAGCATATTCTTCCCTTTTGGTTTCCTAACTCCAGGTCTTTGTGCATTTCATTATAATAATTGACTTTGTCTTCTCAAGCTGCTCTTTGGAATCTTCTGTTCAGCTCTTTGATCTTGTCATTTTTTCCCTTTGCTTTAGCTATTCTTCATTCAAGGACAAGTTTCAGCATCTCTTCTGTCATCAATTTTGGTCTTTTCTTCCTTTCTTGTCCTTTTTAATGACCTTTTGCTTTCTTCATGGATGATGTTCTTGATGTCATCCCACAATTCCTCTGGTTTTCGGTCATTGGTGTTCAATGCATCAAATCTATTTTTTAGATGGTCTCTAAATTCAGGAAGGATATAATCAAGGTCATATTTTGGCTCTCATGGACTTCTTTTAATTGTCTTCAATTTGAATTTGCATATGAGAAGCTGATGGTCTGTTCTACAATCAGCTCCTAGCCTTGTTTTCACTGAAAATATTGAGCTTCTCTGTCGCCTCTTGCCACAGATGTAGTTGATCTAATTCTTGTGTACTCCATCCAGTGAAGTCCATGTGTATAGCAGCTGTTTGTGTTGTTGAAAAAAAGTGTTTGTAATGAATATGTCGTTTGTCTTGCAAAATTCTATCATGCGATCTCCAGCATTAGTTCTGTGACCAAGGCAATATTTTTCAACTTGCCAGTCCTACTTTGAGAGCTTTCTAAGCTAAATGACTCATCTTCCTCCTCTGTATTGGACAATGTTTCTGGACTATTCATAAAGTTGGGCAGTAATGTATGAGACAGTGTTTCTCTGCTATTCATAAGGTTTTCCCTGGCCAATTCTTTGAGAAGTGGATGGCCTGCTCCTTCTTCCTAGTCTGTCTCACTCTGCAAGCCAGGCTGATATCTGTGCAACAGGTGCACCTCACTGGGTTTGAAACACCAGTGGCACAGCCTCAAGACTCACAGCAACACATCACCACAGTAGGACAAACCAACAGACAAGTTTGTCTCCCTCAGCTGTTGGAAACCCCTCCAACCACCCTTACCTGGATCCTTGCGGCTAACTCCTCCATCTGTTCCAGTCCCCTTTGCCTTTTCTGTCTTCTCCCTGCTTCCCGCCTCACTGCTTGTGGTGGGTGGCCTGAGTTCTCTCTCTTCACCTGGCTCCCTGCCATTGAATTCTCGATCTGTTCCTATCCCCTTTGCCTTTTCTGTCCTCTACTTGCCTTCCCGCCTCTCTCCTTGTGGGGCATGGCCTGGGTTCCCCCTCTTCACTTGGGTCCCTACAGCTGATCTGTTCTGGTTCCCTTTGCCTTTTTTTATCCTCTCCCTGTTTCCCACCTCCCTGCCTGTTCTTAGGTTCCTGGAATCTGAATGAGAATGTTATCACTCTAAAATCCAAAATGGTTGCCAATTGTAAACATTCAAAATGGCTGTGCCCTCAGACACTTTAAATATCCAAAATGGCCACCGCTTGTTAACATTCAAAATGGCTGCACCCTCTGTTACTTTAAATATCCAAAATGGCTGCCACGTATAAACAATCAAAATGGCTGTGCCCTCTAGACAAACAAGAAGGTCAGAAAAAAAAGAAAACCTGCAATATCTGGAGATAGGGCAATAAGAGAAAAAAGGCAGAAAAGGAGAATAATGAAGAAAAAAAAAAAGGAAAAATGCAAAAATAAAAACAAGGAATGGGGTTAACCACAAGAAAAACAGAAGAATAGAAAGAAAAAAAAAATTTCAACCAGGAACAGGGAAAAGAAAAAAGCTGAAAACTAGGACCTGGGAAGGGAAGAATAAGGAATAATAGTGCAGGTACAACCATTGTGGAAAGCAATATGGCGATTCCTTCAAAAGTTGGAAATACAAATACCATTTGACCCAGCCATCCCATTACTAGGTATATACCCTAAAGAAGTGAGAGCCATA
>NW_006921934.1:586892-589040 GCF_000298275.1 Orycteropus afer afer
GGACACTGGGAGGAGGTAACTATGGGGAGGAAGTGGGAGGGGAGCTGCTGCATTGTAAATTTTGGTCAATGACATGAGACAAAGTGTATGTGAACTGCTGTATGAAAAGTGAATTTACTCTGTAAATCTTCACCCAAATCCTAATAAAAAAAAATAAAATAAAATAATAGTGCAAAGGACAAAAGTATTACTAATAGTAGTTCTTTTAAAACAGACAAAAGTAAGCAAACTAAAAACCAGAAAAAATAAAGAGAGAAAAAAAATTGGGGGAGGGGAGGGCAGGGCACCCAGGCTCCATCTGAGCACAGAGTAGGATGGAGTTCCTGAGGGCCCAGAAGGTGGGTGTGAATGGGGGATGACCAAACCTCCATTCATCAAGTGGGTGTGGGGTATAAGAGTAACAAGGGGAATGTCGCACCTTTTCAGTCGTCCAGGTTAGGAGTGTCCTTGGGGTTACTCGGATATCTTCCGAGTGGTGGTGTTGGGACTAGAGAATTGCCCTAAGGATCAGCCCTTGTCACCAATCGCTGCAGGGATGACTGCACTGGTGGCCTATGACTAGGAAGGAAACAGCAAGGAGGGAGACAACCTAAGCTGTGAACTCTCGGCTGTCTGGGGATGCGGCCATTTGGATTGTTTATACACGGTGGCCATTTTGGATATTTAAAGTGACGGAAGGCACAATCATTTTGAAGGTTTACAAGTGGCAGCCATTTTGAATATTTAAAGTGACTGAGAGTGCAGCCATTTTGATTGTTTATAAGCAGCAGCCATTTTAGATATTTAAAGGGACAAAGGGCACAGCCACATTGAATGTTTACAAGTGGTGGCCATTTTGGATTTTAAAGTGACAGCATTCTCATTCAGATTCCAGGGACCTAAGAATAGGTTCCATTTACCAAGGATGCAGGGACATAAGGAGGGCAAACAATGGGAAAGGAGACAGGTGGTGAGTGTATGAGTGCTGCCAACTAGCATATATAGAAGCACAGCACAGTACCCTGCTTACATAGATAACATAACGAACGAAACAAAGAAAACAAAAATCGTGGGCAAGTCACTCCAACATACAATCACCAATGAAATATAAACACAAAAAAGTCACAATGTCTAGGAGACAACAGAGCATCACAGTCCACACAAAGAAGCAAGATAAAGCAAGAGAAACAAGGGACCAGGACACAGTCCCAAAACTCATCCCTGAGGAAGACGCAGCATTGGAACTCCCTGATAAGGAATTCAAAAGAATTATATTTAGGTACCTTCAATGAGTTGAGAGACAGATCAAGGAAAACATTGACAAAATTGAGGAAAACACAGAGAAAACCCTAGAAGAATTTCAAAAGACAATACAAGAACAAAATGACAAAATAAATGAAAAACTAGAAATGATACAAAATCTACAGAAAGAAATCCAGAGGATTAATACTACATTTTCGAAATAGATCATTCATTGAGCAGCCAAAGAAATAGATTTGAATCAATGCAAGACAGAATTAGGGAGATTGAAGACAAATACCTCAACACTTCTTTAGAAAGGGAGCAATCAGAAAAAAAGATCAGAACAAAATTTAGAAAGCCTTATTCATGTGGGATACCTTCAAAAGGAATAACCTACATTTAATTGTAATTCCAGAACAGGAAAAGACAAATAAAACCACAGAAAAAATTGTTGAAGATCTGTTGGAAGAGAATTTTCCTGGTATAATGAAAGACAAGAATGCATCCATTCAAGAAGTCCAAAGAACCCAAATAGGATAGATCCCAAAAGAAAATCACCAAGACATATCATCATCAAGCTCACAAAAACCAAAGACAAAGAAAGAATCCTAAAAGCAGCATGGGAAAAACAAAATGTTACCTACAAGGGGCAACCAATAAGACTAAGCTCTGATTTCTCAGCAGAAACCATGCAGCCGAGAAGACAATGGGATAGCGTATATAAAATCCTGAAAGAGAAGCATTTCCAAACAAGAATTATATACCCAGCAAAATTATCCCTCAAATATGATGGTGAAATTAGGACATTTCTAGATAAGCAGAAATTAAGGAAATTTGTTAAAACCAGACCAACCTTACAAGAGATGCTAAAGGGAGTCCTTTGGACAGAGAACTAACAACAGCAAACAACAACTGACCATTAACACA
>NW_006921934.1:595395-627903 GCF_000298275.1 Orycteropus afer afer
AATCCTGTTTCTTTTATTAACCTTTGGTCCCTGCATTTTAAATCGCTTAGTTTCCTTTATCTGGGAGAGAATAAATGCTGTACAGATATTAATATTAAAACAACAGTATCAAGCTTTAACAGAACAGGAAGAAGAAACTGTTATTCCATGATTGGAATATGACCATAAAAAGAAGTGGGGAATGTGGAATTAAAATTGTAAATACGAAATTACAAATGCAAAATTAAGGTAAAATTAAAATGTAATATTTTGGGGATTATATTTGGGGGAGCCCTGCCGTAGGGGAACCCAACATAGCCAGCGAATATATGAAGAAACGCTTATGATTATTAGCCATCAGAGAGATGCAAATCAAAACAACAATGAGATACCATCTCAACCCAACACTAGTGGCAAAGTTCAACAAGACAGAAAATGGCTGATGCTGGTGAGATTGAAGAGATTGGGATTTTCATACACTGCTGGTGGGACTGTGAAAATGATCCAACCACTGTGGAAAACAGTATGGCAATTCGTTAAAAAGTTGGAATTAGAAATACCATTTGACCCAGCTATCCCATTACTAGATATATATCCTAAAGAAGTGAGAGCCAGGACAAGAACAGATATGTGCACATCCATGTGCATCACAGCACTATTTACAATAGCAAAAAGATGTAAACAACCTGGGTGTCCATCAACAGAAGAATGGATAACCACACTGTGGTACATACACACAATAGAATACTATGCAACCCTAAAGAATCATGTAGAATCTGCAAAACACTGCATAACATGGATGAAGTTGGAGGACATTATGCTAA
This sequence comes from Orycteropus afer afer, assembly GCF_000298275.1. NCBI lineage: Eukaryota > Metazoa > Chordata > Mammalia > Tubulidentata > Orycteropodidae > Orycteropus > Orycteropus afer. The sequence goes on from NW_006921934.1 coordinate 596,199, forward strand.
ATAAAAGAAGTCAATCACAGATGGACGAATATAGTATTAGTTCATTATTGTAAAAAGACAAAGAAAGGTTTATATATGGAAGGGAACTTTCTCTGTTGTTTACCAGGGTTGGGAGAGGAGGGGAGGGAACACTGCAAAAAAATTAAAAAAATAATTCATTGATCCATGTCACTTTAGTTTTGTGTATTTCACTATACATAAATTATATAGCCTTTTATAAAATTTACCTTTATTATCCAGGTTCAATTATTCAAAGACTAGGAGCTCTGGTAGTGTAGTGCCTAAGGCACTTGACTGCTAACCAAAAGGCTGATGGTCAAACCCAGCAGCCACTCCTCAGAAGGAAGGTTGGGCAATCTCCTTCCATAGTGATACTGCCTCAGAAACCCAAGGAAGGGTTGCTATGAAATGGGTCCGACTTGACGGCACATAACAACAACACAACAACAAATTATATTTCAATGAAATGCATTAAAAAAATTGACCGTCCCTTTATACCAAGGCGAATGAAACCTCAGCCAATCTCCAGCTAATTCACGCCCAAATTCCTGAAATGTATATGAATATGTATAGACCCCTTTCCTGAACTTTAAAAAAACTGTACTCCAACCCCAACTCAAGGAGTCAGATTATGGTATTGGCTCCTGTCTCCTTACCATGTGCAGGGAGGGTGTGTGAACTGATTTGGTTTAATCACACACTGGGCAGGGACTCACATTAGTCCAACTTCATGTGTATCTTCCCTACCCCCACACCCCCATTCCTGCACTTATTTCCTTAGGGTAAATTTCTTCAAGTTTTATTGGTGGATTAAAATTTATAGTTTAATAAAAAATGCCAAACTGTCATTCACCTTCTCCTGAGGTCCCTGAACTCATGGATGGGCTTGGGGGTAGAGACTGCCCATAACTCTCCTTAGAGTACTTGTACATTTTATGGGAAGAGGTCCATACCATCTATCCATTTGTCAAAGAGGTCTGGGACAGAGAATAGCTATTATTTACTACAAAATACTATGTGCCAGACACTATGCTAAGCACATACAATTAAATTTCACATCAAACCTATTATCACCATTTACAGATGAGGAAACAAAGTCATAGAGAATGACGGATGGCTCTCTCCTCTTTTATAAGTCCTGGAAAACCACAGATTTGTCATTGTTTGACTTTGGTTATTTCATTCCCTTGTTCAAAAATCTTCATTGGCTTTACATTGCCTACAAGATGAAGTTCAAAGTCCTTAGCCCCAAGACAGGTGCAAATCCCTTTCTATCTCTCATTAAACCTAGTTTAGCAGTTGTCACTGAGTTGACACCAACTAAAAGGTAATGCCTAAGGCATTTGAGGGGAGCTCTGGTAGTATAGTGCTTAAGGCACTTGACTGCTAACCAGAAAGCTGGCAGTTCAAACTCACCAGCCACTCCTGGGAAGGAAGATGGGGCAATCTACTTCCGTAGTGATACTGCCTTGGAAACCCAAGGAGGGGTCACTATGAGTCAGGTCTGAATCGATGGCACACAACAACAACATGATCCCTACTTAGGAGCTTTGGTGGTGTAGTGCATAAGGCATTTGACTGCTAACCGGAAGGCTGGTGGTTCAAACCCAGCAGCTATTCCACGAAAGGAAGACTAGGCAATCTATTTCCATAAAGATGTACCACCTTGGATACCCAATGAGGGTCACTGTGAGTTAGAATTAACTCGATGGCAGTGAGTTTGGTTTATTTTTTAAAACAGCAACCCCATATGTGTCAGATGAAAGTTTGTTCTATTGGTTTTTCAATGGCTGATTTTTGGGAAATGGGTCACCTGGACTTTCCTTTTTTTAATTGTGATTTGGGTGAAAGTTTACAGATGAAATTCATTTTCTATTCAGCAGCTCACATACACTTTGTCTCATGACATTGAATACCATTTTCCATAATGCAACAGCTCCCCTCCCATTTCCTCCCCATAGTTACCTCTTCCCTGTGTCCTTTCCTCCATGAATTCCTGCCCCTTGAGCTGTCTCCCTGTGTACACACAACCCTTCTATTCTCCCACGATTGTTCTCTCCAAGGAGTGTATCTACCTAATGTAAATGTTCACCTAATATACCTGTCTTTTGTTTGGCTGGAAGCCACAGGTGTGGGTTCAATTTCAGACCTGAAGGGCAGCTAGGGGTCATAGTTTCAGTGGTTCCATCAGGCTCTATTAGACCAGCAAACCTAGTTCCCCCCCCCCCTTTTTTAAATGATTTTGAGTTTTGTTCCACAAGGTTCTTCCACTCTACCCAGGATCCCCCTCCGAGTGGTTGACAGTGGTAGCCGGGCACCATCTAGCTCTTCTGGTTTCATAGTCATATAGGCTGAGGATTGCATGGTATACCAGTTGCTCGGACTAATTCTTTCCACTAATCTTTGGTTTTCTTAATTTTTCTTTGCTCTGGACAAGGAGAGACCCACCATTGCATCTACATGGCCCCTTGCAAGCTTTTAAGATCCCAGATGCTACTCTCCAAAGTAGGATGTGGAACAATGTTTTTGTGTAGTATGTTATGCCAATTGAGCTTGATGTCCCCTGCGACTACGGTCCCAAGCCCACAGGGTACTCACTCCCTCTGGGTAGCTGGCTGTGACCAAGGAGTGACTACAACCTTGTCCCTTGTTAGCTCTACTATATACTTGGGAATTCTTACAGAACATACCAATACACTTGTAGAAACATTGTCTGTCAACCCTATGCATCGTCTTGGGCACACTCCCCTCCTGCATAGATATACCTAATATTGTTCAGCCTGTCCACCCATCTATCTACCTGTATCGCCATGTTTGTCACCAGGCCTTTCTTCCAACACGGTTCTGGTGCGTTTTGTATAAGGGTATTCTGAAATCTGGGATGCTTAGTGTAACTCAAGGAAAGGAACTCTGGTAGCAGCATTTGATTTCTAATCAGAAGGCTGCTGGTTCAAACCCACCAGCCACTCCTCGGAAGGAACGTTGGGCAATCTACTTCCCTAGTGAAACTGCCTCGGAAACCCAAGGAGGGGTCACTATGAGTTGGATCCGACTTGACGGCAGTAGGGTTGGCTTGGTTTTGGTAGCATAACTCAAAGCCTTACCCAAGGTCTGACTCCAACTCCATTTTGTCCTAGGCTGTGTTTCTGTATCTGAGAAGATGACTCATGAATGTTGACAGGAGGGATGGCTTGCTCCCACAAAGAATGTGGTTGAAAGTAAATTAACTAGTATACAGAAAAGTGCTTACAAAAAAGACAGGGGAACTTGCCTGGGCATCTCCTTCTTACACAAAGATCTTCCCTGGGTATGTCCTTAACAAGTATCAAAAATAGCCCATCCTGTAACCATTTTAACTTGTAATTATGTACATATCCCATCATAGTCTTTCCTCCTCTCCTGGAATCTCACCTGTAACAGTGATTAATTGACCTGCCCCCAATTATAATCTTATGATGATTTCCTTTGATCTCTGTCATATAACGAACACCATGACTGTGACTTAGCAAATTCCATTGGCCCCTGTACTGGGTACATACTGATGGTTTTCCCCATTTGAATCTTCATTTTTGTCTTTTCTTGTTCAAGGCTTAATAGAAGTTCTCCATAAAAAATTTTTAAGTATAGGGTCTTTTCCCCAGCAGTTTGAACCATCAACCTTTTGATTAGTAGCTCAGTGTTTAACCATTTGTGCCATCTAGGGACTCCTTATTCTTTACTCCAATCAAACTGTCATGCCCACTCTTGCTAGGCCTATTTTGTACTTTTGTACCCTGTATCCTCAATCCTCTTCAAAGCTTTTCAGCCCAATATAAATTCTTCATGTTCTACTACTGCCCTACTTGAAGTAATTTTCCTTTGAACCAGAGTTTTCCAATACTACCACCATCTGGGCTAACATTAATTTGGGAACAAATCTTTTATTTTGCTGTGGAGCAGAGATGGCAGTGTGGTTGAAATGAAAAGTAAAGAGCTTTTATTGAGGGGGAAGGCAATTTGCAAACTGGGAATCACAAAGTCCAGAGAATTATGAACTAATGATCCAAGGAGACAGTTCAGAGAGTTTATATAAGGAAATTCAGTAAAAATTCAGTGATTGGTATAAAAGAGGAAAAGAGACCTCAGATTCAAATAGAGATACTTTTATTAAGCCTTGAAGAGGACAAAGACAAAACAAAGACAATCATCCAGGATGAGAGAAACCATCAGCATGTACACAGCACAGAAAGCTGAATGGAATCCACTGAGTCACAACCATGAAGCTGATTATATATGATTGAAAACAAAGGGAATCATCACAAAATCATGATTGGGTGGCAGATTTAATCATCACTGTTGTAGGCAGGACTATAGAAGGGTGGGGGCGCTGGGAGAAGAGCCATGATTGGGACACATACATAATTGAAGATAGAAAAAAATTTAAAGTGCTAAAAATTTAAGTGTAAGGTACAGAGCACAAGGAGTGTTTAGGATAGAAAAGGGTTACACCTGGCTAGGTGGTGGTCCGGATATGGCTTATGATCATGACTCAGGTCAAAGCCACCAGGTAACTACAAAACAATACAAGGACCCCAACCTTAATTTAAATTAGAAAAGGACACACTCAGGCAAATTACCCGGTTCTTTGTGTGAGCATAATCTACTTTCAACCACACTCTTCCTGAGTGCAATCCACATCTCCCTAGGTTTGTCCTGGAACTTGTGTATGCTTAGCCACAAGGTTGAATGTCAAAAAGAAATCAATTGGCCTCTGAATTTGTCAGAATTCAAAATGGAGTTCCCACTGTAGACCATAGTCTTCCACAAACCCAAGTGCTTTAGAATTTAAGCTGTAATACATTGGTTAACATTTAGGTAATGGCTACAAAATCGGGTGATGGTACATTTGATTTGTAGGAGACTACACGTTTCTAAAGCTGTTATTTAAAGTTACAAGGCAATTATTAAATTGGGGACATCTTGCTTCCAAACAATCATGAGACCCTCCCTTATATGACTACAGGAAGGACATGGTTAATTCTAAAATTTGTTTTGGGTAAGCATCTCTTCTGAGAATCGTTTTGCACCTGGCTTTCTAGGCAGCAAACAGACCTGTAAGCAAAGTTACATTGTTTTCTGAAATTGTTACCAAGTTATTTTCTTAGAATACAGTGGAGAGTTACAGGAATGATAGGCTGTGCTCTTGATGCAGAGGTAACTTTTGATTCAAAATGGATTTTTAGCCTCAGACCTTAGCATAGCCACCAATTTATGATGGGCGCCCTATGTTAATTTTGTGGTACTGTTATGCAATCTTTTCGGAAAGATCTGTGCTTCGTGAAGAGCTTCTTAAATACTGTCATGTTATTTTTCAAGATGTATTATGCTTGTTTTCTCTAAGTACCACATAGATTTCATGAGGAAGGGGAAATTGTTTTGTACTATTTTTTTTTTTTCATGATAAAGTTTATTGCATTAACAGATGTTTTAATAAATATTTTATTTTGAGAGGGGAGAAAAAGTTATTTCCAGCTAGCCTGCCACTTACTATTTAAAATTCATGTCTCTGTGCTGTCTGCATTTCAAGATTAGCTCACACTTGCTGTAGGGACTTATTTAAATGTGAAATGTCAGATGATAGCACTGTCACCACTCAAAAGGAAATAAAACTCTATCAACCTGTTATGGCTGATACGGTTACATGTGACAGTGTGGAACTGTGCATATATCTGAATGAAATTCCAGTGTCTGCTGAGATTATCTTAGGTTTTATTATGAGATGTCTATACTGAAACGAAATATTTTGTTATGCCTTTCTTTAGACCAGGCATTTATATAAACTATTAAAAAAAGAATTAGATCAATTATTTTTTTTTTTTGCTAAAAATCTGCTAAAAAATTTAAGTGTAAGGTACACAACACAAGGAGTGGTTAGGAAAAACAAAAAATGAACAAACAAAGCAATCTTTTTAAGTAGAAAAGTAGAACTCTTTGTTTTCACCTATTAGAATCTCTGATGTTACAGGAAAGCCTTAGAAATGGTGAGAGAAACATAAATGTCTAGCTATTAAAATACACCAAGTCTTCAGGGAACCCCTAAAATAACTTAAGTAAATGTTCATCTACATTTTGGGCCATAGCTTGCTTTAATTGTTCACTCATTTATTGATTTGAGAAATCTCTAGGTATTTTCTCTTCACAAATCATTGAAGTGTCAAAGAGGGATCATTAAAAAAAAAAGTAACTCATTGCCTCAAGGGAGCTCTGGTAGCATAGTGCCTATGGCCCTTGACTGCTAACCAGAAGGCTGGTGGTTCAAATCCACCAGCCACTCCCAGGAAGGAAAGTTGGGCAATCTACTTCCGTAGTGATACTGCCTCAGAAACCCAAGGAGGGGTCACTATGAGTGGGTTCAACTCAACTGCACATAACAATAACAACAACATTGCTATCAAGTCCATTTCGACTCATAGCCACCCCTATTAGGTTTCTGAGGCAGTCAATCTTTACTGAAGTAGATTGCCCAGTCCTCCTTCCATGTGCACAGCACAGAAAGCTGAATGGACCACCAACCTTCTGGTTAGCAGTCAAATGCCTTATGCACTACACCACCAAAACTCCTAACTAGGGATCATGTTGTTGTGTGCCGTGGAGTAGGACCTGACTCAGAGCAACCCCTCCTTGGGTTTCCAAGGCAGTATCACTACGGAAGTAGATCGCCCCATCTTCCTTCCCAGGAGTGGCTGGTGGGTTTGAAGTGCCAGCCTTCTGGTTAGCAGTCAAGTGCCTTAGCCAGTATGGTGCCAGAGCTCCCAGTATGGCTCATAGGGAATTGAAAAAGGTCAGTGAGGGAGTTCTCAACAAGTTGTCAGTGGTTTGGGCCCAAGAAGACCTGTCCCAATCATTCATCTATTTCTGGTGTTCAAAGCCTGTTCCCCTTCCCCCTTCTGTGACTTCTAAATGACATGACAACACCAGTTTTGTTTTTGAATTTTCTCTTATATTTAGAATTATGTACTTTACTTCTACTCCTTATGAGGATAACAAAAGAGGAGGTCAGCTAAAATGAAGGACAATGAAACATAGATGTCTTTAATATTTCGTCAATAGGGCTCCTTTCTTATTCATACTAAAACGTTCCATCCTCTTGTTGGTGTCTCATGGCCAACTTAAAATACAGATTCTCAGCCTTCACTTTCAGGGATCTGATTCAGTAGTTCTAGGGTGAAGACTCTTAAAAATCTGCGTTTTTTTAAAGCACCCAGGAAATTGAGATGCAGAAGGGGCACGGCCCTGGGGGAAAACCAGTGTGGACAATCCCCGGTTTCTTCCACTCCAATGCGTCACTGGAGCTAGGTGCTTTCCCTGAGCTTCCCAGGGGCGGTTTACCCAATTAGCAAGGTAAATATGGCCTATTTTATGTTTACTTACTTAAATCTGTGGTGAGACCCTAGTGAACTGTTCACTACAGATTAGGAAATATACACAAGTAAGCCCATGTTTACTGGGTAGTCGCAATACTGATGCTTCCTCTGCCCTTCCCATATCATGGGAAAAAAAGATCACTTCGATTACGGTTCTAAGCGCGTTCAGTGCTACTTCAAATTGTTTTTCTTTCTCCTTCCTAATTATGTGTTCATCTTGTCGATTAGATTATAATCCTTCTGCAGGTAGTCTTTATGTACGCTGGCTTTCGTGCTAGGAATTACACAGGAGCTCTCTCCACAGCTGTTCAACGGCTGACGCACAGGGATCAACACAGCGCAGGATCCCGCACGCTCCTAACCTGGTGAAGCTGACCCGAGGTGAGGCAAAACCTCCTTAAAAAGTAGCCTCCCCCCGCCCCCGCCTTTAACGGTCGCGAGGCCTCTGCGGGGCCGGGGGGTTGGGGGGATAGGGGAAAGGGCCGCCTCTGGCGGTGCTGGGTACTAGCTCCTTAGAGGAGCCTTCTAGAACCGACAAGATTGGTGATATGAACCGCCCACTCAAAACCCCAAGGCCGCCCTACATAGCGTGTAGTCCTCCAATCCGAGTCCCAGGCAACAGATGGCGCCCGCCTGGGAGAGCTCGCAGAGTCTTCAGGAAGGCAGGAGAGGTGGGTGGGGGCGGGGCTGAGGAAGAGAACTAAGCCCGAGACCGCGTCTGTAGCTGCAGCCGCCTCCGCGGATTAATGGTCGGGCGGAAGTCGAGCGTCGCCGCGCCACCCTACGTCTGACGTACTTCCTGTTTGTTGTTGGAGAAAGGGAGAGAAAGGAAAGCGCGAGAAATCGCCGCCACCGCCTCCACCAGCACCAGCTGTGCCGGACCTGAGAGAAGACCACGGGCCCCACGGCCTAGCCTCTGCCATTCTCTATCCCTGGCTGCCAACCTCTTCGGGTAAGGGACCGACCTCCCAGGCTATGGGGAAGGTTTCGGTATACGGGCACTGTTTCTGAGTCCGAGCTCGTGGTGGACTTGACCCGGCGCCTTGGCAACAGTGTGTATGGTAGGTGACCCGGGTGTCGCCGTGCCGGCCGAATTTCAGGAGTAGGTTGAGGGAGGGGATTGAAGACCTGGTGGTATTTACTGGGCTTCCAGGTTTGGGCTTTGGAATTCACCCCGGGGTCGGGTCGGCGCGGAGGCCCCGGTCCCTCCTCCCTTCCATTCTCATCCCCCCTCCCTCCCTGTTCTCTCGGCTCTCCTCCCTGCGAATGCTGCGGGCTCTTGGGTGTCCTTGCTCCTGATAGGGCTACCTTCCTTCCTCGGGTTGGCGGTTGGAGGTGGGGCCCGTGCGGAGGGACACCCGGGCGACGGCGGCGAGGGCCTGGCTTCTGGCGCAGGCTTTTCTTCCTTATCTCTTCTGCCTCTGAAACATCTTTCGACTTTTCTCTTCCTTTTTTATTTCGTAACAGTGGCAGGGGGTTTGGAACATTAGAGGCATGCTATTTTTTGGCCCTCACATGAATTACTCTAAAAGTAGAAACTAAAGTTGAGTTTGCAGAGGAGTAGAATTTTCATAGTAGGCCGTGCTACCAAGAGCTGGTAACTGGAAGCAAGTAGTGGGAACTTGAAAACCCCATCTCCGGAACTTCTGACACATTTTTCTAAAGTTTGTTGATTAGCAAACTGCTTGATTTTCGGCTTACTTTAAAGACCTGTTTGCTTTATTCCATTTCAAAAAATTCTGTATCTTAGTTCATATAAGGACATCAACTTTTTGCCCAAGTAAGGAAAGAAGTCTTCACAAGAATGGTAAATTGCAAATCTTGTATTGAGCAGGAGTTTTTTAAAAAATTTATTTTAAAAACAATAGTTTGATAGTCATTATTTCAAATATAAACTTCATTAGTAAGTGTCTCACAAATTATATGAAAGGAAATGGCCATTGTAGAAGGTTCATATCACCACTCGAGCCCTGGTGAAGGTTGCAGCAGATTTGAGGACAGGCTTAAGCGTAGCTGTTTGTATTTTAAACATTTTAATTTAAATTGTGGATTTTTAGTACGCTTTTATGGCTAGAATCTCTTAATTGATTTAGTAGGGAGATTTAGTAGGGAAGTTAGACTAATGGACCACAAAAAGAAAAGTTAAACTACTCTAACCATTTGAGCTTATTTGCTGCTTGTTTTTCAGGATTGATCACAGTTTTTCAAATAAATATGTTAGGAATTATTGTATGGTTTTTGAAAGGAGTTAATTGATTGTCTGTGTATATCTCTCGTGGTCCTTCTCTACCCTCTGTTCTTTCTGGAAAATTTAATCCAGACTGTATTCATGTTTCCACTGCTGATTGTTTCAGTGGGTTTCAGTGTTCAAACTCACTGCCATCGAGTCGATTCTGACTTGGCGACTACCATTGGGTTTCCAAAGCTATAAATCTTTAGGGAAGCAGACTGCTTCATCTTTCTTCTCTGGAGCAGCTGGTGGGTTGGAACCACTGATCTTGTGATTAGCAGCCAAATGTGTTAACCACCACAACACCAGAGTTCCTTTCCTATGGCTTTGTTGTTGTTGTTATGTGCCGTCGAGTCAAACCCGACTCATAGCGACCCCTTCTTGGGTTTCCGAGGCAGTATCACTACGGAAGTAGGTTTGCCCAACCTTCCTTCCGAGGAGTGGCTGGTGGGTTTGAACCGCCAGCCCTCTGGTTAGCAGGCAAGTGTCTTAGCCATTATGCTACCAGAGCTCCCTTCCTATGGCTTTAGGGACTGTATTTTATATTTCTTTCTGTAGCGTACAATAAGATGGGTTCTCTTTATGCATGCACTTTATATAATGACCTGGAAATTTTTAGATTACACAGAATATGAAATGTGGTGTAGTGGTTTGTAGGTGTCCATGACTTGACAGGAAGCCGGGAGAGAACAAAAGGTGTTGAGAAGTTGTTTTTTAAAAAAATGCCTATCTAGGTTTAGTGTGGTACTGTATAAGATGAGAAAGATGGGAATTTTAGAACACGAAGAGTCTTCCAAACATCAGTGTTTCAAATTTTCTTGTCTTCTGGATTTCAAAGTGTTAGATTGGGGAAGTTTTTCTGGCTCTAGGATGGATACTCATTTGAAGTGCTAGGTAGGAAGTGTTGTTTGAAGATTATTGTGAACACTAAATTGTAGAAACGGAATTAAAGTATATCTGCAACTAAGTGGAATACAATAGCTTTTCTATTTATGCAACTTTGTGTGTGTGTGTGTGTGTGTGTGTGTTAGAACCATTCTCTCTGGTGTTAACTTTGTTTTGGTCATTTTCAAACGAACACAATTGTGCCCGGTATCACTGGTGTAGTTGTCATTCTAGCAAACTGGAAAACCAGGTTTAGGGGTGGGATAATGTATCTGCATTTAATAAAATACCACATTCTTTTAGAGGAAACTTCAAAAGTTGGCAACTTATTTTTAAATCCAACTTTTCAGGATTGCACCTTACTTTACAATTTACGGAATTCCCTTTGTGTCTATCATTATGATTACATATATACATGTACAACATCTTATTTACAAGTGGTCTGTTTTAATTAAAGTTCAATATTGATACTGTTAATGCTTAAGGATGATTACAAATTAAAAAATCATTTCTGATGTCTTTCGGTAAAGAGTAAATGAGTATAACCATATGCTCGTAGGTTGATATTTTAAAGATTTTTTTCACTTTAAAAGTAAAAGCTTTTCTATTTCTCTCCATCAGAAATGATGTTTCTGGAAGTTATGATGGTTTTCTGTTACAAATCTTGTTTAGTTTAAATTCGTCACGGACACCCATCTAGTGGTGAAAGGAGGGTAACTGCAGGCTTTTAGTGAATTAGGATGAGATTAGAGAAAAGCAGTAAGAGTTTAACAAATACTGCAGTTCTACATAGAATTGAATTCAAGAGAGAACTTAAAAACTCGAAAAAAAGGTGAGGCTAACGGAGAGAGGAAAAGTGAAGTTGGTAAAAATAAGAATAGTGATAAATGTAGGAATGGAAAGACAAAAAAAAAAATAAAACCTAATTGGAGAAAATAACTGGGTAAAACTAGTAGGAATTGATGTTTTTATTATACATTGATTACGGTGTTTTGCCACACTTTTTTTGGGAGAGAAACAAAATGAAAACTGAGCCCTTTTACATTAATATCCTACCTACGAATGAAGTGCTGTTTAAAAATACCCTTTTAAGGTGAGAGAAAATAGATCTCTGAAAGAAATAATAAAAATATTCAAATTCCTAAAGGAATCCTGTTTGATTACAGCATATCCCAAAAGAGGAGAAATTCTGTCTTATTTATATTTCATAACCTTAATTCAAAAAGGATATGCATATAGCTTAGTTTGCTCTTAAGATTGTTACCATGTCTATTTAAAATTTGTAAGCCTTTTTTTGGCGGCTCTAAATAAACAGCAACCATTGACCTGCAGTTGAGCTATCTGCATTATCAAAAGATGGTACTTAGGATTCTTAAACTCAATTATGAAAAAGGATGATTTTCTCACATAGCATATGATCTTACCCTTTTTAAGTAAATACTCTTATTACCTTTTTATTATCAAAGTTATTTATAAAGTTTGCCTTGTGTTAGATGTTTGTGTGTGATCTCTAGCTGAGATGTTTTATGAATTGTGTACTAATGCAAGTTATTGTGCATCTCATTGACTCCTTTCTGCCAACTTGAGCTGGTAGACCTTGAGTCTTTGTTTTTCTTTATGTCTACAGCAATGTCTAGGACCCAGAGTGCTCAGGAAATAATTGGTTCAATCAGATGCTTTGTTGTAGTTTGTATCCTGATTACTTGCTTATTAGTAATGGAATCCAGAGTTTAAGATAGTTGAAAGAAATTTTTATATATCATAATATTTCCGTTCCGTAGTACTGGAGACTGAGTACTTGCCCTGTAGCCTGTGTTCTCTTATATTTTTAATGAGAGGATGTTAGTCAAGCTTGTAAGTGTAATAGATGATGATTGCCAGTTGAAAGAATGGTCTCTGATCTTGAGTAATAGAGGGAATAACTTCCTGTGTTATTTTTAGGAATATTTTAGAACATACTGGGTGAAAACAAAACATTTAAGTAGATCATCTGTGATAAGGGATGATAGTGCGCTGCTAGTTTTTCTACCTATTTGTTCTGGGAATTCATCAGCTAATGAAACAACATGGAAACTTTCTAGTTTTATCACTTTTCTTTTTAAACTTCTTGCCTCCTGTCATTCTATTACACAGATAGTATGGTAATTTGATACTACAACATGAATTAAATGTCCTGTTTTGGAAAGAATGCTTTATTTAAAATCAGAGGTAATATTTTAATTTGGGGGGTCTTTAAGCTAAAACAAAACCAAAAACAACAAAAAATCAAACTCACTGCCATCAAGTCCACTCTTACTGAGTGACCCTCTAGGACAGAGTAGAACTGCCCTGTAGGGTTATCAAGGCTGTAAATCTTTATGGAAGCAGACTGCCTCATCTTCCTCCCATGGAAGGGCTGGTGGGTTTGAATTTCTGACTTTTTGATTAGCAGCTGAATGCTTTACCCACTCCACCACTAGGGCTTCTTTTAAGCTGAGGATAGTAAAATATCTTCAGCGGACATACGGCCTCGTTTGAATTTTTCTTAAAACAATATAATGGGTAGTAATCTAGGGGTGGATAATAGTAAGTGGCTTTTTGGAAGAAGGGACTTATTTTTCCCTTTTCAGCTCTATTTTTGATGCTGAATCTTCTGGATGGAAAGGAGCAAGAGCTTTTTTGGGGGCCTGGGTGAGGTAGTGGTGGTGCAAAGACTACATGTGCAAAGACTTGGTTAAATAGGGGAAATTTTTTTGTAAGTAGAGCAAAGTTTCGTAAATGCTAGATGGAAAGATGTTTGAAAAGGATGTTATAGATAGAAAGATTATGAACGATAACATCCATTTATATGGATGGTTGAGATTTGGAATATACAGGGGAAAAATTATTCAGAATTTGGAGTAACTGTTTCAAAGTCCACACACTCTACTTTAGGTACTTGACTCAAGGCTAATCTGTTGGAACGGGAAAGGGTGATGTAAAATAGAAATTCTATATCTTAAAGAGATCAATTGAGCTATGCAAAAAGGTTAACTTCTTAGAATCAACTTAATGGAAGACCTTCAATAGCCAAAACTTAATGTATTATGTTTAGTCAAAGCTGGTAGTGGATACGATTTCATTGACAAGAATGATGGGGGGATGAACAGTGCTTGTGAATCTACATACCATGGTATTAAAGAAAGGAGTTTCAAGAGAAAGATGATGATTCATATCCCATCATTTCCATGAACCTTCCCACAATACATCTCATCTTTGCCTTGTCCTATATGGATCATTTCTCTCTGCATCTTTTTTGTTTGTTTGGCAGTTAAATTTGCAGTTAATGGCCTCCCTACATCTAATCTAGTCTTTTTCATAGCTGGAGCTCCACGAGTATGAAAGTCATTGTCATCTACTGCTTGCTTGTTTGCATGTAGTTAATACTGAGTATATATTTGATTCAAGGGGATATATTCTAAAGTGAAAAAAGCTTGGGAACTTGCAGAGTATCTTTAGTACATTTTCAATGATATACTTACAGTCCACTGTTACCTTCTTTATACTTTTCCTGACTTTGAAGTTTTTGTTGTTCACTTAATCATATCTCAATAGAAGCACTATCAACTTAACCATGTTTTCCCATCCCTAGCAATTATGGTACCTAATGAACATTTCAGTGTTAAAAAAAAAAAATGAATAGAGAACTTAATAAAGGTGAATATCCTTGGGAAATCTAAGAACTTAGTAAAAAGATCTCAGGAGACTTAGCAAAAATGACCTTGACTTACTTTTTCCCCTAGGATTCCACCTTTAAGAATTCTTTCTAGTAATAAAACTTACTTATTACTAGAGAATGCAACAGTAATGGATACATTCACGTATTACTCTGTATAGTAGTTATGCTAGTTAATTTAACTTTGGGGATCAGAATGTGTTTTTGCAGGGTTTGGGATAATAATGCCTTTATATGACTTCCAGATCACATCATTACATAACTGTCAAATCACATCACATAACTGCCAAATCATTGAGAATCATAGCCCAGCCATGTTGACACATACGTTTAACCATCAAAGCCAGTGTTACTCTTGACTTCCACCTGGGCATCCGTTACTGCCAGACTTAAATCACAAATGCACAAAATAGTTGAATAGTAGAATCTTTACTGTTGTCATGAATGAGAATGAAATGTCAGATAACTACATAGTAAGTGAGGACTATGTGTATTTGTAAGATTTGTCTGGAGAAAGCAAGAAAGTCAGATGAGCAGGGTTTGGATCCTCATGAGCTAAATATTAAAGATAGTTTATAATTTACAAAATGTGGAAAGAGAAGGAATTTCACACTATTTTGGCCAAATTGTATTGTGAGGACCGAATTTTTCTTCACTCCAGTAGTATACCTAGTTGGATTAACCAGCTGTTTTCTGGCGTGGCACACTTTTAATGTTGGTACACTGTTTTAAGATGTCCTTAATAAAGTGGGAATTGATGGGCTTAGGCTTTATCATTCATCTTTTCAGAGAAATTATTCCATGGTCATTTGGGTACAGTGCAAATGAATGTACTCCTTGAGAGGAAGACTAGGTTAGACTCTAAGAATGTTCTCTACTGTACTGTCTGGCATTTACAATAACATTTTAATATTTTGCTAATTTGGCTTAGCTAGAATTCATCCTGGTAAATGACAAGCAACTTGGGGTTCACATTGTAGACCAATATTTTTATCAATCATCTAGGGTGCTTGTTTAAAATACAGACTCATAGGATTAATACATTGGTAAAATAGCATCTTTTGGAGTGGGTTCTATTTCCATTTAATAAGTTTCTTAGTATATGTGTACTGAGGCAACAGTCTCTGCTATGTAGACTGTCATCTATCAAGGTTTCTATTTTTACATACTGTTCCTTTCTCTGGAACACTTGTGCAACCAACAGCCAGCTTATCCTAACAGTTTTATGTTGCCTTCTCCATACGTTCCCTGACTTATTTCAGAGTCAGACTTATTGTCCACTCAATCATACCTCACTAGAAGCTCTATAAGCTTACCACTTTTTCTAGGCATAGCAATGTATGGCACATGATGGACATTCCAGTGTTGAAAAAGTGAAAGGACACGGCTAAGAGTTGACCTCCAGCAATCCCAATAAAGCATTTGTAAGACTTGGGGGGGGGGGATTGGGAAGGCCAACAAGCACCCCTGGTGGTTGAGATAAATATTGTTCTACAGTGTAAACCTAGAGTTCTTGTCCATTCACCAGGATGAAATGGGCAAAGGAGGTAGACAAGCAGTTCATTGGAAATGAAATTTCAGATGGTTCTTAAACATGAAAAGATGCTTAACTTTGTAAGAGCAAAACGATGAGAGAGAGGTTTCATTTGATAGGTTGGCAAAAATCAAACAGTTTAGTAATGGTTTCTGAGGATCTGGGAAAATGTGAGATACTCATTACTGGTAGAAATGTAAATTGGAATAATCTCAATGGAAAGCAGTTAAGCAGTATCCTTTTTTTTAATTGTAAAAAAAAAAGTATATACACACACACATACATACATTCTTTGCAGAAATTTCTATAACTTCCTTAGAAATATATTTCCTGAGACAGAGTAATGGTGAAGAAACAGTGCTAGTTTTGCAGCTGGAGTGCCTAGGTTTGAATTTTGACTCCTTGGTCCTCCACTTAAGTTATTTAACCTGCATGTGTCTCAGTTTCCACATGTAAGAAATAAGGACAATAGTACTATCTACTTTGTAAAGCTATTGTATGAGGAATCAATGATATAAGTTTGTAGATAGTGTTTGACACAGAGTAAACGTTCAGATACTAGCTATTATAACCATCATGTTTATAAATGTATAAGGGCATTCATTACTGTATGGTTTGAGATAGAAAAGATTGATGAACATTTGTTATTTCTAATAGAAAAGAACTTGTTAAAATGACCTATTAAATATGCCGACTTGAGAGAATGAGGCAGCTTTATATACATTAATAAGGAATGTTCTTTGGAGAGCTGTTGTGGGCTGGGGTGCAGAGCTTAAGTTGGGAACACTTTGGAAAGATGTTCTGAGAGGGCTAGGCTAGAAAGAAGCCCAGCCATCAGGTTATATCCATCAGGGATTTTCATCTTTCTTTTTTTCCTCCCTAGGAGCTCTGGTGGCATAGTGCCTAAGGCATTTGACTGATAACCAGAAGGCTGGTAGTTCAAACCCACCAGCCACTCCTCGGAAAGAAGGTTGGGCATTCTACTTCCTTAGTGATACAGCCTTGGAAACCCAAGGAGGAGGGGTTGCCATAAGTCGGATCTGACTCGAGGGCAGTGCGTTGTGTTTGTTGGGTTTTATTAAAGAGAAAGTACAAACTCATCA
Organism: Orycteropus afer afer; assembly: GCF_000298275.1. NCBI lineage: Eukaryota > Metazoa > Chordata > Mammalia > Tubulidentata > Orycteropodidae > Orycteropus > Orycteropus afer. Next base: position 613,048 of record NW_006921934.1, read on the forward strand.
CCAGTGATTGAATGTGAAGATGTTTACAGCCAAATGTGAAATCTAATTTAGCAGCAGTGTTAGGCTATGGGATGTTAAAATCATATATTTTATATATATATTGTTGTTGTTATGTGCCGTCGAGTCGGCCCCAACTCATAGCGACCCCTCCTTGGGTTTCCGAGGCAGTATCACTACGGAAGTAGGATTGCCCAATATATGTGAATAAATTTTATTTTCTTTCGTTTTAAAAACTACTTTGAAAGAAGTTTATATTTACAGAAGACCTGCAAGGTACTGTTTTTGTTGCAGAACTTCTGCTCTATCTAGCTCAAGGCAAGAGAAACAATTACTATGTGATCTTAACTGAGAGCAATTTGCCCCCCTGGGGACCTTGGCAATGTGGGGGACACTTTTTTGTTGGTCCCAACTGGAGAGGTGCTACTATTATCTAGTGGGTACTGGTTAGCACGTTGCTCAACTTATACTGTGAATGGGATGGCCCCCACAAGAAAGAATTATCTAGCCCAAAATGTCAGTAGTACCAAGGTTGAGAAACAGACCTGTTGGGAAGTTCACATAGGAAAAGGAAGGGACATACCTACTGTTCGTTTTCAGCTCAGTAGATGTTGCATTGAGTGAAATACTTTCTATAAATCTGTTCCCTCACTTTAAGACCCTGGATTTATGTCTGTTGATGTCTGTGAGCCTGAATTTGCTCATGCTGATAGTTCTTGAGGAGGATTCTTTCACTGAAATTCTTACTTACAATATAAAATAGGCATTCAAATTTAAGAACAGAATTCTCTACACCACATTGCTCTCTTTCCCTTAGGTCCAACGGTTTTTTGTTTTAAAGAGTGACAATGTGGTCTGTAAATATTATTTATTCCAAAATGCCCTGTAATTCCTGAGTGTTTTAAGGGGTTCTGCAGTATAAAATTGGTTCCTTCTTCACTCTTTCTGTACAGGTGTAGTATCCTGCTTCCAGCTGACAAAATTCTGTTGCTTTTGTCTCCACTCCCCCTTTTTGTTTCCTGTATTCTTAAAATGTTTAGCGGTGTTTCAGGAAGAGGGGAAGTAAATATCTCCTTTGAGTTCACCATTTTAAATATGAAACTTGTATTTTTATCTTAAAGTTGAATTTCAATGCATGGATTCATCCTGATGCCCTCTCTCTTTCACCGCTGGAATGAGGAAGGAAGATTGAGGTATATAATACAGTTTGGGACAGTTCACAGCTCTTATATCTCACCTTTCAGTGTATTGCAGTATGGTAGTGTGTGTCCCAGGTTGGGGGGATTTCCATATTATCAGGTTTTGACTATATTGATGTTGTTAGAAAAACAAAACAAAACATTAAAATCACTGGATTTCCGACTCAGCAACCCTATCAGACAGAGTAGAACAGGCCAAAGGATTTCCAAGCCTGTAAAGCTTTACAGAGGCGGACTGCCACGTCTCTTGTGGCTGGTGGGTTTGGACTGCTGACCTTTTGGGTAGCAGCTGAATGCTTTAACCATTGCATCACCAGGGCTCCTAATGTAAAGCCAACAAAGAAGTAAAAAGATTAATCAGACATTTATACTTCCACCTTTGTAAGTCACAAAAAAGACTTTGAAACACTGCTGTTAATGGTGAGCTCTTCTAATTATAGCATACTGTGAGACACTAACTGACAACTAGTTCAAACCCACCAGCCACTATCTGGAAGGAAGATTGGGCAATCTCCTTCCATAGAGCCTTGGAAACCCAAGGAGGGGTTGCTATGGAGTGAAATCAACTTGATGGCAGTGAGTTTGGTTTTTTTGGTTTTGGTTAGTATGAAATCATAATGATTGACAGGCATATGTAAATGTTATTGGTGTCATCATTTACAATTTTGTTTTAATAGACATGGTAGTACAGGTATATAATGAATAAATAGGCAATAAACATACATGGGGAACATGTGCTTATTATTTTTATAATTATATGGTATTAAGATGAGTTTAGATACCACTAATCTATATGTGATATGTTTCCTAAAGGTCCTAAGATAAAAGATTAGTACCATATTTCCCCACATATAACAGCCCACACATGTAAAGTACGTAATGCACATAGGAAATTTACTGTGGAGAGGGTTGCTCAGTTTGCAAAAAGAAAAAAAGAATCTATAAAGTACTCATATTTTCATCAGAATATGATAAATTGATTGGAGGTATTTTTGTTAATGGGGATTAGATTAATTCTGTCCTTTAGGGACTAAGATTGAGTTTTTATTTTCCCTACTTGATTAGGTCTGTTAACTTTTGTTGGAAAATGCATAAACCGATAACTAGTTTTTCTTTTTTCCTAATTGAAAGAGTATAAAGTGTGTGTATATATGTGTGTGTGTGTGTACACACACACACACACACTTTTCTATAGCTTCTTTAACTTAGAGTAGGATATAATAATCCATTTACTGGAAAATTTAGAGAGGCTCCAAAATTTGTTAGAAATGTCAGTAAGGCATATCAATAAAGAATTTCTTCCTCACCCAAATTTCCTGAATTAATTTTTGATTTTTAAATGATAATTTAGAACAGCGTTATCTCTGCTTTAGAACTTTCTGTGATAATGGACACGTACTTTATCAGTTGTCTGATATGGCAGTCACTAGCACAAATGGCTGTTGAACAATTTAAGTGTGACTAGTTTTTAATTATTTTGTTGTTGTTATGTGCCGTCGCGTCGAGTCGGGCCTGACTCATAGCGACCCCTCCTTGGGTTTCTGAGGCAGTATCACTATGGAAGTAGATTGCCCAACTTTCCTTCCAAGGAGTGGCTGGTGGATTTGAACCACCAGCCTTCTGGTTAGCAGTTAAGTGCCTTAGGCACTATGCTACCAGAGCTCCTTGATTTTAAGTTTAATATAGCTATACTTGGCTAGTGGGTACTATTATTAGATAGCACAGTTTTAGAAAGTGCTTTTATTGAGTAGAGTGTTGTGTTTAATCTTCTTGAGAATGTTCTGTTACAGAAACTACTTTTCTTTGATTCTGTATTTTCAAAATACTGGGGGAAGATGCATTGGTTTCTGGGTGAAAGGCAGGAGCCACTTTTTACTGACAACACTGCTAAGTAATGGAAGGGAATGAGCACTGTTCTTAATGCTGTTCTCTTGATTTTGGGGTTTATTGTGGAAAAGTGAAGGCAAGTTTGCTTTGCCTCCTAGTCCTTCTGAGGGCTTATATTTTTGTAGTGTTAATTGAGCAAATAAGATGAGAGAATCGTAGGTGAAAAGAAACCATCCCTTGAAGATGGCAGAATAGGTTACACAGACCCTCTGCAACAAAGAAACAGAGAAACCACTTGAAAGGGATATAAAAGGTGATCCTGGAACCCTGAGCTTTGAAGGGAAGGACAAAGAAGTTGACTAAATACCAACTAGTAGAAAAACCTGGATGAAAACAAAGAATAAGGAGACAAACAGAGCAGTGGAATGTTCATGATCCTGATGGCATGGCCAATTTGAATGTTTACAAGTGGCATTCCAGTCCGGGCAGCAGCCTAAGAATCAGCTCTGCTTGCCAAGGACTGCATGGGTAACTGCAGTAGTGGCTGAAACTAGAAAGGAAAATAGCAAATAAGGAGACAAACAGCCATGGACTGTCAGCAGTCCTAAGGTTGCAGCCATTTTGAATATCTGCAGACAGTGTTCAGATCTGGGCAGCAACCGAAGAATAGGCTCCACTTGCTGAGGAAAAGCACTGGCAGCACGCAGTGGAGGCTAATGACTAGAAAGGTGCAATGTTCCCCTTGTTATTCTTATACCCCACACCCTCTTGGTGAATAGAAGTGTGGCTATCCCCTACCTTCACCCATCTTCTGGACTGGCAGGAATTCCATACCAGTCTGTGCATCCTGGCAGAGCCTGGGTGACCTTTCCCTTTTTCCCCATTTTATTATTTTTTTTTTTTGAAGTTTTTATTTTTTTCTTCCTTCCTTTCTGTTTTTTTTTTTTTTTTTTTTTTTTTTTTAATCCCTTTTCCTGCCGTGGTTCTTGATTGCTGCTGCCTCCCCCCCTTTCCCTGGTTCCTTTTTTCTTTTGGTTCTTCCCATCCCTTGTTTTCCTTTTTGGGAGCTCTGGTAGCATAGTGGCTAAGGCACTTGACTGCTAACCAGAAGGCTGGCGGTTCAAACCCACCAGCCACTCCTCGGAAGGAAGGTTGGGCAATCCTGCTTCCGTAGTGATACTGCCTCGGAAACCCAAGGAGGGGTCGCTGTGAGTCAGGGCTGACTCGACGGCACATAACAACAACAACAACAATAGCAAAGTTCAGCAAGACAGAAAATAAGAAATGTTGACTAGGACATGAAGATACTGAGACTCATAAACCGCTGGTGGGGTTGTAAAAATGCTACAAACACTGGGGAAGTTGATATGGCAATTCCTTAAAAAGTTGGAAATAGAATTACCATTTGATACAGCAATCCTGTTACTAGGTATGTATCCTGAAGAAGTGAGAGCCAGACACTAGTAGATACGTGGCACACCACACCCATGGTCATCACAGCAATTTTCACAGTAGCAAAGAGATGGAAACAACCTAAATACCCATGAAACTATGGTATGTATATACAATGTAATACTATGCAACAGTAGAGAAAAATGTAGAACCCGTGAAACATCTCAACATGGAAAACTTGGAGGACATTATGCTGAGTGAAATAAGTCAATTACAGAAGGATAAATATTAGTCATGACATAACTATTGGTAAGCTGGTATCCGACTACCACTGTCAACCACTCAGAGGGATCAATGCAGGAGATCCTGGGTAGAGTGGGAGAAAAATGTGGAACAAAACTCAAAATTATAAAAAAGACCAAGCTTACTGGTCTGGTAGAGACTGGTGAAACCCTTGAGGCTACGGCCCCTAGTCACCCTTCAGGCCTGGAATTGAAAATTGTCCTGTGGCTTCAAACCACAGTAGACGGGTATAAAAGGTGAACATTTACACCGGATGGGTACATGCCTTAGAGCAGTCACTCATGGGAGATCAGAAAGGCAGTATTTGCACAGGGATGATAGTTGAGAGGGTGGGAATGCATAGGAAAGAAGGACACATGGAAAAGGAAACCCCAGGGAGGAAGTGGGAAAAGAGCTTTTACATTACGAGGATTGCAATCAGTGTCATGAAACAAAATGTGTATGAATTGCAGTATAGAAAATGAATTTGCTTTGTAAACTTTCACCCAAAGCACAATTAAAAACAAAACATAACAAAACACCCCCTCCCTTGAGAATGGTTCTTTGGTAGTCTTTAAGTCTGAGATTGTCATCTTTAAGAGAAAGCTGAAATAGTTCTTATTTGTCCCACAGACTTACCTGCAGTTTTAGGTGAGGAACAAGGATGTTTGGCCATTTTTGTGAGAAGTCAATAAAGGCTGTTGAAAATTTCTTTTTTTTTTTAAGATTGTGATTTGGGTGAAGATTTACAGAGCAAATTCACTTTCCATACAGCAGTTCACATACACTTTGTCTCATGTCATTGACCATAGTTTACCACATGCAACAGCTCCCCTCCCACTTCCCCCCCATAGTTACCTCTTCCCAGTGTCCATCCCTCCATACACTCCTGCCTCCTGAGCTGTCTCCCTGTGCATAAGCAGCCCTTCTTCCTCCCATGATTGTTCTCTCTAAGGAGTGTATCTACCTCAGGTAAATGTTCAGTTCGTATGCCTGTCTTCTGTTTGGCTGGAAACCACAGGTGTGGGTTCAATTCCAGACCTGAAGGGCAGCTAGGGGCCATAGTCTCAGTGGTTCCACCAGGCTCTATCGGACCAGCAAACCTGGTCCCCACCTTTTTGTTTTTTCCTTTGAAAATTTCTTATTGCCACTGATGGAATCTTGGAAATAAAAGGATATGTATGATGCTTTAGAAAAATAATACGTGGTAAAGATTCAACTTTAGTTTCTTAATCTGTGATTAGGGAAACATTCCAAGTGTATATAAAATAATGCTAATTCATAACTGCCTGTAGATTTCTTGGTTAAGGAGCAGTTTATTTAAAATTGTTTTGAAATACTTCAGTATTTCTAATATTTCAGCCTGCTTTTATCATTTAATATGCATTCAGTTGGACATTTAATGTATAACTATCAGGGTTTTTATTTAAACATACACTGTTAAGATTTAGAAATACTGAATTATACAGGGAAATTATTGATACAGACCTATAAATGACCTTTTATTTTTGTTAAAAATGGTTGGCATGAGGCTTTGTGTAACTTTGATGTAGGACAAATGCGAACTTTCTTACCTGTGGTGAGGAGAGCCAGTTACTCAGTAACAGGACAAGGTGAAACGCAAGAGCGTTTATTGAATATTGATATCCAAAGAGATGGGGATCGTGTCCACCAAATACAGTTTCCTCGAGCTGAGAAAAGATTAGAATTTTTAAAGGGAGTTGGGATAGCAGGGTAAGGTAGGGGGTTTAAGGAATGTTGCTAATACTTTCTTATTCTTTGCGATTTTTTGGTCATTCTTCTGGTTAGTGATATAAGACCAGCCTTGACCTGGAGAGATTGTTTTATAAGCTCCTGGCACCTGCTTGGAAAGATTAACTTTACGAGGAAGGTAGAATATGAGAGTGAGTACTCAGGCAAGGAAAGATAGGGAGGAATGTGGAATTTGTGCCCTTGGGCTGGGAGGCCTGAAGGGCCTGTAAGGGGGCAAAGAAAAACTGTGTTAAAAGTTAGGTTAAGATAGCTGTTCCCTTGTGCTATTTTACTCTTTCCAAATATAACAACTTCATAAAGGGGGAGGAGAGAGAATCAAGATCATCAACCCAAGGCTGAATCTTAGAAGTACTGTTCAGATAAACCTTTACATTCTAACCTTTTTATCAATTCATATGCCAGCCCTCCTTTCTGTGGGACTTGCTATTTTTCTCCTGAGTTTTTTAATTCATTGTGATGGCCACACAGAATTCACAGACCATACTCATGATTATGGAATTTATTAGGGCAGTAACAGGCTGCAATATGGGATGAGGATCAACTTGGAGGTTAACGGAACAACTCAGGAGATAGTTCTCTCTGAATAAGTCAGTCGTTGACTCCTGAGTCTTTGGTTTTCTTCAGTCTTATTTGCTCTGGGTGAGGAGAGACTGATTAGTGTTTTTTTTTTTTTTTTTTTTAATTGTGATTTGGGTGAAAGTTTACAAAGCAGATTCATTTTCCATACAGCAGTTCATACACATTTTGTTTCATGATGTTGATTGCAACCCCCACAATGTAACAGCTCTCTTCCCACTTTCTCCCTGTGCCCTTCTTTCTTATGCATTCTTACCCTCTGAACTATCTCCCTGTGCATATACTGCCCTTCTGATCTTCCTTGATTGATTGTTCTAAGGGAATATCTACCTGATGTAAATGTTTACGTTATATGCCTGTCTTATTGTTCGGCTGGAAACTATGGGAGTGAGTTCAGTTCCAAGCCTGAAGGGGGAATAGGGGCCGTAGTCTCAGGGTTTTCACCAGTCTCAGACTAGTAAGCCTAGTCTTTTTTATGATTTTGAGTTTTGTTCCACATTTTTTGCCACTCTCTCCAGGATCTCCTGCGCTGATCCCTTTCTTAGTGGTTGACACTGGTAGCCAGGCACCATGTTGTTCTAGTCTCGTGGCCCTGTAGTCTGAGATTCGCATGGTCCACTAGTCCCCTTGAAGAAATTATTGCCATGTATCTAATTGTTGCTTCTAGATGGCTGTTCGCAAGCTTTTAAGATCCCAGTTGCTATTCACCAGTGTAGAACAATGTTTTGAGTAATACGTTACGCCAGTTGAGCTTGATGCCCCCTGTGACCGTGGTCCTGAGCCCACAGGTCTAAACAACTTGGGGTGGTTGACTGGCTAGGAAGTTATAACTTTACCCCTGTTAGTTCTATTTACGTGGACATTCTTACAGCATGTACAAATACATATGTAGAAAGGTCATCTGCCAAACTTATGTATGGTCATGAGTATATTCCCTTTTGCCTAGACATACCTGATCATTCACCTGTCTACCTATAAATTAATGTTTGTTATTATAATGTAGTATTGTGTATGCAAAATTCTTTATCTTTGTTGTCTGTGCATCTTTCATTGCACCACATTTTTGTATAAAATTCTGAGGTTAATCATAAATTTTGTTAAATTTTGAATTGTTTCATTTATCAGTGATTACTCTGGAAAATAGTGAATTAATTTGTGGGTCACACTATATGGTATTAGTAAATAATTATGCCAACCTTGGTGGTTTCCTAGAAAATGCTTGAGATCTTTAGTACCTTATTTAGATCTATATTTCTAGAACTGTAAGGTATTTTCATTTTGTTATCCTTATTGTGAGTGTACTTTTACTTTAGTTTATACTTGAAGTTTGTTTCATTTATTTTTTTTTTGGGTACACCTTTAAAGGTAGTGTTGATTAAATTAGAGCAGTTAAGCGTTAAGGAATTAAAGTATTGGTAAGAGAATGTCCTGTACCAGTGAACATTTGAATCTTCTTCATTTGTAGGATGGCTTGATGGTATAGGCTGGTGGGCATTCTGGGGTCAGATTTGGGATTTGAATTCTGGTTCTGCTGCATTATGTAGTGGAACTTTGTGCAATTTATTGAATTCCTTGAGTCCCAATTTCCCCTGTCTAAATCAAAGAGTGAGTCTTATTTCCTTATCATGTTCTAAAACACTTTGAATTGAACTATGTCCTTCTCTCATAAACTTCATAATGAAGTTCAGGACATACTCATGTGTTGCTTCTTATAAAGTCTATGTCCTTTCTTAGTTTTGTTTGTTCTTATGCTGTTTTGTCCAACATACTTAAAACATCTCTTTTGAGAAAATTTTTTTCATTTCTTCAATAAAATGTAAATGTACTTTTTTTTTTTTACCCTTTTTAATGCATTTTATTGAAATATAATTTATATGCAGTGAAATACACAAAACTAAAGTGTCATGGGTCAATGCATTTTTTTTTTTTTTCTTTTGCAGTGTTCCCTCTCCTCCCCTCCCACCCCTGGCAACCAACAAAGAAAGTTTTCCTCCATATATAAACCTTTCCTTGACCCTCCACAACGAACTAATACTATACTTGTCCTGTGATTGAGTTATTTCACTCAGCATAACGTCCTCCAAGTTCATCCATATTATGCATTGTTTTGCAGACTATACATTAATTCTTTAGTGCTGCATAGCCTTCCAGTATGTGTATGTACCATAGTTTGGTCATCCATTCTTCCACTGATGGGCACGTAGGTTGTTTCCATCTTTTGCTATTGTAAATAGTGCTGTGATGAACATGAGCATGCATGTATCTGTTCCTATCCTGGCTCTCACCTCTCTAGGATATATACCTAGTAATGGGATTGCTGGGTCAAATGGTATCTCCAATTCCAGCTTTCTAAGGAATTGCTGTATTGCCTTTCCACAGTGGTTGTATCCCTTCACAGCTCCACCGGCAGTGTATGAGAGTCCCAGTTTCTTCACATCTCTGCCAGCATTTGTTATTTTCTGTCTCATTGAACCTTGCCATTAGTGCTAGGGTGAGAGGGTATATCTCATTGTTGTTTTGATTTACATCTCTCTGATGGCCAGTGATTGTGAGCATCTTTTCATGTATTAGCTGACCACCTGTATATCCTCCTTGGTGAAGTGTCTATTCATGCCTTCTGCCCATTTTTCAATTGGGTTGTTAATTCATTAGGTGTTGAGGCGTTGGAGTTTTCCATAAATCTTAGAGATAAGTCCCTTGCCAGATACGTAATTATCAGCAACTATGAATTTGTTGCTGTCATTTTTGTCGTGTGCTTTTTCATTGTGTCGATTTCTTTGTTCCATATAATTTTCTATGCTGAGCTCGTTTTGTTTATGAATTGTGTTATCAGTTCCTTCATTGCTATTGTTTTAGTATTTGTGAATATTTAAGCTGGTCCTCTTTTTTATTTTGATGTGAAGGTTTATCATTTTTCTTTGAGGTTACCCTGTGATTTATAGTTTTCTTCCCAAATTTACAACAGTCCATTCTATCTTGTAGTTGTCTTGATTTCCCTACCATCTAGAAGATCTGTAACGACACAGATTTTTTCCCCTCTTTTTGGTTTGTAGCTGTCTTCATTTGTCGGTGTCTCTGGTTCCCCGTTTACAATCTCGTAGGCTTATTTACTTTGGGTACTTCCATATCTGGGTTGGTTTCTGGGTTATATCATCATGTGTGTTAATGGTCAGTTGTTGTTGGCTATTGTGGCTTCTCTGTCCAAAGGGTCCCTTTAGCATCTCTTGTGAGGTTGGCCTGGTTTTAACAAATTCCCTTAATTTCTGCTTATCTGAAAATGTCCTAATTTCACCATCATATTTGAGGGGCAGTTTTGCTGGGTACATAATTCTTGGTTGGAAATTTTTCTCTTTCAGTGTTTTATGTATACCATCCCACTGTCTTCTCGCCTGCATGGTTTTTGTCTAGAAATCCGAGCTTAGTCTTATTGGTTGCCCCTTGTAGGTAACTGCGGTGTAGTAAATTACTTATTGTGGCTTTTCTATCCATAAGTCTTTGTAAACTCCAAGGTGGGATTTTTCTGTGAGCAACTGAGGAGCTCCTGATTGCTAAAGTTGTCCACCTGGAGTATTTCTGTTGGGAGTGGCACAAAACAGTGTTCTGGGAGGTGCCCACTCTCTCTTCAAGTGCTTAGAGTTCTGATGCTATGATTGGCTAGTTTGACCACACTGCCGGGCTCAAAAGGAGGCCTAGAGGCAGAATGCTCTCTGACTGCTGGTGGAGGAAGACGTGCTGCTAAAAGAGACACAGGCTCCTGAGACATGCGTTGCTGGGAAAGAGACGCAAGAGACACGCATTGCTGAGTGAGACACCGAGGGACCAGCACTGCTGAGAAAGAGACTGAGAGAGACTGCTGGCTGAGGGACGGTGGGCTGGGAGAGAGACTGAGCATTTTTTCTGAACCTGAATTGTAGCCTGTGGTGCTTCCCTAATAAACCCCATAATCTGTGAGCTCTGTGTGGCCACTGCAGCGAATTATCGAACCCAGGAGAGAGGTGGTGGGTGCTTTGGGAGGAACAGTTGGAGCAAGGGCTGGAGGGGGGAGGCAGCATGTCTGGCCTTGTAGGAATAGGCCTTGGGTTACTGCTGGTAATCCTGTCTTCCTCTTGTGGGATTAGAGGTCAGAACATGTGGCCTCCTCGCCGTTTTAGCAGTAACTTTTCGTTTTTCCTGTGCTGCTCTCATGATTTTTTTCTTTGTCTTTGGTTTTGGTGAGTTTGATGATGATATGTCTTGGTGTTTTTCTTTTGGGGTCTGTCCTGTTTGGGGTTCGTTGGTCTTCCTGAATGGATATATTCTCATCTTTCATCATACCAGAAATGTTTTCCTCCACCAAATCTTGGACAGTTTTCTCAGTGGTTTCTTTTTTGTCTTCCTGTTCTGGAATTCCAGTTACACATAGGTTATTCCTTTTGATGGTATCCCACATGAACCTTAGGCTTTCTTCATTTTGTTTTGCTCTTTTTTCTGATTGATACCTTTAGGTATTTGTGTTCCATCTCGTTAATTCTGTCTTCCATTGATTCAATTCTGCTCCTTTGCCCTTTCAATGTGTTACCTATTTTTGACAATTTAGTATTAATCTTCTGGATTTCTATCTGTAGATTAAGAATCATTTCTAATTTTTCATTTATTTTGTCATTTTGTTCTTGTATTTTCTTCCAAAATTCTTCTAGGGTTTTGTCTGTGTTTTCATTGGTCTGTCTCTCAGTCCTTTGAAGATACCTAAATATAATTCTTTTGAATTCCTTATCAGGGAGTTTCAGTGCTGCATCTTCCTAAGGGATGTGTTTTGGGTCTATATCTTGGTCCTTTGTTTCTCCTGCTTTATCTTGCTTCTTTGTGTGGACTGATGCTCTGTTGTCTCTGAGGCATTGTGACATTTTTGTGTTTATTTTTAATTGGTGATTATATGTTGGAGTGACTTGCCCACAATTTTCATTTTCTTTGTTTTGTTTGTATGTTATCTATACAGGCAGGGTACTGTGCTGTGGTCCTCTATTCACTAGTTGACAGCGCTTATACATTCACCACCTGTCTCCTTTCCTTTGTCAGCCTCTCCTTTGTCCTCGCCGACCTGGCAAACAGCCTGTTCTTAGGTCCCTGGTATCTGAATGAGAATGCTATCACTTTAAAATCCAAAATGGTTGCCACTTGTAAACATCCAAAATGGCTTCACCCTTGGTCACTTTAAATATCTAAAATGGCTGCCTCGTGTAAACAATCAAAATGGTTGCACCTTCCGGACAGCAGAAAGTCCACAGTTCAGGTTGTCTCCCTCCTTGCTGTTTCCCTTCCTAGTCATAGGCCACTAGAACAGTTGTCTCTGCAGCCCTTGGTGACCAGGACTGATCTTTAGGTTAATTCTCAGGCCCCAACACCACTTGGAAATATTCAGGCCATTGGTCTCGTCAGAGTAGCTGACAGTCCACAGCTCCGACTGTGTTTGTACTCACTGTTTTTGTTCAAGTTTTTCCACTAGTTGGTGCCTAATCCACTTCTGTATGATGTTGTTATGTGCTGTCAAGTCAGACCCGACTCATAGCGACCCCTCCTTGGGTTTCCGAGGCAGTATTCACTACAGAAATAGATTGCCCAACCTTCCTTCCAAGGAATGGTTGGTGGGTTTGAACCTCTAGCCTTCTGGTTAGCAGTCACGTGCCTTAGGCAGTACACTACCAGAGCTCCCCCATTTCTGTATAGTTCCTTTCAAAGCTCAAGGTTCCAGAATTATCTTCTGTATCTCTGTCAATTGGTTTTTCTTTTCTTTGTTGAAGAGGGTCTGTGTTGCTTGTCTGCCTATTCTTTCATCTTACCAGAAGTCAGTAAATGTACTCTTAAGTTGCCTTGCCCCATTCTCTCAATCACCTCTCCCCAACATTGTACATACTTTTCCTATGTAATTGTGTATGATAAATTTACTTTCACATCTGTCTTCCACTAAGTAAAACTTGTTTTATTTCCCAAATTAGCATAGCACTTGTTATGAATAGTAAATTTGTGTAATTACATTCAATCAGAATTACATCATTGTTCACAGGGAGTAAATACTTGGATGACAGAATTAGTGTCAGAAGGTTTTGATTTGATGGGACAATGGGCCTATTATAAGCAAGATTAAATTTAATGGAACAACCTGTAAACTTCATTTATTTATCTCAAGAGACTGAGTTGTACATAGAAAGTAGTAAGGCAAGACAATGACAGCATGTTTTAAAATACCTGGATTTAGCAGAATGTATTGTTCTTCATCATATTGTGGATCACATATTGTGGAGCTTTAACATTACTATACCACTGCACTGGAAAAATAGGCTAATCTTGTTCTCTTTTGTCTGTGAGGGTGTAACTGTATCAGGAATATTGGTGGTGGATTTTGGGTACTAAGAAATTACAAAATTGGAGTTTGCTCAGAGAGGGACCGGATAGGCTGAGTTCTTAAAATAGGGTTCTTGGTGGCATAAATGGTAAAGTACTCGACTGCTAACCGAAAGGTTGATGGTTCGGACACACCCAGCAGCTCTAGGGGAGATACCTAGCAATCTTAACCCATAAAGATTACAGCCAGGGAAACCCTATGGGGTAGATTTTTTCTACTCTGTCACATGGCATTGCTATGCATTGGAATAGATTGCATAGCACCCAACAGCAAGCAGCAGCAGCAGCAGAAGGAACTGGAAAAAAGTAAGTATATATTAGCTTAGAGAAAAAAATCCATCAGGATAAAACCCTCAAATGTTGGGATACAACTGTGTGGAAGTATTGTGTGGCTGTGAATAAGGACCAAAGGGTGAAAACTCACTTGGTGACCCCACAGCCCAGCATAAAGAGAGAACTCTAATAGCTATTGAAAATTAAGGACTTGTCTTTAAAATTACTTAGTTCTTGTGCCTGGTGTTTATTCAGGCAAAGAAAGTTTGGGTAATTAGCAGGATGCTTTGTGAGGAAAACTTAGAATTTAGGCTCAGAAAGAACCCAAGGAAGGTACCCAACATAGCATTTTTATCACAGTGTTGTTATGTGGTATCCAGTGTTGTTATGTGCTGTCGAGTCGGTGACCCCTCCTTGGGTTTTCGAGGCTGGATCACTACGGAAGTAGATTGCCCAACCGTCCTTGTCCTTCCAAGGAGTGGGTGGTGGGTTTGAGCCCCCAGCCTTGTGATTAGCAGTCAAGTGCTTTAGGCACTATGCTACCAGAGCTCCTTTTCTCATAGGTACTTGTAGACAAAAACTTTTTTTTTTTTTTTTTTTAAATTCTGATTTGGGTGAAAGTTTACAGAGCAAATTCACCCTCCATACAGCAGTTCACACACATTTTGTCTCATGACATTGACTACAATTTACCCCAGTGCAGCAGCTCCCCTCCCACTTCTCTCAATAGTTACCTCTTCCCTGTGTCTATCCCTCTATGTACTCTTGACCCCTGAGATGTCTCCCTCTGCATAAACAGCCATTTTTTCTCCCAAGATTGTTCTCTCCAAGGAGTGTGTCTAACCTCAGGTAAATAATGTTCAACTCATATGCCAGACAAAAACTTCTTAACCCAGAGATTCTATAGTAACATACTCCAGACAGTAGTCAATCTGCTTAACTTTATTCTTGTCTTTGAAAATTATCTGGTGGTTTCTGTTTGGGCTCTTTGGTACAATATGAAAGATCAGGTAGTTGGGATCAAATAATGAAGAAAGAGACCATTGTCCTTACAAAAAGATTGACTTCAAGAAATTCCATACTACAATAGGGTATTATCCTGAGAAGTATATTTTATTGTGGATTTTATTAACCAAGCCTTTTAATTTTTTTTTTTTTT